>NW_019671920.1:182511-426917 GCF_002708625.1 Rhizopus microsporus ATCC 52813 | reverse complement strand
AAAAAAAACAAGGTGTCTACACGACAGAATGTCGTTCAAATCAATTTATAGACTCTTGTAGGAAATTGTGTCTTATAGCCAATGTTTATTCCTCCATCTTTTGCCTTAATGATTGAGGATCGTATCCATGAACACCTAAATCATTTCTAGTTTCTGAAGGGTCATCAAGAGTTTGTTCTAAATAAAATGCTAAAAATCCTTCTCTTGTCAACCATCCCTTTGCGTTTGCTCCAAATCTTAAGCCCATTTGACGCAAGAATGCAGGTGGTGGATGTGTTCCATTGGTTGTGAAAATAAATTGATCCAATTCTTTAGAATTAAGCGCGCCATCCTGATCTTTATCAAATTTGTTGAATATCTCCAATAGAGCTTGCTTCAATGCCTCTGATAATTGATTATCCTCAGTCAGTAATTCTTCTTCACCCTTGTATCCATTCACAATGCGTTCGATTTCCTCTTCTAGTTCTATTACAGAGAACAGCAAGATAAATCACTCAACTCGGATAGTGTTAACATTTTTTTTTTTTTACCATCAAATGGCTCGAATGTTGGATCAACAGCACGTCCCATCTGTAACAAAATCATTGCCTCTTCCAGCTTGTTGAGCACAAAGAGAATGAAACCGAGTATATAATAACATCCTCCATGGGCTGGGAATACGTCCAAGATCCACATCATTTTCGATGCAACTAGAGCTAAAATGTTCATATCTCCATTTTCCTGAAAGCTTTTCAAGTGAGCTTGTGCGCTGGCATATTCCTGATCTGCTTGGTCTATCAGTGCTGAATCGTTCTGTTCGCTTTGTTGGTTCTTTTCGAGGTAATATGATCGCCAGTTGGAGGGCTCATGTTGAAATTTTTTGGTTAATGCAGGGTCTAAAGATAGACCAGTGGCTGCTGTACTGAATATAGTATAGATTTCAAAGAGGTCACCAAAGTCATGTACTGCTTTACTATTGTAGGTTTTAGTCTTTGTTGCTTTCTTTTTGCTTTTTTTACCTTTTCCATAGGCTATTGTTATGAAATGTTTTATAAAGAGTTTTGGAGGTATATGAAAGTTGGTCAATGTCTTTGGGATCAAGATTATAAGCCAAGTGCTCAATCACCACGTCAGGAAAGCTTTCTATTTGAAGAACCATAGCAGAATGAAGAAAATAAAAAAGCCAGTGGCTTGTCTGAGCCTGATTTAGGGAAAAGAGGGGGGAATATTAAGGTGTGTGCCTAGAGTGCGATCTATTCCTTTTTTCCTTCTTGCATATTCTAATGGATCCTTATAGACCCAATCAATATGGTAAACTAAATAATTAACTCTAGATGCACAACTGATCTCTCTCTCTCTCTTTATATATATAGGCTATCGTCCTCCTCCACCAGCAATAGGAGCATTTGGACAACCACCCATTCCTCCACGATATCCCGCTCCTATTCGACCGCCAGCCTATGGAGGACAGTACAATCTGGTTTACCGCCCACCGCCTAACCAAACAACAGCACCTGAAAGCGCAGACAAGTTGAATACTCTATTTGTAGGAGCCATTGCTCCAGGCATTAGTGATGAATGGATAGAAAAGATATTACAAGTAAAAAAAATACTAAAATGTTTTGTTTTCATTAAAAACCTAATTGTTGCATTGATAGACCTGTGGTACACTAAAGCATTGGAAGCGTGCCAAAGACGCCTCCGGAAATCCTAAAGGTTTTGGGTTCGCAACTTATGAAGATCCTGATAGTTCTTTATGTGCACTAAGAGTCATTGGAGGCGAAAAAACCGATGGTGTCACTTTGAAAGCAACCGACGGCAGTCAGATCGAAAAGAAATTGATTGTAAAAGCAGATGACAATGTACGAAGCTATTTGGAAAACTATCAGCATTCATCTAAGCAAACGACAGAGGAGCAAGACAAAGAAATCGATCTTGAAAAATATCGTACAGTCTTGAAGTACGTTGCAGCTATATCAAAGGGATTATCACCTGCTGAAGGAGATACAGCCACCCTATCATCAGAACAATTAACACCAGAAGGACATTCAACAGAAACAACACAAAATAACGAACAGGATTCTCTCGCAAGAGACTTGGCCATGTTTAAGGAACGCGCCGCTCAAAAGGACCAAGATAAACGTACAGAAAGAAGACGTAGAAGCTCAACTGAGAGAAGAAGAGACTTTGTCAAAGGCTCTGTGGATGAGAAAGAATTGGCGATGACGGATGAAGAAATTGAAAGAAGACGAAGAGAGAAGCATGAACGTGATGTTGAGAACGCCTATCGTCACAGAGAGAAACGGTTCGAGAATAGGCAGAATGCTCAACTTCGTGATTATGAAAAGGATATGAAGAGAGAGAAAGAGGAAGAAGAAAGGTTGGTTAAAGACAGAGCTTATTGGCTAGAGCGATTGGCTAATTGGGATGACGAAGTTGAGATGGAAAAAGGAGAAGAGCCATATTATTCAGATAGGTAAGAGCAGCAGATTGTTCTCTAGTCATTACTGACCATTTCTCAGATCTCGATGGAGAAAGATGCGAGAAAATGTTCGTAGAAGAGAGCATGAGCGCGATGAAGAGGATAAGCGAAGAGAACAACAAGAAATAGAAGAAGAGAAACGCCGTCAGGAAGAAGAAGAGCGTATAAGAAAAGAAAGCAAAATATTGAACAGAGAAGGAGAAGATGGAAAGATTGCAGTGAAAACTACAAAACTTAACTTTAACATTTCAATTAAACGAAACACGCTGGGTGGTGTTGATGAAGAAGAAGAAGAAGAAAGCAAGAAAAAACGCCGTGTGCTTGTACCTTTAGACTATAGCGATATAGACAGCCGACAGTACTCTGATGATGAAGAAATGACAGTTGAAGAAAGAACAGCAAGACTCAAGAAGCTAATTGATTCTATACCTAGCTCACAGAATGAACTATGGAGCTATCGGGTTAGATGGGAAGAATTGGATGAGGTGAGTGATATTATTCTCAAATCATGTCATCTAACTTGCGATGTTAGCCTCTTATCGAACAAAAGTTACGTCCATTTGTATCTAAAAAGATATATGAAATATTGGGAATGGAAGAAGAGGACCTAGTGAATTTTGTTCTCAAGTTCATAAGAGAAAAGAAAGGCCCTGATGAGCTTGTGAATGAACTAGAAGGGGTATATATAAAGAAAATACCATATAATAAAAGATATATTGACTATCTTTATATGTAGGCTCTAGAAGAAGATGCATTAGTATTCGTAATGAAGCTGTGGAGAGCACTCATCTTTGAGATAGAAAGAAAGATTAGACGATTGTAATAAATACACCTTGTTTCTAATCCATATTTTTTTATTTCTTTTCATGTAGTTACCTTGCATAGGATTGATCATTTCATGTAAACTTATTCAACAGGATGTATGTTAAACCTACTGATATGGGTAAAATGGGCGTAATTTATTTACAGAAGCTCTTAATGGAGAGGATGATGTGACTAAGGTATACAAATGTATATACTTTTGAGAATATTGTAAATGCACTTTTTGTTCTAGTTGAGAAGGGATTTCCTATAGTTCATGATATACTTTTTCATTTACAAGACACTTTCCGTTCTCATTCTCTTGTTCATGTCGTTGTTATGATGTGTTGGTCGTTTCTGTCCAAGCCTGGGACTATCGACTTCTTGGTTGTCATTACCATCGTCATCATCGCTATTATCCATTATCCTTGCTGTTCCAGGAAGTCTGAAAAAGCAACGGTAAGTATCAACTAAAGGGCATAATCACAGGTATGTACCTTCTGGCGTTGTCTGCAACAGTATATAATAGGTTATCTCCATCGCTATCATCCGAGGATGAGCATAACTCTCTATATATAAATAAGTCAATTCAATTGGATTAAAACGAGATAATAAATAACTTACTCATCTATTGGTGTACTAAACATAGGTCGATTGCTGCTACTTCCTATTATACTAGGAGAAAAAAAGAGATTAGATTAAATAATAAACATCGCCCTAACAACATACGGCTTATTTTCATTATCGTCGTCAGTATCGCCATTATTATCATCAGAGTCTAGCACGATTATGTCTCGGGAAGTAGAAGGTTGATCATGTCTTAAAAGGTCGCTTGTATCGTATGGTTTATTGATGTTCTTGCTTTTAGCCTTTAGTCTTGCCAACTTCTTTGATAGCGCCTTTACTTTTTCTGTCAGCTCTTCTTCTTTTCTTTTGAATCTATCTACTTTTTTTACAGCAATATCTCTTTCGCTAAACAGGGAGCGTTAGATCGGAAACAAACACTAACCATCAGCTTACTTTGCCAACTGTACACATCTTGCTTTCAATCCACCAATAGCAACAACCAATTCAGGTCGAGGTAGTCTAGAAAGTGTACCAAGATAGGCTTGTGTTGTAGGCTGAGATAGATAGTCATCGATATCAGCAACTCTATTAAAGGCACAAATAAGCCAAAGGTTGACTGCACACATATTAAAAATGAGACATACCTCTTCAATTGCTTAAGATATCTTACAGTCGATTGATATTTTTCCTTTACAGTCTCCTGTTGTCTTATCTCCGTTTGTGCTTGAGATAGCTTTTCATTTGTTAAAACCAAGCTATGGGCCATTTCATTAAGATGGTTCAATAGCTGTTTTTTACTTTCTTCTAGTTCTTCAATTTTCAGTTTATCCTGCACAGACGTTGGTGGTTCGGGTTCAACACTTTCATTAGTTGAGAAGAATAGTGGACCAGAGATATCCTTTTTGGAAATGGGCTTTTTACACAAAGGACAGCTAGATGCGTTACGACGTGATCCACCAGCAGAATGACTTGACATCCATGTTTCAATACTACTCACAGTAAGTTGTTTAATAAAATCAAGAATGTGTGTATTCCATTACCAAGTCCTGTGAAATAAATGACCACAAGATACAGCTACAGGCACATTAGAATTAAGATCGGAAATACATATTGTACAAATGTAGGTCATTGAATAGAAACAGAGAAAGTGAGTGAAAAGGAGATAAAAAGGGAAGTTTTGACTGTGCAAACTTGAACATGAACATAACAGAGATCGCTTAATTGTGACTTTGATTTCTTTCTATGGTAACGGCCTTTGTTATTCAGCATACAATTAAACAAAGAAAATAAAAGGCCACTATGAGCGCATTGAAGCAATAGAATTTCGTCCCGTTTGGGCCATATCAAAAAAGGTCCATGAAGTCTAAAAATCCTTTTGGGATCGAAGGGGGGAGGAAGGTAGAAAGTGAAGGAAATCGAGTAAGAAGGGAACGAAAAAAGATTAGATCAACAGATGCTGAGAGGATAGAAGAGGAGTTGGAAGCCAATAAAGAGACCTTTGTCTTAAGTCAGGTGGTGGATGTGACACATCTTGTTCGTGACATAGGTGATCAAGCTCATAAAGGATGGTACACATAAGGGGCCGACGAGAGAAAGAACGCAGTTTGCGAGTCGGTAGTAGTTTTTTTTTTTTAAAAAAAAAAGGGGGGGCAGAGAGTTTGTAACGGTGTGTGACATTTGGAGGTGAGCATGCATATTTAGGCAGTGAACGGAATGGGCCTTCGTGAGTGGTTGGCTAGGATGCCTGGGGCAGGGTTTTGGCTTACCATCAGGTATATTCCAGCATACACTTTGTTCACAAATTATTCGCACATTGATAATTTCAGACAACAAAATGAGACAACAAATGATGACAAAAGACAGCCTACAAGAAGCAAAAGAATGAAAATGACTAGTATCTTAGTTACATGTTATTTACAAGTGTTGACCACATATACAAATTTGTTCTCTTCTATCAAAAATATCAAGCGAATGTTATGTATTATTACATGTTGCCTTTAAATAATAGAGAAAAGACTGATAATCAACTAAAGTGTAGTTGCTATTGGCTTCAAATGTGTGTATATTTTAGGCTCAGGAGTCTTCTTGTGAAGAGTAACCTATTAACTGGAACCGTGCTGTATATATGTATGTATATATGAAACTATGACTGCATACACGCTACATATATATTTATACATGTGTATGATTCTTGGTGGCTAAATGAAAAACTCAAAACACATACACAACTGACAGTCAGTTTATGTCCTGTCATCAATTTATCGCAGCTGTTTATTTTAATATCAACTATCCAATAATATACAAGTTGAAATTCAATTTCAAACACTGTATCCAAACACAGAATGCATATAAAAGAATAAACGGAATAAAGGTCCATTTGTTCACACTTCTTTCTCACAAACTTATCAAATAATGCACGGATTCCCCGACGGCCAATATTTCTTTATAAAGTCTCAAGCAAATGGACAAGTCATGGATGTCTATATGGGTGAAACGACCGTAAGAGATGAATACTCATACACGACAAGAAAACGCATACATTTATCCATTATAATAATAGGATGACTCCAACATTATCATTTGGCCACAGGTAAGAGCATACAGACTTTTACACGTATAGACACTTATATTATGTCTAGAAAGCAGGTGATGATAACGATAACCAGGTAAACTAGGCCTTTGCTTGGCATGAAATAAGAATAGTATATACTAACCGTTTTTCCGCTACAATAGCTTTGGCGCGCCGAAGATGGTTTTTTGATCAATAAACGATCCGGTTTAGGTAAGAATGACGTGATAACGCACGGGCTTGATGCTTACCTGATATTTTAAGTTATGGATGTCCGTGGAGGCGACCTCAAGTCGGATACAGCAATTGTACAATATTCTAGAAAGATGACAATGTAAGAGTAGCGTGGTATCATAAGCATGTTGTATTCAATGTTTATCTATCACAGGGCACATAACCAACGATTTGGTTACCGTGATGGCTTTGTTTACTGCTTGGCTGACCCTCGTTTGGTGATGGATATTAGGGTACACGTGACAACGCCGAGGTCCACTCTTCCTGCTAATACGCTTTTCATAGGGTGGTGGAAACAAGGAAGGCACTCGTATCATTTTGTATAAGCGAAAAGATTCCGATAATCATAACCAAAAGTGGACTATTGTCCCTGTAGGCGAACCTCAACATGGTGATGGCCAAGTTCCTTATTACCCTCCACCTGACTATCCCCAACAACAACAAGGCTATCCTCAGTACCCCCAATCTCAACAACCACCCGGTTATCCACAGTACCCTCAGCAGCAACAAGGCCAAAACTACCCTTATTATCCTCCTCCTAGCGGACAATCTTACGGTTATGGCCAACCTGATAGCCAATATGGTGGTAATCCCTATCCATCCTATGAAGACGGTAAAGATAGCTAAGAAACATAAAGTTTATTTTGATTGGCTAATACATCATAGCCTCTCGAGCTCATAATGAGGTCTACAACGAAGGCCGAAAGGCACACCTCTCCCACCAATTGATTGCTGGTGCGGCTGCATTCGAAGCTGTCAAGGCATACGCTCGTCATCAAGCTCGCCAAGGCGAACCCATGTCGCATGCATTCATCAAGCAGAGTGTGGCTGCATTAGCTGCTGCTGAAGTAGTCAAACTTGCTGAAGAGCACAACTGGTCCGGCGATCAAAAAGAAAAGGCAACTCGCGAGGCTCAAGAGGCTGCAGAAAAGTATGCATCGCGCGAGTTTCAGTTTTAATGAAGATTACAATAAAGAGTGAATTTTGCTGTGTCCTGCCAATATGATGTAATATTACATGAAGCATCACCGATCTATGCATATTTTTGTGCAGATGAACACAGTACTGCCATATAAAGGTCCATTTTCCTTTTTGCTCTTTACAATTTATATAATGTAACGGGTTGTGTGATAGCAAAACACATAAATGAATATGAGGCAGCTCTTTTTCTCTCTCTCTTTATTTTGATGAAATTTATTTCCTTGGTCACTTTACTTGCCCTGCCTGTTATCATCTCAGCTGCCTGCCAGCCCAAGGGCTCACCCTGTGGTCAAGATCTTGAACGATGCTGCCCTGGTTCTATTTGTAACCCAATAGAACATAAATGTGTGCCTATTAGACACTAAAGAGACTATCTTTTCATTGTTTACAACAAAATGAAATAAACAAAGAATGTGCGCACATTATTTGTATAAATAAAAAAAGCTTTTTTTTACTATAAAAGAACGAGATGCCGACGTGCGGTGACGCCAGTACTGTGCTCAAAAAACTGATGTCGGTTTTGTGACACACCAACTTACGATTTGGCTGTGCCTAATCAGCGGCTTCACAGGGTCCAAACGACGGTTTTATAAATGCTCAGGTTGCAGTTTGCTGTTAAAAGATTATATTTGATATAGCTCATGAAATCATCTGAACGAAAACGATCAGAGCCATCGTTTTGGCAACTGTGTCTTGATAAAAAGAAATCTCTTTTTCTTTCCTCTCATTATTTGAATTCATTATGAATTTCACACTTTATACTGTCTCCATTTGATGTATCGTTCACTTCTTACGGTTGAAAAGCTCTGTTAACATCAAAAACACCCTCATGTTTGAAGAAAGCTTTTGAAAAATGAAGTTACCAAGCTTTGCTTCAGATTTCAGGAACTAGTCTTTCAGATATTTGACAAAGTTGTCAATCGTTTCTTCCTTTGGGGACCCTATATAGATATATTAATGATTTTTATATATTGACGATCAGATACACTTGCATAATCTTTGGCAGAAAAAAGTTCTTGTTTACGAGATAGGCCTTGGCAGTGATTCACGTATTCTCCAAGTGGTTATGGCTTCTGGATATTATGAAATAGATAGAGATTGGCTTGGTATTGTTGGGTAAATTTGAGTACATTAGAAGTGGCCAAGAATTGAGTGAAAGACAGCTATTTGAAGATTTAGGGAAATAAGCTAACCAATCAAAATTGTTTCCTTGTGTTATTTTTGGACCCATTTAAAAATAAGCTCAGGGGGAGGTGGCAAATAGGGGTGACTACAGATTTGACCCGATGATATCTTTCTAACCTCTCTGAGGTTACTTTTTTTTGTTTGTTACAAATTTGATTAGGAATGTGGAAACCGCATTAGCCAATGATAGCTTATCAAAATAAAGAAAAAGAAAAACCTGTTTTTAAAGAAGAAAAAAATAAGGAGTAAGAGGTTTACCTTGACAATCAAAATGAATCAGGGGCAAACAACAATTTGACATTACCCCCTCTCCTTTTTTCATTTCTCTCTTTTCTTTTTTTTATTATTTTAATAATGAGCAAATTAGTATTGATAGTCGTCATGGTAATGATCAGTAGTTCATTCCAACATTGTACATCCCTTTTAAAGAACTGTCGGTCTGGAGATGACTGTTGCTCTAACCTGTCTTGCGTTACTGGTATTTGCGTACCTTCAAGGGTGGCTAAAGCGTTTTCTTCTACCTAATCCGGACACCCATTTTATAGTAATACCGTCTACAGAATGATCATTGTTACGCAGAATAAAAAAATTTTATCCTTGTCTTCTAACCCAAATATATATTGACATCTCGGAATGTCTGTGGGTTGTGTATTCTATTAAAAGAGCGACAGTCCCCACGAACGGATTTATGCAACCTCGTCAGGCCATCAAAATAGAGAGAGATTGGGAGATGATGAAACGGATATTAAGGTTTATTTATTTATTTATTTTTTTTTTACTCTCTTTTTCTCCCCCCTTTTTTTTTCTTTTTTTTTTTTTTATTGTAAAATAATATGACTTCAACAGCTGTTAGGTATAACTTTTTAGTTATTTTGTTTATTCGCCAGTTTATAATACAATTTATTTTATGTAGAGTGGCATTACGTGTACGCCCTTTAACACAAAAAGAACAACTATCAAATTGTACAGAATGTATATCTTTTATACCACATCAACCACAAATACTTATCGGAAAGGATCATTCATTTACATATGATTATGTGTTTGATACAAATACGAAACAGGAGAATATTTATAATACGTCTGTCGTACCTTTAGTAGAAAAATTTGTAGATGGGTAACTCAACAGAACCTTATACTTTCTTCACAGCACTAATATTCTTTAGGTTTAACGCAACAATATTAGCCTATGGGTAATACTTGTGTTTATACAGTTGTTGTAGATCACTAAATTAATAAATTCTTTATTTAGTCAAACAGGATCTGGTAAAACCTACAGCATGGGCACAGCCTTAGAAGAACATATCGACTCAGAACATCAAGGTAAACATAAACAAATATGAAACATGAAACACTTGTTGAAAATCACACTCTTTTCCCTTAGGTATTGTCCCTAGATTCATTCATGACTTGTTTCAGCGATTAGAAAAAAAGAAGCAGACAGAACCTATCGACTACCAAGTGCTAGTATCTTTTCTAGAACTTTACAACGAAGACCTTGTCGATTTACTTAACCCTTCCAAATCAAAAAAATGCGACGTTCAAATTCGTGAAGACGTTAATGGAAATATCTATTGGGCTGGTGTTCGTGAGGAAGTCTGCCAGACACCTGAGGATCTCGTCAAGAATTTGATCAAAGGATCACTCGGTCGCACAACCGGATCAACCGATATGAACTCCGTTTCCTCTCGATCACACGCTATCTTTTCTGTCATATTGAAGCAAAAGCCACTGCAAGAGCAAAATGAGGAACAAGTGATTGTCAGTAAATTTCATTTTGTCGATCTTGCTGGCTCCGAAAGGGTAACATTACATAAATTCGTCATATTCCCTTATTCTTATATTCTCTTAGCTAAAACGAACCAATGCTCAAGGCGATCGCGCTAGAGAAGGTATCTCTATTAACTCTGGCCTACTTGCACTTGGCAACGTCATCAGTGCTCTAGGCGATGAGTCTAGAAAATCATCTCACGTGCCCTACCGTGATTCTAAGCTCACTCGACTTTTACAAGACTCACTTGGCGGTAACTCTCAGACTCTGATGATGGCATGCGTGTCGCCATCCGATACCAATTTTCCAGAGACACTGAGTACACTCAAATACGCCAACCGTGCACGAAATATCAAAAATAAAGTAGTCATCAACCAGGAATTTGTTGGTTCTTCTGTCCAAGTCAACCAACTTCGGTCTCAGGTCGCGCGTCTGACTATGGAACTACAGGCACTCAAAGCATCTAAAACAGGCACTGGCGGGTTGGTGGGCAACCTGCTGGGTCATCAAGAAGAAATTGACCGGCTCAAGTCACGGATACAGTCAATGTCAGATGACATTGTTCGATTGACGGCCGAACGAGACACACTTCTGATGGAACGTGAGCTATCGTCAGGTGACTTTGAAAGTTCCCCCATGATTGCACAATATCAAAAGACAATCCAGGACTTACGTAACGAACTCGCTGATACACAAGAGCGGTTGGCCTTCTCCGAGTCTGTGCGTGCCCCACTTATGGACGCTGTGTCAGGCATGAGTCCACATGTATCACATACGATAAGTAAGCGCAGGTCGGCTGGTCATACCAAAAAGAGAAGAACCATTAATGGCAGTACAACCACCACAACTGCCAAGAATATTACTTTCAAGTCCACAAGGCGCTCCAAAGTACCACATAAACAATCTGAGAATACCAAGATGGCTAGCAGTAGCGAGGATGAAGATATCGAAGCATGGCTCAAGGAAACACTAGGCTCTATTCAGACCTCAGAGTCCTGTGGTCTCCGAGTCGACGCAAAACACTCCATTCTGAATGCAAAGAGTCAAATTGATAAGGCCTTGAAAGTACTGGATGAGTTCAAGGTAAAAAAAAAATGCCTATCTTATGTCACAAGTACTCATCTTTTCTTTAGATGAGAACACCAGAAGATACTCTAGATTATGAATGCGACCTCCTGGCTGACGATGAACTATTCATTCGTCTTCAATCAGATGAAACTCTCTTTGACGACCTTGAAGAATTAACAGCCGATCAGGTAAGGAAAAAAAAGATACCCTAAAGAAAGACATATTAACCATCTCATAGCCTAAGCTATTACCCTCTTATCGTTCTCGCATGCCATCAGCCGATACCTTTTTGACGGACGATACTGACTTTTCTGAATTCAACCCACAGTTCCATCGTATGCTCGATCAAATCCAATCTGACATCCAAGTGAATGAGTCCCTGGTAAACCAGCTTGAGAAGACCGAGCTTGAATACATTGACATGCGCAAGAAGTTTGAACAAAAGATCTATTCTTTACGTGACGAAATTCTCGTGCTCCGTCAAGAAGTTGCTCAACGTCAAGATGTCGCTCAACAACAAAGCATGAACGATATTCGCCATGCATACGAAGCCAAGATGAAGAACCTGATGACACAGCTTGCCGATCTTCGTCGCAAATATTCTCAAACAACAAGCTCAATTCAATCTGCGCGTAACCAGAACGAGAGCATGCTCCGTGCTCTCCGTGTTAATGTCGAGACACTCAAGATCGAAAAGCGTCGAATGATCAAGCGTATGAAAGAAGAAGCCGAGCGTGTCAAGGAGAAGTTAAGCTCACACGAACGTGAAATTCAGCAGCTGCGTCGTCGTCAGCAACGTGATGCTGAAACAAAACGCAAGTTGGAAAGAGAAGCCAAGCAACTTCAAATGGTCCTTCAGAAAAAGACAGATGAATCTCTCGTCACAGCTGAGAAGCTCAAGTCCTTGGTCAATATCCTCAAAAAGGCTGTCCGTGAAGGCGGTGTCTTGGATGACAAACTTCTTGCCAACTTTAGTTCCTTACTCGACTTGGGTCAGTTACGTCGAAGTGGTGCTGGAAGACGTCACCGTACTTCTAACACAGCTTCAGCTGCCAATGTCGCAAAGCATCATCGTATTCCTCCTCAAGTGCGCGCTGCTAAAAAGAAGTTGTTGCTCGATCAAGCATTGTCTCAATATATTCAGAGCAAACAAGCTGCTGAGGAACTACGACAGCTGATCTCTAAGCGCAATGATCTCGCTCAAAAGAAGGAAGAATACATCTCTGAACGTGAACACTTGTTACAAGGCGAAGATAAAGACATGATTCCTATCGATCGTGCTTTCAGACAGGTCATTGATGAAAATATTGAAATGATCGAAGCTGAGATCTCATATATCAATGCTCGTATCCATGCTATCAATAACATCGTCGCTGCTGACGTTCTGCAAGATGACGACGATATCGTTGATATCTCAAGTAAACCTATCGAAAAACGTGTCACCTTTGCTGCCAAGCCTAGACAACAAGAGGATAATGACGACTGGCAAGACATGGACGCACTCGAAGAACGATTTAGTCTACCTCCAAGTGCAACTCCCGAACAGTGTATTGAAATGATGTCCAAGATCTTGAGGTCAATGGATATTGATGAGTTCCGATGTGTCATGGAAGCCACCCTGGACGATATTGTCACCCTTCGTATGGATGAGGCCCAAAACAAAATGGCTATTCAACAGTACGAAAAGACAACCGAAGATTTGCGTCGTACGCTGATTGTCATGAAGAAGACTGCTCTTGATGCAACTGACGATTACGAAAAGAGATTGAAACAACTTCACCGTCGCCGTACCTCCACCCACTCTGCATTTTCGAAATTGTCTCACTATTCCGAAGATAGCAGTGATGCAGATTCGGCCATTGATGTCTTACCGGAGGACCATCATCAACATGTGGAAACCTTGTTTCACAAAATTTATAACGAAGGCATGGGAGAGTTACGCCCACCTCGTCAACCGACACCTTCAACATTGGCAGAAGCTGAACTCAGTCCTTATCTCCAACGTCGACCTTCTCTCCCACTACAGCAACGACCAGGTGCTCCGATGAAGCCGTCTGCGTCACCTCTGGCTGGTCGTCGCAATTCATCTTCTTCTCCCGAGCAGTTCTTGCAACAATTTATGATTTCCAGTGAACCAAGACGTCGACTGTCGATTCAATCCGATAGCATGTACAGTCTCACCCATGCAACTTCGCTTCCTCCTGCTCCTCCCAAGATGATCGAATCACCATCTCAACAGAATCGCCGTCGCGCCTTTTCCTTTCAACAGCCGCCCACAGCCCCTTCACCTCTGATGCAGAGAAGACGATCCCTTTTAAGGGAAATGGCCAGCCAGCAAGAATTACTAGCTCATCGTTACTCAAATCCAGACCTTGGGCAGGAATTCATGATGATGAGAAAGAAGTCATCCCCAACAAACTCTTATGAACTGAGAAGATCGGCTGCTGTCAACAATGTGTTTGATAGACTCTCTTCTGGTCATACCCAAGCTTCTCAAGCTAAAAAGAAGCTGAGCCCAAGTCCAAACAAGAATAGATACTCCTCAAGTAGTATAGATGATCTACGAAGACAGTGGGCAATTGAACTAGAAAAGATTAAAAATGTGTGTTAAAATATAGGTTTCATTTGTAATTATAGTATTTATATTAAAAGTTAGCATCAGATAAAGTAAGAGTACGATGAGATTGTATTGTGTACCTTTAGATACTAAGAAGCTGGGATATTTGAACTGAATTGACCAGATTGATGAAGGCATAACAAATCATATAGTTACGATAGATTCAGCTCTACACGAGTTCCATTTTCAACGACCGTAGTAGCAGCAGAAAGAGTAACTGTGGCTGTTGGTAAAGAGAGAGAGCCGCAGGCACCAATGACCATCCATAAGTTCCATGAGGAAATAAAAGGACGTAGTGGGTGAGATGTATGCAGCATTGTTGACTGATTTTTTGAGAGTACTGCCATGACATATGCTGTTTTTACAACCACTTCTTCTTAAGTATAATATCTCTGAAGCTTCTATCGCTATACTCAATAGATATGACAGCAGCAACTTCCTCCATTGTGGGAAGGCTGTGAGTGCGTCTGTTACCTCCTTCAATGAACCCAATTTTTATTGAAGGATTGGTAATAACGTATCGCGAATTGCTTTCATTATGGTCATTGGCGTTACTGCTCAAATCTCTGTTTGTATTTGTATTTTCTTATCTGCTTAGAGTCTCATGTGCATGGTGATATTTGCGTGAGAAAGGGGTTACGATGAGAAAGCATAGTAGAAAGCTCTGCTACGATCTAGGGGAATTAAGGTTTTCGTTTCTTTCGGATCTTCTTTGTGCAGTATAAGATGAGTTATATACGTAAAGTTGGACAAAAGATGGTTCGCTGCCGCCATAAGGAATAAGTAGCCCCTGACGATGACAAAGCGCGCCGTGGATTTGAAATGCATTCAATCCTCTTTTGCTATTGTTAGTGGTATCAGAATCCCGAGCAGAAAACATATCACAGTCTAATGAAGTAAACAAATGTTGACCTTAAAGTGCCTTCCTTGGGAGCCTATGCGTATAAGCAAGTCCTTCGAATACTCAGGCGGGTCAGTCAAGAGCTGTAACTGGACTGATCCCCGCCTACAGCATGATTCCCAGTGAGGGATTCTTGACGAAGATGCCTCTTGCCTTTCGTTTACCCAGTGCAGGGCATGGCAGCGTGGACACTCCTTTTTTACTCTTTCCAGATCTACTGGCCGTAAAAGGTATAACTGAGAAATATAAGCAGCAGGAATGGTTTGAAAAGGTTCTACACTAGGAATTCCCCTACGTTCCACTGGGCTGACTTCCTGCTCTTCTTGTTCAGCTTGACGTTTACGACATGAAGCCGCAACTCTTTCTCTGCATGTTTGGCAGATTCGATAGCGGGAATCTGTTGGCAATGCTGCAACACAGGAGAATCATATGGTTGCTCTATAAGTGTTGTTGTCTATTGTTCTATTGAGCGACAAAAAGAAGGTAGATGCAATGCAATGTTAGAAGGCGAATTTGAATCAAAAGAAAGAAACGTTCAATAATATGAGAAAGGAAAGAAAACTCATGCATTTTCAGGAACCAAATGCTTGTCGCGCAGGTGTTATGTTCAACCAGAAAGAGTAACAAAAAAAAAAAAAAAGCAGCCAAACCTTGTAATGTTGCATATTTTTTCTTATTCCAGTACATATTTTGTGCAACTAGCCGCTTCCAACTCGCTATGCTGGTTTTTGCGCGTCATCGAGCTGCCATAAGCTTAAGTACTTCATTCTTTGCGATGAATAAGGACGCAAATGCTGAATGAGATGTAGATTTTGTGTAATTAGCTATTATAAATAAATATATCTTGTGTAATTACTATATAAAGCTTCTTATGCAAATAAAAAACAATTATGCTGTTTTTTACAGAGAATGAAAGAGAGATCATTTAAATGTATAAAAATAATAAGGGGGAAGAGAAAACATGCCTGTTAGGAGTATTCTATCTATTTTTTAGCTTATAAATTAGTCCATTCTCATTCTTTTTTTCTTTCTTTTTTTTATACACATACCTATCTCATGGCCGACTATTACCGCTCAGAGCTATTAAACAAGCCCCAAAGCTCTTTTAGAAGAGACCGATTGACTCGTGAAGAGCAACAATTAAGAGAAGAAATTGCTAGACTGAGAAGAGAAGAACAAGAACTCAAAGAAAAGGACTATCTATTAAAGCAACATATTGAAGCCGTTAGAGAAGAATTGGCCGCAACCACTGCTGGAAAATGAAATTATAAAAATAGAAACCAATATTAACCGACTGAGGTTATTCAACACATGGCAATAAAAAAGTTCTCCCCTTTTGATACCGAATAAACTCAATGCTATATCACTATATTATAGACTAAATAGAAAAAGAGAGAGAGAGAGAAATAAGAAGCGAAAAGGAGAAAGAGAGATTCTAGACTACAGTAGATCCTTTTTTCTTCTTTGTTGGCCGAGGCGCAATCTTTTTTTATTTTTTGCATGATTTCTTGTATTTTCTTTTCTTGTGTTTCTTCTTGTTCAAAAACATGAACTCCCTGGGTTCGAACCCTGAAACAAGGTACACTCGACTAGAAAAGCTAGGTGAAGGCACCTATGCGACCGTTTATAAGGGAAAGAGTCGAATTACAGGAGAGACAGTAGCTCTTAAAGAAATTCACTTAGATCCTGAAGAAGGTGCACCCTCCACAGCCATTCGAGAAATTTCACTCATGAAGGAACTCAAACATACCAACATCATTCGACTGCTTGATGTCATTCATACCGAAAGTAAACTCATTCTCGTCTCAGAGTATATGGACCAAGACCTCAAAAAGTTTATGGACGCTCGACAGGGTAATCTCGACACAGCCACTATCAAGTCGTTCATGTATCAATTATTGAAGGGTATCGCTTATTGTCATGAAAACAGGGTGCTTCATCGTGACCTGAAGCCTCAGAACTTGCTGATCAATAAACATGGTGAATTGAAATTGGGAGACTTTGGCCTGGCTCGTGCCTTTGGTATCCCTGTAAACACGTTTTCGAATGAAGTTGTCACGCTTTGGTATCGTGCACCTGATGTCCTTTTGGGCTCTCGTATGTATTCTACATCCATCGATATCTGGTCAGCAGGCTGCATTATGGGTGAAATGTACACAGGTCGGCCGTTGTTCCCTGGAACGACCAATGAAGATCAGTTACAAAAGATATTTCGGTTATTAGGCACACCAACAGAACAGACTTGGCCTGGTGTCTCGCAACTATCAGAATATAAACAACCAGCTGTCATCTATCCTCAACAGAGCATAAATCAAGTTTTACCCAACATTGATGTCTGTGGTCTCGATTTACTCAGTCGTATGCTTCAATATCAACCTCAATTAAGAATATCAGCAAAGGATGCACTCAATCACAGTTACTTTGCTGAATTAAATAGATGTAACCCTTATTAGAATTAAAGTTGTTTTTTTCTTTATCACTTTTTATATGCGTCATTGCTTTATTCTCCAAGTTGAGGTCCCTTCAAGGATGTTCTACCAGCACGCATCATTTCATCAACTAATAAGAGATTACTTGCGATAACAGAGCAAGAATGGAGCATATGACGATGGACTCTGTAATTGTCCCAAACGCCTTCTAATTTAGGATCCATCGTTTCACCTGTCTTCAGGTCAACACCTACAACGTGACCATCAGAATGTTCATCCTTAAAGTATGTTAGTTTTGTTATAATATATCCTTTTTTTTTCTTACCTGTAAAGCAACAATCACATCCTGAACATCAAAACCAGCATTTTGAGCAAGGACCTTGGGTATGATCAACATAGCATCAGCAAAGGCTTGAACGCCCATCTTGGCACGACCCTTGACTTCCTTTTTATATTTCGTCAAATGTTGAGCAAGAGCTACTTCAAAGGCACCACCACCAGGAACAACAGCTTTATCTTCAACTGCATTCTTGACAGCACGAAGACCATCACGAACAGCGTCATTTGTTTGAGCAATGATATGAGGGTTAGGTCCCTTGATCAAGATGGTCACACTATAGGGATCCTTGACATCTTCAACAAATGTGTATTTATCTTCCCCCAATACTTGTTCATAGACTAATCCTGCGTAACCTAATACTTCAGGTGTCAAATCTTCTACTGAGTTTTGAGCAACGCCACCACACGCCAGTTGAAGACGCTCCATATTTCTTCTTTTAGCTCTACGAAGGGCCAAGATACCATGCTTGGCCAATAAGTCAAGAGAAAGAGGGTCGATACCCTTTTGGTTGATGATAACAAATCCCTTATCGGCATTTTCACCACTACAAACCTCATTCTTGAACTCGACTAAACGGCGGACCTTATCATCCACATGCTTACGTTCACTCTCTACCAATCTATCACGTTGCTCAGGAGTAGAATAGAAGAAGCCAGAGTTGATTTCAGATTTTTCGTATTCGAGACTGACGTTGAGTGTCAAGATGAATGCATCTTTGATTCGCTTGGGCATATCAGGATGACGAGCACCATGGTCCAAGACGAGACCACGGATCAGCTTAGACTCTGTCTCTGAACGGTGTTGCATTTTCATGATTTCAACCATATGAAGATCGATGGGTTCTCCTTCACGATGAATAGCCAAGACAGCATCGACCACGGCTTCAGTCAACGTATCAGCCAAGGCGCGGTGAACTTTGGTGCGAAGGGAGGTACGCGCGACTGATACTAGTAATTCACGATCAATCTCGGCTTGCTGCACTTTGAATTCATCCAAAAACTACAATATATTAGATAGCTGTTTTCCACGGTAGAATGTATTCTTACCTTGAGAGCTTCCTTTTTGGCAAGGTCGTATCCTTCTGTGATCACACGAGGATGGAGACCTTCAGAGATATAACGTTCGGCTTGTTTTAAAAGTTCACCGACCATCAAGACGATGGATGTTGTGCCATCTCCTGTGATTTCATCTTGAGCTGTAGCGGCTTTGGCAATCATGGCAGCAGTAGGATGTTGAATTTGCTTTTTGTGTGTTAGTAATCATTATATATATTTGTGCGTTTTTGCTTACCATTTCACTCAGTAGGACCTTTCCGTCCTTGGTAAGCTTAATACCACCAGCACCATCTACCAACCTATGTGATGATAAGTTCACTTTATGACATATCTTTTTATTATATAGTTACATCTTGATTGTTCCTCTGGGGCCCAAGTTAGATCTTAGCACTTCTTGTAAACCTATCGCGGCAGTAATGTTGAGCTGAAGTGCCTGTCCGCGTCTTGCGACATCCGAATTTGGATTGATTACTTTCAAAGCAGCAGATGACCTTGAGTTTTATTTTAGTTTATGTACTTTTTTATTTTTGTTAAATGGCTTACATTATTAGATTTTAAATAAGAAGAAAAAAAAAGAACTGATGAAGGATGTAGAAAGATCTTCTTGTCCCGCAATAGAAAAAAAAAAAATTTCAAAGGCAATAAAGCACACACAAACAACGCACACGAGTTAAAACAAATTGTCGCTCAGCTACAGCGGAAATTGATTCTCTCTTTCTCTCTTTCTCCTCCTTCATTAGAAAAATAGGAGGGAGAGGATTTATAAAAAAGGGAAAAGTACACACATAGGATTTAATAACAGCTATTCTTTAAATCAACTGTTTCCGTTTCATTCAAGCATAACAGTTTAGAAATAACAGGTACCATGGACTAAGATTATGTAAGCAAATGGCTTTTTAAACTATAAGCTTTTTTTTTTTTTTTTTTTTTTTTACCTGCTTATTATCAGACATCAAAAACTTTAAAATGACATTTTTCAAGTATTCAATACTCATATTTTGCTGTTTATCAACTGCATTCATTTTCCTACTTTTTATAAGAAATAAGATCAAATAAATCTTTTTTTTTTTTACCTTATTTCACTCTTTAACAATTGTTCCTGACGTCTCAAGGATCTATTGTCACACTCATATTCATGTAATGAAATACGTAATTCCTGTAACTCTCTTTCTAGTTTTGTTTGCTCTTTGGAAACATCTATGGGTTGTTGTTTCAATTGCATCAAGTGACTATTTTCCTTTTCTAATTGCTCTATTTTATCTTGTAGCTCATGTATGTCCTTCTGATGGCTGTGGTTTTGTTGTTTAAGCTGATCTAATATTTGCTGATAGGAATGTTCAAGTGACTCTATCCTAGACTTATCACGCGCAGACACTTGTCGCAATCGACTTAGCTGTGATTCATTTGTACTCTTTTCCTTTAATAACGTCGCTTGATGTGCTTCTAGTTCATTGATATGATCAATAGCCTTGCGCAAGTCTCTCTCCAAGACTAATTGCTGTTCAGACTTTTTACCACATTCTGCCTCATATTTTCTATTGGTTATCAGTATACATCCTGTATTGTATGTTTGCTCTTATAATTTACTGTTCTAGTTCTTGTAACTGTTTCTCTAGTTGATGTACTCTAGTCATATCTTGTTGCTCTTCCTTGTTCTTTTCTAATAGTTTACGTGCTCGCTTCTTATATTGTTCAAATTCCTTTTTTATAGTGTCTATTTGACTGGATAATTGCTCATTTTCAGCTTTCTATTTTAAAATGAGTAATTGTACATACATTGTCCCAAGAACCTTACATAACTCTCCATCCTCTCCTCTGCTGAATCCTTTTCTCTTTTCAATACTTCTAGGGTTGCTATTTTAAATAGTTAATAGAACACAACTTGTATTATCATAGATGAGTTACATTGATTTGACGTCAAGTCTATATTATATTTCTCTTCTTTAGCTTGATACTCTTCCAGTTGACACTTTAATTCTTCAATTTCCTTTTTCTGTGAGGCGATCGTTGCTCGATAGTTATCTATGCTTTTGGTAGCCTGTCCAAATATCTCTATTGATTTTATTTATTAAATGCCAAGTTCATTTATTCTGTACCTCGCATCTTTTTCAGCTTTTCTTCATGTTCGGCTAATGGATACTCATTAGTAACGCTTATGCACATTTTATATTTCTCTTACTTGTTTTTGTAGTCAATTTGTCTTGAAGCGCGTTGCATTCATCGGTCTTTTGCTTTAATTGATGCTTTAAATCTTTTACTTGTTCAAGTAATTGGAACTGACTCTTTTCTATATCCTGTAATCCTGCTTTCTTTTCTTTATACAATCAGTTTCTCCCTCTTTCATGACATTATATAAATAAACCTTTGTTGTCTTGTATTCTTTCTCCGTCATCCTTGTAAAGAAAATACAGCACTTGTACTTTTTAAAATAGTGGTCGGATTTTAGAACAAAGAAATGTATTTGCTCACATGTTTGAAGATAAATATGGATTGTGCTATTATTGCTTTTCTTTTGTTTTATTCTGAATAAAGATACACACAGGCTCATCGTACTTTCTATTTTGTCTGATTCTATAACAAAGCTAAATACAGCAATGGGCTCTCGAACAGACAGTCTCGAAACAAAATCTGATAATTAATCATACTACGAATTGACCAGTACATTGTGGTCAAAAAAGGTCTTTGTAGCAGTGATTCCATAACCAAGTGCCTCCAAGCAAGTTCATTATCAAATATGACCACATTGGTTCACTTCATGGCACAGTAACAAAAGTATGTCACTGCATTAAATGGATACGATGATCCAACGTCACAAACTATTTACAGAGTTGCTTATGATACTTTTACAGACAAGCTGATCTAGGAAATGAATATTGAAGCATTCTACCCTTCTGATATCAAATCCAATATACTTTCTTTTCTTTGTTACAGCGAAGCCAAAGCAGTGCAGTCTAAAATGATTATACACAAACTCAAATTATAATTTTCAACAAAGACTCCATATCATTTGTATATTTTGATATATTGCTTACTTTTATTTCACTCTAATAAAGAAAACAGACGAGCCATTTCATTTATGCGTTATGCGACCATTATTTCGATTGTCAATTTCATTATATGACAAGCATACAACAAACTTGTTGAGGACTCATATTCTCTTCTGTTTTACAAGTTTTGGCTGGCTTTGAGTATGCCGTTACTTTCGCTTTCGTGATGTCAATGAGAATGACTTTTTCGGAATGAAAGCTGTTGCTTCTATTCCTTCGTTAAGTACATTGCTACCACCGTTGTTGGGAAAAGAACTAAAAGTGTAAACGAAAAATATGGTCAAGCGCACTTCAATAAAGTGAGCCATTACATTTCAAGAGCGTGTCCAATTGAACTACTGTACAGAGAGAAAAGAAAAACGAAAAAGGTAAAGAATGGTACCTTATTGTACGACGTGACCTTTTTAAAGAGGAGATGGAACAAGCCACTTGCATAAAAAAGAAAAGACTTTTCGTGCTTTTTTACACTTTTCATATCGTTTTTTCAAAAGAATGAGAGCACCTACTTCACAAGACAACTTATGGGTAGCAGCAGGTAAAGGAGAGTCATTGTTACAAATAAACAAGATATAACTGACATCAAAATTAGGTGACGGTCAACTCGATCGAGTCAAGGCAAGTTTCAACAATAATAAAAAGGAAGAGTATATTCATATGTTCAATAGGAATTGATTGAAGGTGGCATGGATGTAAATAGTCATGATCAATTTGGTTATACAGCAATGTAAATAACAGTTGATGATAATGATAACATACTTAATTGGTTGTTTCTTAGGCACGCAGCAGTATCATATAATCAGACCGAAATTGTGAAGTATTTGTTGGATAAAGGAGCTGATGTGAATGTAGAAGATTTTGATAAAGATACACCCTTGTTTGTAGCAGAGACAGTGGAAATGGCACAGATCTTGCTTGATCGTGGTGCTGATCCTAAAAAAGTCAATGAAGATGGATTCACACCAGCTTTGACAGCATTTCAAGAAGGATGGAAAGAAGTAGCAGAATATTTGGCAAATATTACCAAGGAAGTACTGCCAACAGAAGACTTGGAAGATATGTCTCTGGCTCATGTCCAACATGATAATAATGATGAAGACTATGATCCAGAAGTGGCAAGCAAGATGCAAGAAATCATTAATAGAATTGAAGAACAAGGAGGCGAATTTGCAAATGAAGAAGAGCTAAGAGAGATGGTGACAAAGCTATTACTGGAAGAACTAAGAAAAAGTGCCTCCTAAAAAGTCACACAGACTTGGAATGTATATTAAATAAAAAGCGTGTTATTGTATCATCTTTAAACTTGTGTGAGCAAACTTTTTGTGTTGAGATAGTAAAGAGGGGGCGCACCTAGGAAATTAAAGTGCGAACACAAACTATACAATTAAAAAATCTGTCTTTTCCTTTTTTTTTTTTTCCTTTAATTGAACGACAATGGATAAATATCAAGTATGAAAACTAATTAAAAATAAAGCAAAGATTGACTTTTTTGTTTTATTAAAGAAAATAGAGAAGCTTGGTGAAGGTTTGTTTGTGTTAATGGTGTATACTCAACATCTGATTAACACTCCATTAAGGTACCTATGGTATTGTTTATAAAGCACAAAATAGAGAAACAAATGAAGTGGTTGCTTTAAAGCGTATTCGACTTGATAATGAAGAAGAAGGCGTAAGTAATATTGTAGATGATTTAAATTATTAATGTGTAAAATTATATATAAAAATAAAGGTACCTTGTACCGCCATTCGTGAAATCTCTCTACTAAAGGAACTAAAACACCCAAATATTCTAAGGTAAAATACATAGACAAATCCTCAAGCTTATTCTCAAACTATTCATAGACTTTATGATGTGTTGCATACAGAAAAGAAGCTGACGCTGATATTTGAATACTTGGACTCTGACCTCAAAAAGTTTCTTGATTCCTATGGTGGAGATATTGATGTCTTGACTTTGAAGGTAAGAATAGTACCTAATTTTGCACGCACAGTAGGCTCATTGAATTATAGCAATTGATGTATCAACTTTTGAAAGGTATCGCATTTTGTCACGCCCATAGAGTCTTGCACAGAGTAAAGTATATCAAGTAATTCTTTCGACACATCAGCTAATACAATTCATCATAGGACTTGAAGCCTCAAAACTTATTGATTAATAAAGTACGATCAATGTATAAAAGAAGGAGAGAATATTATCTAACTATAAATTTAGAAAGGAGAATTGAAATTGGGTGATTTTGGTTTGGCCAGAGCATACGGTATCCCAGTGAGAAGCTATTCACATGAGGTAACATTTATATATTTATACATGATGCGCATATTGATCTATATATATATATATTAGGTGGTCACTCTATGGTACAGAGCACCTGATGTCTTGATGGGATCTCGTCAATATTCAACTTCAATTGATTTATGGTCTGCAGGGTGTATCTTTGCTGAAATGGCCTCTGGAAGACCGCTGTTCCCAGGCAACTCAATCTCGGATCAATTGCAAAGGATATTTAAGGTGCTAGGTACACCCACAGAAGAGACGTGGCCAAAGGTATCCCAGCTTCCAGAGTACAAGGTAATGTCTTTATATGAGGTATATTAACACAAACACTCATGTATTCTCTCCATTAGCGTGATTTTGAGATATTTCCAAGGATACCTTTAGAGACCCTCTTACCTAAATTGGATTCACTCGGTATTGATCTGCTAAAGGTAAGTTCAGTGGATGGCTTCGAATGCGATATAGAACTAATTGATATACTAGCGTCTTTTGGAGTACCCTCCTGAAAAGCGTATTACAGCAAGCGATGCATTACAACGTAAGATAATATTTTAAAAGAGTATTTTAGCTCATTCTTTTTTATGTAGATCCTTACTTTGATGAGCTGCGGAAAAAGGATCAAACAGTTGAAAATAATGGTCATATCAAAGAAACACGATAAAATAACGTAAATGATTGTATTTACATCTTCACCTATTTATATTATACACCCACAATGGCGCACACGCACACACACATACATATACATATACGCATATGACAGTAGCTGTATATCTCTTAATAGTTAAACTGGTATCATTTTCTTATTAATTCATAAACGTAATCTGCAATTGCAAGTGAAGATGTTAACCCAGGACTTTCAATACCCATCAGTGTAAAAAAGTTATCCAAGTTTGCCTCACGCTCTTCCTTGATGATAAAATCTCTAAACGGCTCACCTGGTCCAGCAAGTTTTGGCCTAAGTATATACACACAATGAGTTTTTTTTATGCTTTACGGTGTAGAGTGAACTTGCCTTATACCAGAGTAATCAGGATGCAGCTTTTCTGGATTAAGTGACGGTAAATAGGTTTGAATGGCCTTGACAAAAGCGTCTTTCTTTGCCTCGTCCTCTGGCACTTGATAGTCATAGGGATCATCAATGTACTGTACGTCAGGGCCAAATTTGAGATGACCAGCGAGATCGAGTGTGAGATGAGTGCCCAAACCGGCGAGATTCTTTTCAGGGCAAGGATAGATGAGATGATTCACTTGCAGCTGAGTGTCAGTTGAGCGATAATAATGTCCACGGGCATAGTACAAGCGATAAGGCAACTGAAGCATCTGGCCGATTTTATCTGCATGAAGTCCAGCAGCATTAAAGACGCGTCGAGCCAGAACCCATGACTGGGTCTGGTTAGTAACTAGCTGTAAGAGGTACCCTGGCTGTTGAGGACGAATGGCCTTAACTTCAGTTGCCAAGGCGACCGCGACGTTCTGCTCTAAATAGCCCATCAGTGCATGCGAGTCTAGAATACCTGTCGATGGCGACACAAGGACAGCACGACCAATATGAACATGAGGTTCCTGACGTTTGGCTTCGTCCAAACTAAGGAAATATGTAGGCACGCCTAATCGGGTAGCCTTGGCATGAAGCTGCTTCAGGTACGCCTCTTGAGTTGCGTCCTGCGCAACGACCCATTTACCAATCTGCTTATGTGGTATTCCTTTCTGAGCCAATAGCTTGTACATCTTTCTGTTTCCCTCGATGCAGAGTCTTGTCTTTAAACTCTCTTCTGGGTAATAGATACCAGCATGGATCACTTCACTATTTCTCGAACTATATATACACATGATCAGTCTTGTTTTGTCCCATGTATCCTATTGGGCCTAACAATATATATTAACCTTGTCTCTTGTCCTATCAGTTTGTTTTTCTCTACAACAAACGTCGTCTCCATCGGTCTCTCTCTTGTCAACTTTTCACCCAGGGCTAAACCGACAACACCACCGCCAATGATGATGTTGTCTACTTGTAAATCAGGAACTACAGTTGAATACTTTTTGACATGTCGAAGCCATTTGTGCATCTTGTAAAAAAAAAAAAAAGAAAACAAAAGGTTTACCCGAGGAACAATTGTAGCACCAGTGTTGGGTGCATAAAGACATAAGATTAAATTTCATCAAAACAAAGGCAACAGGTGGATATGATAAAGGGACTTTTGAAAAACTGTATCTTTCTAGATGACTTTACCTTTTATATTAGCATGAAACGTAGCATAGTCTCGTCGTGCATACGAACAGAGAAGGGACAGTAACGGGGAAATATGCTAGTTTTCTAAAAGTTGCACTGGATGAAATAGACCAGTATTTGCACATGAAGGAGGCTATCATCTAGTCATAGGTCATGCCCCCTATCCATGCTTCTGAAGATAGAGCCAGACATACCGTATCCCGAGCTTAATTCAGTCAAGCACTTTTTGTTCAATTGTTAGCAGTAAAGTAAAACGCAAGCATGTTCCTGGAAGAGGAAGATACTGACAACAAGAATCAACGAGACTTCTAATATATTTAACCTGAATGACTTTAAAGGGTTTTGCTGGAATATTCTAACACAAATGTTTAGATAAATGCTGCAACAGAGAGCAACTTTTAACGTATGTAGCTTACTACATTTTAAAAACTGATAAAGATAAATCTTGGTCGCACCAGAATACGTTTTCTATAAGAAACAAAGTCAATATAGCAATTACTATCATGCAAATTAGATTGTATATAAACTGCTTACAAATGATAATCATCATTTGTTCTCCCTGCACAGAAAATGGACCTCGACCTTTTCGGGCATTTAAAGTTATTCTAAAAGGAAAGGGTTTAGACACTGGATGATGTAATAACATACAAACAGCATGAATGCAACATGAAAAAAAGGTTTGTATATATCATTTGATGAAAGAAAGCAAAGAGAGAACAAAACAAAAAGAGATGATATATTCTGATGAAAGTCTCTAACGTAAAAAATAATCATCTCATCGCTTCTTATCGTGCAGTGTTTAAGAAGAAATATCAATGTAGTCAGAAAGACATCATTCGTTTCAACAACCGAAACATGGCTTTTGAGGTTATATAAAGCAGAGTAAAAGGGATGTCTTTGATATTCTTTTAGTTGTAAATATATTTTAAAGATGGTTAAAATTGGAATCAACGGTTTTGGTCGTATCGGCCGTATTGTCTTCCGTGCTGCTCGTGAAAAGCAAGGCGTCGAAGTCGTATCTATCAATGATCCCTTCATCTCTTTGGACTATATGGTCTACATGCTCAAATATGATACTGTTCATGGCCGCTTCAAGGGACAAGTCGAGGCCAAAGACGGCTATTTGGTTGTCGATGGTCAAAAGATTCACGTCCACAACGAAAAGGAACCAGCCAATATTCCCTGGGGCAAAGACGGCGTTGACATCGTAGTCGAATCCACTGGTGTATTTTTGTCTACGGAAGCTGCTGGAAACCACTTGAAGGGTGGTGCTAAGAAGGTCGTCATCACTGCCCCCTCTCCTGATGCACCCATGTATGTCTGTGGTGTCAACCTGGACAAATATAAGGCTGATCAAAAGATTGTCTCCAACGCCTCCTGTACCACCAACTGTTTAGCTCCTCTGGCCAAGGTCATTCATGAAAAGTTTGGTATCAAGGAAGGTTTGATGACCACTGTACACGCAACCACAGCAACCCAAAAGACCGTCGATGGTCCCTCTCACAAGGACTGGCGTGGTGGTCGTGCTGCTTACTCTAATATCATTCCTTCCACAACTGGTGCTGCCAAGGCTGTAGGTAAGGTCATTCCCGAGCTAAATGGCAAGCTGACCGGTATGGCCTTCCGTGTACCCACGAGTGATGTCTCTGTTGTCGATTTGACAGTCAACTTGGAAAAAGAAACTTCATATGACGACATCAAGAAGGCTATCAAGGAGGCTTCTCAAGGCCCATTGAAGGGTATCCTGGATTACACAGAAGATTCTGTGGTATCTACTGATTTCATCGGTGAAGAACACAGCAGTGTCTTTGATGCTAACGCCGGTATTCAATTGACACCTACCTTTGTCAAATTGATCGCTTGGTACGATAACGAAAAGGGTTATAGTTGCAGAGTAGTTGACTTGGTTCAACATATTGCCAAAACCTTGTAAATTTCTTTTTATTTTTGAATAAACCGTTTCAAAAGCTCTCTTTGTAAATGCATACGAATATGTGCGTGTACATCCCATAAAAAAGGGGGGAAAGCATAAAGCATATAAACAATCATGCAGTGATACTAAAATTAAAACCGAATGATTTTCAAGAACAAAACCTGTTTTCGATAAAACAAAAGGAGAGGCGTGTTTATTATTTGTTGTACAAACTTTATATTTTGTCAATATAACTCTGTTTCATCATGCACAGACAAGGTTCTCTCGTTTGAGATGATTCGTACTATGTACACATATGTTACAAACAAGGAGGAAAGATGATCCATCAGCAATCATGCGTACGCAGGTGGCGTCGCATATTGCTATGTACACTGAAACTACGGTCACAACCTACGTACGGACATTTGAACGGCTTCTCTCCTGTGTGTGAATAGTTATGTGTCTTGAGTGAAGAAGGACGCAAAAATGACTTTCTACATAAATGACAGTGATATCGTCGACGTGGTTCCATTTCCTTGCTTGGGTATCCGGATGTTGTATGAGACCTAGCTCTTTTAAATTCTTGTGGTGTAAAGACCATCTCGGCTGAGTTCGATCGACGATGACTATTAAATGTTAAATTATGTTGAGGTAGATCAACAGGAGGAGGGCAACAGTAGCAATAGCAACATGCGTCATAGGGACCAGGTACGTATCGGCCATGATGGCTGTCTGTAGGAGAAAAGGGTGCAGAATAAGAAGGAGGTAGGGATATTGTCGTATGTGTGTTCAGTGGGCGTTTGTTGCTGTTATAGTTCACAAATGTACTTTTATCGTCTTTGAATAAGCTTTGAACGACGAATTTTAAAGGTGGAAGAGTTACTTTATTTTCCATGATTATTATTGTATTGTTTATTATTTGTTTGTTAAGAAGTTTCAAGAAGAAAAAAAAAGGGAGAAAGAAAGAGAAATATCATCTTGGTTATTTATAATAAAAAAATAAAAAAAAACATGCCGATCCACAAAAGGTCCTTCTTCTTCTCCTTCTTCCCCTTGCTTTGTTTATGTCGATCGATGTCAGCATTTAATATGCCTACAACTTTATGAAACGTTTCATGAGAAATAAAGATGCAGCATGATGAAGATCAATTTACCCCCTTTTTTTAAGAACGTTTTCTGTACATATAAAATTGAAAAAAGATCTATTTTTATAATAATAAAGTTTTTGTCAATATTGCAATCATTGATTTTCTTTCTCCTTACAGTAAAATCAAAAAACAAGGTTCCACCACTTCCAAGTAACCACGAATAATTGATAAAGAGATAGGTAGGATCAAGTGATACCAGGAGAATGCTCTATACATGATACATAAGATTATATATACTTATATATATATGTTTATACACGTGAAGAACTTACAAAACAATAGGTCAAGTTACCAACGACACTGAATATAAACATCGATAACGAAAGACCTTCTACACTTTCATTCTTAAAGTTTTGCATGATTTGAGGAATACGACTGGAGCAGTAAAGGATAGCACTGGTCCATCCAAAGAGTTGGGGTATCAAGGGTATCTTACTAAAATCAATATTTGAATGATAAAAGTAAACAGCAGAAGAAGCCAAGAGAGCAAGCCATGAGATGATACTTGATATAAAAAAGAGACGCACCACTGTGCGGGTTGAATCTGACTTGGTCGGTTTGGGCATCAGTGGGCTGCATTCTGTTGGTGTCACAATTGTTTCGTCGTCCCTGATAGGAGTTCGATAGTACAAAACCTGACTCATGAGTACACAATCCGCAAATAAATAATAAGCAGCTAAAAGGAGCTAATAAAAGTAGGGAGGGTTATAACCAGATGCGTGGATACATATATAATCTTGCCATTGTAAATAATAAATCTTCTAATAAAATGCCCAATAGGTTAAAGATGTCTCCAAATATCCACAACAAGAGAAATGTCACGGATACACCATCTGTATTCTTTCTCTTGTAATTCTCCCATAACTGTCTAATAATAATAATGTGTCCCCCGATGCATCAGATCATTAATTTATGTATTCCAAGAAAGGAGGAGAATATGTTCTTACGGTGTAAATACAACAATCCAGCAACCAATGCTTATAGAACCAAATAGTTCTGCCCAAACTTCGTCACTCTTCATAACGTAGTATTTTTTTTAATAAAGAAGAAAAGAAAAATATTTTTTTTTTCTGAATGTTTCGGGCTAAAAAAGCCCAAACAATTTTTTCCGTTTGGAACCCTTTTTTTTATAACTGTCTAAAAATCGAACTTGATTCTTATTTAATGCGCCTCTTCTATGTTTTCTAATGTAACTTATGGCATCCTACGAATAAATTAGTCATCATATATACATATATGAATAACTTACGAGTGGATCCATGCCAGCTTCAATCAGTGATATCGCCACTAATACCTATAGTCTATCAGTATATACATTCGTATCAACTTTGGCATACTCACAGGTGCTCTACCAATACCAGCAATACAGTGGACACCTATCGTCGTGTTTTCTTGTCTAGCTTTTTCACTTAGTTCTAACCAAAGATCAATCGCTTGTTGATCAGGCACGCTGCCATCTTCGAATTTGATTGTGTCGTGTACTTTGATTCCAGTTGATTGTTCAAGCTCCTCAGTGTCATAAATATCCCCCGACGGTCGGTGACAGATACAGACGAGATCAGATACATTTTCTTGTTTGAATACTTGAACATATTTTGGTAGTGTCTTTTGTGTAGGTGCGTCCAGTAGTAGAAACTTTTGCTGCGTATTTGGTGATTGGATGACGCTAAACATAAAAAGTGACAACAGAAAAAAAAGAAGAAAAAAAGGCATAATATATACTTTTTTCAGAAATTATTCGCACACATTACAAGATCAATAACAATTATACTTTAGTTGATTTTCCATGTCTTCTTTATTATTAAAAAGACAGCACGTAATAATACATAAAATGTGCTTGTGTTTCTAAGAGAAGAGAGGATAAATGTGGTCAACACTTATAATTAACAAGTAACTAAAAAAGCTGTTAGAGACTTCATATAAATAGTCTGATCTTGACTTCTCTTTTTCTCTTATAAACCCTCTTCTTTATAATATAAGTATTTAATACCAATATAAATAACCGATGTGCTAATCATTTCTTTGTATATCTCATCCTTTTCCATATCTCATTCTTTTCCTTCTGATGGGCTTTCTTTTATCATTATTTGTTGTCTGAAACTATCAGTGCGCAAATATTTTTTGAGTGTAGACATTGTCATATTTTTATCGAAGGCCAATTCCTAAATTAGGCTTTCTTTTCCTGCTTGGATTACTGGTATCTTGAAGGTAGGATCTAATGAGCGTATTAATAAATATTTATGTATACAGTATTCATACTTACGGTATCAGTGAATATACTTTTACTTGACGTACATGAGTATCCTTTCCATTCAAGTGTGTATTCAGAATAGCAATCTGTAGTTTAAATACACGGAATGGTATTCCATCTCTAATGAATATATACAGAATAAGAGAAACAATATAAATAATTATGGGGAATAGTTACGTAGCAGATAGTAAATCTATATTGACCCAACCAACGAATTCCGGACACTCCACTGTCGTTATCTCCTGCAAGTCTCTATATGTATTACCTCCACGCACCATCACTGTCTTGGGTGTATAGGTTTCATCTTGAAAGAAGTCAATAAATAAAGATACTTGACTGACAAGTGTTGCCTGATGAAATGCGATATCGATCGTATGATGCTTTTTAGCATCGGATGAATCCGATCTACATGAATTATTAGCAAGAGAGTTTGATTTGTGTCGTTCATAAACTTACTGCCAATAACTAAATGGATTATTATCTCTCAATTTATCTGCTCCCCAATGAGGTCGAAACGAAGAAACGCTCCAAATCGCTTCATGATTGTCAATCTCTCTTCCTCCAATCTCTCGTTGTTCCTTTTCAGGGTGCATTGTTCTATAAGCTGTAAGAGCTGCTTGCTCTCTTGCAGCATCTTCCACGTTTAAATCACTCTCTTGATTAGGGTTGTCATCGTCCTCTTCATTGTCGTCTTGATTATCATTACTGTCAACATAACGTTCTTCATCATAAGAAAATAAATGAGCACGCTGAGAATGTGAAAACTCTGCTGACAACGTGGGTGATTGTGCGTTTAAAAAGTAAGAAGAAGGAGGTGAAGAAGAAAGAGGGGAATCCATTATGAAAGGAAACAAAGGATAAATTTCTTAAAAGGGGGGAACAATGAATTTTTTATTACATCTTTTGACAATAGTATAAATCAGTGTCGTGGCGTAGAATAAAGGGTTCGCTATCATCCTTGGGTAGATGATAATCGTCCAAGACTTTTTCTACTTTTTGACGTAGACACTCTTGTTCCTCTTTATCTAACACGGCAATATAACTCTTGCTAAGAATTCTTGTCCAAGGAGTGGATCGTACTACAAGTGTATCATTTGCAAATTGCTGATGTTCTAATGGAAGTCTATAGAGGCTCTTGGCTTCATCTGTCTCAAAAACATTCTTCCAGCGGCCATGACGATACTGAGGCGCAGATTTTTCATATTGTTCGTATAAACTACAAAAAAAGAATAAGACCTCAGGCAGGAGATATGATAACACCATACATACTCTCTAAGCTTGCCTAGCCATTCACAACGTTCTCTACTTTCCATGTTCCAGATCAAGAACAGGTATCCTCCAGGCTTGAGCACACGATGGATCTCTTGTAAGCTCTTGATGTTGTCAAACCAATGAAAGCATTGAGCCAAGACCACCGCATCCTGTGATTCAGATTTGACCGGAATGGAGTAAGAGTTCCCTTCGAGTGCAGTCACCTCAGGGAGTTCTTGGCTCAGCTTTTCTCGCATCCCATCCACTGGCTCAACCGCAGTAACATCAAAGCCTCTTTCTACAAGAAGCTTTGTCATGATTCCTGTACCGGCGCCAAGGTCGAGTATCTTTTTGGAAGAAAGAGGTTTCGAGAATAAGGAACAGATGACATCGAGAGCAGCAGACGGATAGCTTGGTCTTGCTTTCACTTTTGGAATACATTTACGCATGAGTCACGCTTTATCTTTTTATATCTACTGTGCTTACCATAGGCAGAAGCTTGATTTTGAAATCCACGTAATGCAGTAGGATGTAATACAGACATTTAGATAAAGCAAGTTGAAGTCTATGAGAAAAGGATATATATATTAGAGAGAGAGAGGGGCCGTGCAAAACGAAACTCTGTCGAGCGTTACACGAAAGCAGGAAAAACATTTGCATTGAGTATAATTCCATAATAGGAAATAATACCTTGGAATTGGGGCCATGAAAAATTACATAATCAAATGTGACTTTATTTTTCTAACTGCCTTTTTAGTCACAAAGTTGGCAGGATCGCTTTTTCTTTTGAAGAAACGAAATAGATTCATATCAGCTAATATTGTTCATGAGGAATATCAAAACAGTATTATGAAAATGTCTTTGAATGTTGAAAGAACTAGCAACCAACAAAAACTGTTGAGAAGTAGAGAGAGATAGTTGCAGAAAGCATCCATGCGTTGTTGTTAGACGACTATATAGAATAAATAGAAGGTCCAAATGGAACTGAATACAATTCCTTCAGTTCAAAAATAAGTCAAATATAAGGTTAAAGCAGAAGCTAATTACATGATATCTTACAAATGCAGAAATTTTACTTTCAACTTGTGCGCCTGCAAAAACATATATTTCTTTTATGTCGCATCTTTAGCACCTTTGAAGTTTACAACAATCAAGAGAATGCCTTAAGCCCCCGCTCTGTCAGCTCAACTCGTGTAAAAGTCTCTACATACGGCTGATATAAAAACAGTAGAAGAGATATTGTCCAAAACTTGCTAAACTATTGTAGGAACTTTTGCGGCAAACCCTCAAGAGCCATCAAATGAAGATATCTTGTTGTCCCAAAAGGCAAATGAAGTCATTACAAATACATTACAACAAGCAAAGAAATCTTTTTTTAAGCATAATCTTTCGAAATAAGCGCTATCTGTGAAAGACATTTTGCTATAAAAAAAGACCCCCCTTTTTTAGGATTAAGATTAAAAAATGTACTGGCAATACAATCATTTATGTTTGATATGAAGATGTTCGAGAAACGCTTCTCCACCTAAAATAAAACTTTTTTTTCAATAAAGAAGCGCTCGATAGCACGCTGAATAGGGAGCCTAATACGCTAAATAGCACAAACCCGATGATTAACCAATGTACCAAACACTTGCGAGATCATTTGTTTATGTGACCGTGCTGCGGAGTTGTAGAACGCCCATCTTAGGAGAGGGACATGAGGGCTCCTTTTCATTAAATTGATATTATTATTGTTATTATTGTTATTACTATATTTTATTAAACATGACAGACTCCTTGGTTACGATGCCAATGTCTGATGATGATTCTATGACAGTTAAACTAGTCACCAAGCGTAGATGTAATAAAAAAAAAGAGAGAGAGAAAAAAAAGGCTTGATTAACCATGATTTCGCGGTAGCATCACAAGTATTCACAGTGATATTAAAACCTTATAATCCTCATTTTCAAACAAGGACATTAGAAGTGAGAGATAAAACGCGCATCAAGATTGGAAGACAGACATCAAGCAAGACACTGCCATCGCCGTATAATGGATTCTTTGATTCCAAAGTGCTTTCAAGGCAGCATGCAGAGATATTTTGTGATAAACAAAAAGTAAATGGTAATATTGTATGATAAGTATGTTTTATGTATAACCAACGTATCATAGGTTTACATCAGAGATATCAAGTCAAGTAATGGTACGTTCGTGAATGGTTACAGGCTGTCAGCAGAAGGAGAAGAGAGTGAACCATATGAGATCAGATCGAACGATAAGGTGGAATTTGGAGTTGATATTGATAACATGTATCATAAGGTATCTTGTGTGGTGTACATATACCCCTTACCGTTATCCCAGGTGGATGATAATATACTCCAAGAGATACAGCAACCATTGTATGAAACGAAGGTAGTGGAATCATGTGCCTTCTTTATATGCATTATTAATTTTATTTTACTGATAGCTATCTCGCAAATCATCTGTTGATACCATTTCAAGCCAACACAGTGTTCAATACCCTCAAGAAGAAAAGAAAGCACCAAATAGATTAGAGAGCGTCCTATTACAATTACAAAACGAGATTGAGAAATCAAAAAGAGTTCAGGACGAATTGAAGGGAGTGAAGGAAACTATACTGGATTTGGATAGAACGGTTCAGCAAGACAATAAACATGTGAGTTGATATTGAATTCTTTATTTATCATGACTCACACCAAAAAAAGAACTTGCAACATAGATTGAACGAAGCAGAAATGACTATTAAATCTTTTCATGAGAAATGGAAATATCAACAGCAATCCATTGAAACTGCTAAAGGAGAGATCAGAAGACTGGAGAAAGAAGTATCCGAGTTTAATGCGGTCAAACTGAAACTGACAAATGAGTTGGAACAAGAGATTAAGAAATCAAAGCTTCTTGAAGAACAGTTGAATAATAACAAGATTCCATGGATGCAGGTAACAAAAAGAAAGAAAAAAACTGAGCAATAGTCCAATACTCACTTCTTTTTATTATCTACTATTGTTATTATTATATTGCTTAGACTAAAAATATACAATTCGTGTTTGCTCTCTTGGTTGGTGTTATATCCACTTTAGTTTATATTTTGTATCATTAAAAAAAAAAAACACATAAAAACTAGTTATAATCCAACCAATTTCCTCTGTGTCGACCATAATCATACATGACTTGTGGGTATGCTTGATTATTGTAATAGTTGGCATAGGTAGATCCATGTCGTATCCTATTATATAAAGTACGGAGCGTACTTGGTTTATATGGTATTCCGTAATATCCACCATAATTATTCGTAACTGGGTACATCATCGAAGGGCTTGGGTAGTTATAATAGTAGTTTGGATAGATTTGCTGCTGAGGATAAGGTGTATAGTATGAACCATAATATGAATAAGGATAAGGGTATGACACTATTCTTGGATAAATAAAATAAGAAAAATGTTAGTTTATTCGCTTTTTATACATTTTTTATCATTACTTTTGTTATTAAAGAAGACCAGAAGCGAGAAAAAGAAAAAAAAGAAACGAAAAGAAAAAATAAAGATGTATTCCGTAGGTCATCTGACAAACAGGTTAAGTATCTGTCGTACTGGTTCCCCCACAAAAGAGGATAAATCAAGTGACATTTGTCAATTTATAGTTTATTTTGATCATGAACTATTACTCATGGCGACTTGACAACATAATAAGCTATACCATCACTGAGAATATTGTTAAAACTGTCATTTTTAAAAAGAACAAGTTGAGCTCTGTAATTCATCTTTGCTTATTGTCAAGCAATAAAGACATTTGAAATTGCCAGCAGCAAAAAAACACTAACGATAGCAATGTTCACTTTTTTCTTCTTTTTGATGGATTGGATGCCAAAGTAATAGTTATTGTTGTTGTTTTTTTTTCTTTATTACTTTTTGATATAGTTTATCTTCTATCTGGTGTATCTTCGCAATCCTTGACAACTGCAACCAAGACGCTAATATCATCTGCTTTTCCTCCCTAAGAGTTTACATGTTAATATTCAACAACAACAACAAATGACTCTTGCTTTACTTGATAGTAAATGCCTTCATGAACTGCTCTCTCTTGAAAGGGACTATCCACGTTCATCTTGGATCGACTCACGGTTCTCGCACGTTTTGCAAGTGCATCTGAAATCTTTTGAGGATCCATAGCCAGCAGTCGACCACGGACGGTGTGCGCTGCTACATGTGACTGAACGATGGACAAAATTTCTCTATCAAATAAATTATCAAATAGTCCATCGGATCCCATGACGATGATATCTCCTTTTTCGATGCGGACCGTAAAGGTCTAAAGTAGTATAAGCAAGGAGAAGTTGTACGAAAAAAGGAAAGCGTACCTGTGCATCCTTTGGTTGATCTGGTGATGTTGGGCCTAATTGAAAAGGGAAATTGAAGGCATGTTGCTGCTCTTCACTTTGAAATATGTATTCATTATTACGGATCACGCTGATACCGCAATCACCCAGATTGGCTATTCGTAATTCCGAGTTTCGTAGAATGGCAAGACACGCTGTGCATGAGCCCAGGATGCCCTAGAAATGATTGTTAGATTCAATCTACAAAAAAGAAAGAGAATGGCACCTCTTTTTCTGCTTCCAACATGCTCTCATCATAACTTTTTTGTAAAATACGTATAGGATCGGCATCATTGTAGTGATAGAAACTAGGATCTTCAATGTTGTCAAACTTTTCTAGTTCCAAGTAAGCATAGTGCATTAATTTCCTCGAATACAGTGCAGGGTTGGCATCTATCGAAATAAGTAAAAGGAGCTTTATAGTAGCTAAACACTTTACTTGATACACTTGACCATCCACCTACTCCATCGGCTACTCCCAACGCATCAGATCGTCTAAAATAAGCATCTTCTCCGATTTGAATGCTACAGTATGTATCTCTCTTTTTGGCATCAGGTGTTGTGTAATGGTACTTCTTTGCGAATCCTGAAGCACCATGAGCAAGCGTATATGATGCACATGGCTTTGGACTAGCAAAGAAATCGATGACAGGTAATGACGAATGGGGCACAGCGATTGTTGTTGTATAGGCACGACGGACAATAGGCGGACGAGGATAATCACATCTTGGTAAAATAATCTGTGGACGATTTAAATATAATCTTTGATGTCTCAAAGCTGAAGCAAATAAGCTCCAAGTCTTCATGGGAAGGTATATGGAAAAAAAGAAGAGGGAAAAAAGATTGGGTGATTACTAGTATAAAAGGAGGACATATATAGTAACCAATCATTTCTATAAATTCACATTTACCAATGAGGCTATTTGCATGATCTCATGATAACAAAAGCGTCAACTCATCGAGCCGCAGCTAGAACAATAACTGCGCACAAAAAAAAAACTGAAGGGACAAGAATGATGTTTATTGAGATTCAATCTTTTCATTCTTCTTGTTTGCACGACGTTCACGAAGAGCCTTGTTCTTGGCACGAAGGACATCAGCTTGTTCAGCGAGAGTCTTTGCACGGACCTTTTCAGCCTTAGCCTTGTGAATGTGTTCCATCAAGACACGCTTGTTCTTGAAACCGTTACCCTTAGACTTGAGGTAGAGTTGGTGATACAAGTGCTTGTCGATCTTGCCGGCTTCTCTGTACTTGGCCAAAAGACGACGGAGGACACGCATACGACGCATCCAGATGACTTGGCTAGACATACGGGCATCGGCAGTACCCTTTCTCTTACCATAGCCCATGTGGCGACCATTACGCTTGGCAGCAGCACGCTCGAGGACACGGAAGCGAGATTGAGAAATTTGAGGCTTGCGGATGATCAAACCATCCTTGACAAGTTTACGAATATTGGCACCTAAAAGATGTTAGGGTCGAATTTATTTATTTTTTTATATAACGACTTACGAGAATTGGCATTGGAGATTTCATTGACTTCATTGGGATCTAACCAGATCTTACGTTGTCCACACTTGAGGACGGAAGCAGCTAAACGTTTTTGAACGACCAAGCTTACCCTTTTTTTAAAAAAAAAAAAAAATATTAGTTTTGCATTGTCCGGTGTCCGGCAAATTTTACTTACATTTTAAATAATCAAAAAAAGAGAATGAACAAAAAATTATGGTGTAGGAAGTCAAATTATATTGAAAACAAAGTCATCATTCGTTATTTATAAATTTTGATTGGTTGCTGCGGTTCATCTGATATTGAAATAGCCGGACAAATCGCAGTTCGACAAGAGAAGAGAAAAAGGACAAAAAGAGATTCATCCATCCGTCCAATGATTGGCTGATTAGTAAATGTTTATTCACAATGCAAGTAAAAGGAACATATACAGTTGAGAGTAAGAGGGGAGGGGGTATTAAAAGACACATGTAAAATTAAGAGAACAAGAAATAGAACAGAAACGATGAATGAAGGGGACATTGTGGTTTCCTAATACGGAGACCCATATCATATCGAGTACACTTGGTTCATGAAAAGGTACTGTACATTGTTCACAGGTATGAACTTTTGAGAAGGTTTGAAAGCGTTGGATGAGCGCTGTTGGTATAATACTATTTGATAGTTGAATTGATTGACTCTGGATTTGTCTACTTGATATTTCAACTAGAGAAGGTATCTTGGTCATTATACGTTGTCTTGATTGGTTATCGTCCTCAAAGTATGGATTTGGAAATAAAGACAATGTTCGTAGTTTGCGCAGACGTAATAGTTCAGCAGGTAATGATTTCTAATTTTATATGAGTCACTGCTTGATATTATTATCATATTTGCTTACCAATTGATTGTTACCCAAAGAGAGTTCGACCAAGTTCTCGAGTAGGGCAATATCAGGTGGAATAGACTGTAACTGATTATTTCGTAAACTGAGAACAGTCAAGTTCTTGAGACGAAATAGATGTGAGTTCAAGCAAGAAAGTTGGTTTCTGTATAAATAAAGCTGTAATGAAGCTGTCTTCACCGTATCGTTGCATAATACTGTCACATATTCCAGCTCTCCTACTTCTCTCGGTATCTCTGATAGACCAATATGTCTTTACTTCAATGAGTGATGGTCTTTATAAAGAACTTCCTTTTACGTACCCTAAATCCACTTTTTCTATACCATTGTCTACTACATAATCAATAATTCGACGTACTTTCTCGAATGGATTAATTTCGACTTCATCTTTTAGGTGGTCAAAGAAATCAGTTGTGCTTGTGCTTCCTAAACTTGAAGAATAGGAAGCTTCTTTGTCTGCAGGGGGTAAGTAATCCTCATCTTCGGATTCGTCAGTGTCTATCCATTCTACTTCTGCAAACGTTGGTTCTAGAGTACATGCTTCCATTTTTTATAAAATAAAAAGAAACAAGAAAAAAAAAGAAAATAAGGTTGAATGATTTTTTTACAGGTATTATTCACACATTATAATTACAACTTGTACAACTCCCTCTTTGTCCTAATATTTTCCTTTTTTTCTCTGCTTAAATCTATTCTATCATATAATAGACAACATTTTTTTTCTCTCTTTTCCTTACCTAGTCTATCGTTAGACTTATCTTCAACAGTGTTGTATTATGTCATGTGTAATGCAACCTCTTTCAAGGCTTAATTCACTTGAAACTCAGTAGTGCATATTTGTACGACATCTTTTTGGTCGAGGCAATGACAATGTCAATTTATGTATCTGACGAAAAAGATTTATTTATTCCAATAAAGGCATGATATATCTGTATATGTCCATCTGGGCAAGATCAATATAAGAAAATTTATAGAGATAAAGAAGCCTCCTTGAGGATCAAAAGCAAAAAATAAATAGACATATGCGTAAGGTACGGTGTTTATTAATGACGGTAAGGCAACCATTCAAGGAAACATTGTACAGCCAGTATTCCTTCATTTAGTGTTGTAAATGGTTTAGTTTAAATAAAAAGTATACAAACTGTTGTCAATGAAGTTTGGAAATCTGATGACTGAGAGGGATTATGTTGGATGACGGCCGCCATCCTCAGAGGGTATCTTTAACTGTTAAGATATTGTATGGTGTATTTTTTTGTAAGAGAAAAGAAAATGGATGACGCGACAGGTATTAGTAGTCATCCAAGACATCATCGTATGTATCTACTATGCTTCGTTTTCGTCGCTGGTAGCCATAAAATTAGATCCACATAGATCGTCGATTGACAACAAAAGAGCAATTTAGGGTTCTTGAGGTGTTTGGCGAGATGATCATTGTAATAACTCGAGTATAATCTCTATCGCATCAGATAAGAATAAATCAACGATAGCAATAATGATAATGGTAGATGCTAGAATAACAACTGAGGGCTTACCTTATCAGTATGAACCCTAATTTAAAACGTACAATCATACATGTTGTACAAACATTCACTTTTGACAAGTCTCAATGCTTTTCCATTGCCATAAAGCAAACCTTTAAGAAATCAACACCAGGAATGACGATAGTACACAGGTTATATTACTTGTATTAAAATAATTTGATATAGAGCGATTTTTTTTTTTTCACTTAAACATGGGACGCGTCATTTATAGAATCCTATTTCACATAAACAACTCTCCTTATGTAATCCTTTCCTTCTCTTTACTCTCCCTTTCTTTCTTTATGTGTATGTTGATGAATGATGCAATTTTTATTCATCAATATGTTTCTATTCACTTTAAACTCAGTAATGTACAATGTAAAAGTTTACCAGCGTAGAACAAATATCATTTTTTATAAATATTTTTTTAGTGTATACAAAATTGTGTGTGTATGTGTGTGTGTATGTATAATAGTGGTTGCTTATGTGGGTTGTAAATACAAGTTATATCTCTACTTTTTCTTGCCAAATGTCAAAGGTTCACCAATATTCTTTCCTCTCAACTTGATACCAAGGGCACGTTCCATCTTACCCAAAATGTTTTGATTAGGAATGGCCTTACCAGCTTCATATTCGTTCACAACTTGAGGCTTTTCATTGATCAATTGAGCCAAGTCCTTTTGTGTCATGTTCTTTGCTTGACGACCCTTTTGGATAGCCTTACCGACAGACAAATCGACTTTGGGAGGAGGAGGAACATCGTTTTCACGGTCAATCTTCGCGATACGACGATGATCGGTGTTTGCATGGCTTGAGTTGGTCACAGTAGACTTCTTGTCTGTGACAATAGCAGCACCAGCCTATGATTCCATCATTAACCCTTTTTGTCACCTTCTTGGTAATAAATTATACTACTTACTCTTCTGGCTGCGTTAATTTCAGAATCTGAACGAACAACCTTGGCCTTGTCAGGGTTGCGCTTACGAATGACAGTAACTGAATCCCAATCTTTGTTTATATGTTAATAAACGGCCCTAGTATATAAGAAGAATACTTTACCAGACATGATATGAATATTATTTACACAGAAAAAGTGAAAAAATAGAAAAAGAAAAAAAAAAGAAGTAAAAAGACAGCAAAGCTGGACTTTTTATACACAAATCAAAAGTGCCGTAGTCATGGTGGAAGGCCATGGAATTTTTTGCGCAGTTTCAAAATGACCGCAGCTTTCTCAAGTTTTATTTTTTTGAACACTTTTAGCTCTTTCAACATACCATCGGGCTTCTTTTGCACGGTGAATGAGAGCTCCACGCACAGTACTTCGCTTTAGTAATTTTCGACTACTTCCATGTTGAACAGGTATGTTTCGACGTCGTTCATCTCTACGTTTCTTAAACAATTCTCTTCGATCTGCTATCTCTTGATCATTGAGTCTTGTTGTCGCAGCATATTGTTGATATGTACTGTCAATCAGTCGATGGCAATCGATCATTCGCTTTGGCATATTCTAATGAACAACAATATTTGAATATTACATAAACAAGTATATTCTTGATTTTACCTGAATCACTTGAAATACTTCCAGTGGATCATTGACTGCAAGAATTGCATTCTCATTCAATTTGAATATGCCCAAGGCAACACGAAAGAGAACCTTTTGACCATCACTATGGATATGATTGTCAGTATTGAAGACACAATTTGTATCAAATGCTTACTAAAACAGACAATCCCACACGCGCAGCACAGATTCAATAGGCAAAATATTGATAAACAAGGTCAGGAACCAATGGCTGGTAACCAATGAACAAGTTGGCATGCCACCTTCTAGCTGTGCCTCACATTCCCAAAAGGACTGATTAGGAGACATCTTGTTCCACAAGAGTGGGTATCTTTCGGAGATTAGGTGCATCAGCACGTTTTGGTCAATATTAGCACCTTCCATGGTCACGTCGTATATATTAGGGGGTAAAATGTCTGTGATAAGCGTCACAAATGTCCAAAATGCTTCTTCTTCAGTCATGAGTAATAACAAAATGCCAGCAATGTAATTGAGTGATTGACAGTAACCGATGGATGGAGCATAGATTGAAAAAGCAACCAGGACCCTTTTTAAGGCCTCTATCATTGGTGGAGTCGAATCAGCAATACTCTTGAATTGATCGTTCTCTGGAAACGTTCGATGTAGATCACGTTCGATAATTTCCAAGTTTTCGTTTTTGGAGCCTAATTGATCAGCCATATGCAGTAGTTCGTCGTAGAGACCCTTGTTGGCTTCCATCTTTGCCTTTGCACCACTGTAATGCAACCAAGCCTACGATATCTTAATCACAGTGCTTCATCAAATAATCTACTGTTTTACCTGTCCTCTTAACTCGGCTGGAATACCCTTTCGTATGTATCGCTTGACTGTGTAATTCAAGAGTCAGAACAGTATGAATGATAGAGATGACTTACGTTTATTGCTTCTGGGTGGCCACTGTTGATGGTGCTCTTGTAATAACTGCTTCCATTTGACTAGTCTTCGTTTCATGATGGGTGCATAATAGTTTTCAAACTCATCATATTCTTCTTCTGTGATCCATTGCGAACTTTTTAGGAAACCATATTTATCTCTAAGATACTAATTAAGACAATGATGAATGATATGTTATATATGAGTGTTCGTACCTCTTGCCATTCTCTCTGTTTGGTTTTGGAGGATAAGTATGGCATGATCCATCATCATATAATTTAGTTGATTTATCACTAGTACTATTATTACTTCTACTGTTATTATTATTATTGTTGTTGTTATTGTTGCTGTTGTTGTTGTTGTTGTTGCTGCTGCTATGACTACTGTTGCTATTCATGTTGCTGTGATGACTTTTATTATTGCTTCTATTAGTGTTGTTATGATGACTGCTATGATAATTTTTCTTCTTTTTATGCTCTACTGTTCTTTGTCAATGCCTTTCTTGTTTATAAATCATAAGCTTACCTTCCTCTTCGTCTCTATACAAATAATAATCTGTTATATTTTGTGTATCATCATCCTCATCCTCTTCTAAATCTGAATTTGATTCATCAATAGAAGAGGCACTATAAGCCGTTGGCTGCTCAATATTTAAAAATTGAATCGATTTCTTTGTTGATAAGATATCATAACTCGGTCTTCTTGTTGAATACTTTTTATTTGTTACTGAATGATTGAATGAAGAGGATCTTTGTCTATTTCCAAACGTCTTTTTATATTCAATGGATGTCATTCTTTTTACATGAAAAAAAAGGAAAAAAAAATAAATGAAAAGAAAGAATATAATCTCCTCTTAGAGACACCCTTACTTTACCCCTCTTTCATTCCTCTTTTTTTTAAAAAAAAAATAAAAATAAGTGGTGTTTGTTTATATTTGTTTATTGAAAATGAAATTCAAGTTTATTAGATTATTTAAGTTCATGATGAATTGACTTTAAAGGTAATTCGTGCGGCTATTTCAGATTATTGGGGAGTAAGATGAGACTCTGGCTGTGTTACCAATATTCCTTTATTTAGTCAGAATACCTTTTGTTACAGACACAAATTATCAACTTTTTTTCACAATTTTGATGGGCCTTGAGTAGTATCTAAATCAAACCACAAACACGCTTGTCACAGATGTTTGTTCTGAATAGCCTGTCATATATATTTCGTTGTCATTGTCGTTGAGCAAAGCAAGGCTCAAATCAGCTCTCGTTACTGCTTATTTTTTTATATTTTGTATATTTCTACAAGTTTCTATAAGCGATTGTTTTCGATTTCGACGAATGGACTTTCTTTGAAAAAGTTGCCAACGTTGACCTTTTACGCTTTATCGATACAGGAAGTCCTTCATTTGATAGTTTCATCTGATCTACACTTTGTAGTATAATTAGTATACCAAACAATGCCCTGAGGAGTGGTATATGTTAGAGAGACTGTTGCGTCTAAGTTCGTTACGGTACTTGTGATGTTTGCGCAATACATCAGCGCTACCAACTATCCAACAAGTTTTGCCCGGCAAGATTAGATCCACTGGTTATGCTGCTTATGGGATTAGTTCAAACAATTAATTATATTATTCTTTGACAAATCATGATCCTGATTATCCAGGGCGTGCTTCTTGTAATCATCTTTGACCTCGTAGTATCCATGGCACGAAGGGCCTACACATACAGCTGTTACATTAGGAGGGTTCTTCATGTTTTTATCATTGAAAGCTAAAGTATTTTTGGCTTGTTCAGATTTTCCTCTGGGCTCAATTATATAGAGAATCAATATGATTTCTTCATTTTTGGAAGATACGACAGCGATTTTTGCAAACAATACATTCTCTTTTTTTTTAAGAAGCACAGTCGTTGTTATACCATAATCCATCAGAAAAAGTGTTCTTAGAATGGTGTCGTCAAAAAAAAGGTGTGAGATCATTCGGTAGTTGAAGCAAGAATATTAATTATGGAGCATCAGTTGTGAAAATCAACAGCAGTTTGACTATTGAACCAGTAAAAACAAGGAGAGCCTGCCTTCTCTAGGCATCGAAAAACAGAAACACGTGAGAGAGAACGTTAAGGCTCATTACACGATCTGAATTGGGCTTCTGTATTGAGAATAGCTTTATACTTGTGAGTAAATTTAAATACACATCTCATCATTGACCTATTGACATGACAAAATCATAAGGCTCGCTATAAACATATGGCTTATTTAGTAGAAGCATCTGGAAATGAACACAAGATCATCCTCCCCTGTGTTGTCATGCTTAGATTAGAAAATGCAAGATAAACTTATCTCGACATCAATCAACTTAATTTCTAGCGCCTGTCATCGAACGCAAATTTATTGGCGTAGCACGCAAAATAATTTCAACCTCAGCACAAATGTTTTGTTCTGGTCGACGCAAATCCACATGCAAAGTCCAGTAAAAGCGTTTTTTAATCCTATTGCACAATCATTAGCCAATCAAATTGCATATCTCTTCTTTTTTGACAAGCTTCAGTCGATTTTGCGCCATTTGCATTTTATGATATAAATATCTTCATCTCTTTGTCTGCTCTCCCTCATCTCTCTCTCTTTCTCTTCTACTCTTTATGAATTGTCATAATACCTTTTGCTATCGACATAACCCAGCACTTAATTTATCAAGAAATCATAATGACTTTTATTTACAAGAGGTACTTTTTTGATTCATACAAATATAAAACAATTGCTCATAATAGGAGTTTATAGGAGCTTAGCACACTACCTGCTGATGAACAAGCAGAGATCATGAACATATGGAGCACATTTCAGCATGCTTCACCTTCTTCTCGGTTACTGATCCTCAAGGGCATCCTCGCCTCTGCTTGTACACCTCAATTGTCTTATTTATCCAACGCAGTCACACCACTTCTTAGCACAGACTTCACTCATATCTTCCCTCGAGAGATCACGATACAGATATTTAGATACCTCGACGCCTCATCCCTTTGCACAGCAGCTCAAGTCAGTCGACACTGGCGTCAATTAGCTGATGATGATACCCTCTGGCATAGACTCTGCGAACAACATATCAACAAGAAATGTACTAGATGTGGTTGGGGACTTCCCTTGCTTCCGTTGACCCGCAAGCGCAAGCGAGACGAGACGACATGTGTATCCAAGAAACGGGCATGGAAGGAAGTATACAGTGAGCGACTGATAGTCGAGCGTCATTGGAGACGTAATATGTCCAAACACTATACCCTCAAACGACACCACAGCGCCTCAATCACCTGTCTGCAACTATCCGAAGCCAACAATACCTTAATCACAGGATCTCAAGATAAGACAGTCACTGTCTGGAATTTGGAAACCGGACAAGTCCTTCGACAACTCAAGGGACACTCTCGACCGATTCGCACTCTTCAATTTGATGATACCAAGCTTGTTACAGGTTCTTCTGATCACACACTGAGGATATGGAACTACCACACGGGCCAATGCATCCGTACACTCGAAGGACACACCGACGGTGTCAATCACCTCCATTTCAACTGTCGACTCTTGGCTAGTGGTTCGGCTGATGCCACGATCAAGGTCTGGAACTTTCAAACGGGCGAATGCTTTACCCTGACAGGTCATACTCAAGCTGTCAACCACGTTCAAATTCATCAGCAGCATCTCCTTGTCTCTGCTTCCGATGACTGCACTCTTCGTCTCTGGGATCTCAATAAGCGTGTCTGCATTCGCACCTTTCATGGCCACGTCGGTCCTATCATGACTGCGATACCTGGTATGCCCGGACACAGCTTCTCAAAGGAAAACGATGCTGTGATCATTTCTGGTTCCAAGGATCATACAATCAAGGTCTGGTCAATCCAGACAGGTCAATGTTTACAGACTCTTTTTGGTCATGTCCAAGGCATTGGTGCTCTTGCCTTTGATAAGCTCAGACTCGTCTCAGGATCTGATGATGGCTCACTCAAGCTATGGGACAGCCAAAACGGCTTACCCATGTATTCTCTCAAGACAAGTGGCGCCTGTCCAGTGACAGCAGTCGGTTTAAGTGATACAAAAGTGGTCAGTGCGGATGATCAAGGTGATATTCATGTCTGGGATTATGGTCTTTCATAGAATGTATATAAATACTTTTTCTGTTTTTATTCTTGACCAAAACCAACGGTTTCTTCTACTGCCATGGTTAATTTCGCAACGAGTGTTTCATAAGATTTATAAGGTGGCATGTCGATACGATTAAAGCTATCATGTATACATGTTAGTAATATTTAATAAACCATTTGAACTCACCATGTGTGTGCTTTGGGTAACTGTGTAATCTCTCCTGACTTTTCAATTGTAAACCTTCTTGGTCCATCACTGCCCTGAAGGTCCTTGAAGCCATTCACGGGTATACGTGATGTGCCTGTCGTGAATTGAAGCAGTCTCGCCTTCTTTTCACTATCCCAGCTACGGATACACTTCCAGAACCACTGAATGACATCGTCCTGCTCGGTATATCCTCTGTAGTCTGTATGTTTCTTCCAATCATCCACATCGATCTCGGCAATGCCACCGATCAGCAGTTCGAGTTCACGTTCGTCAAAGACGTTAATGAGCTCTTGAGGAATTAACTGGTTAAATCCTTCCTTGAATGCCTTGAACTGTTCTTCAACACGCTTGTGGATACGCCATTCGGTGATCAAATTAACGTATTCTTTCTTGTTCTCTTCAGTGACTTCAATGTTTTGTCCGTTTGGTATCAGGTCGACAGTAACGACTTCACCAAATCGATCGTCGTCTGTCGAAAAGGTCAAATCGAGTACATCCGTAATATCGTTCTCGAGGATCCAAGTCAAGGACCGGAAGAACTCGGCATCGACACTTTCCATATCTGCAACAAGAATCTTCTTGTTCAAGATCATCTTGTAAAATGAAACGATAAAGAAGGCGTCCAAGAATCGACGGTGGAAGATAGCAAGACCAACAACGCGACCAATGAATCTAAAGTAATTTAGATGTTCAGGGTTAATGCCCGAGTGAGGGTTGATCTGCAGTGTGTAGTTGTCATGAGCCGAGTACTCAAACAGACAATAGAAAGGATTGAACATTTCGTGAGAGAGTAAAAAGAAGAATTCACGAGAGAGACCACCATAGTCTAGACCGTCTTCTCCATCAAACTTGATCATCAATCGTTTTTTGAGGTCAGCAGGAGCCTGTCGCATGATTTCGGCATAAGCATCTTCGAATATATGGTCTCTGCGAATCTTGATATGACACTGGCCGGGGACTGGACGCAATGCAGGTTGTGAGCGGAAGTAGATTAGCTTTCGGCGGAAATCTCGCTTGTACTGAGGTACGTTTTGATCTAGACTACTGGGTAAACGGGGATCATCCCACGTGGTCGTTTTGGTGTTGTGATCCACAAAGTACACACGGCCTGTGCTCGTCAGACGCATTTCCCAACCAGATGGTAAGGGACCTAGTTGAGATACAGGCTGTACCTGCACCTGCAGATTAGATCCAGGGCCAATGGTGCTAATATACTGCTGTCGTCTTGGATCAACCCAAGTCGTTGTACGTGTATTATGATCAACAAAATATGGTCTTCCTTCTGCACTCGTACGCATTTCCCAACCTGGTGGCAGTGGTCCTGATCCAGCCGTTGTCATGTTGTTGTTTGGTACATTTATCTGTTGCTGTTGTTGTTGTGGTGGTGGTTGCTGCTGCTGTTGTTCAGGTAATCCACGAGCATTATGATGACGTCTCTGCAACTCTGTTTGATTTTCTTGTTCTTGCGCAGTACGAGATGATGGACGCTTCCAGGTTGTTGTTCGTGTGTTATGGTCCACATAATATGGTCTACCCAGATGATCTACTCTACGCTCCCAACCAGGAGGTAAGTCTTCATTAGACTCACTATGAACTGATATACGATGATTGGTACTGTCGTTCGTACTGCTGCTGTTACTACTACTGACATTGGTACTTTGATTATTGTTTTCAGCTGTGGTATTTGAGGATGAGGGTGCAAGGGTATCCGTACCGTTTCTGATGGGCGCGTTGATATTTGTTGATAGGTTTAAAATCAATTTTCCATGCACAGCTTCATTTGCATTTGATTTCTTGAGCTCGAGTGTCAGCATTTCTGTTATTCAACTGGGTTTAAACTTGCGGATGTGCGCATTTACTTTTTTAAACTTACCATCGCCTCCTACGTCGAGGTCAAAGACGCTTGATACCTGAACGTTGATAACACCCAAAAAGCCTTGGTCCTTTCTTTTAAATTTCTTTTGATCAAATACTTGAACTGCAATAACACTCTCATTAGATACTTTTCTATTGGAAAAAACATTAGATTATTTTCTTTTATTTTAAATAATATAATTACAAGTCGAAACTTTCATTCCAATATGGATTCAGCGTCTTTTTCATTACAGTTGTTGTATGTGTTTGTTCTCCATCTACTGTGACAACAGCTAATTAAAGAGAATATAAATAAAGAAAAAGCACAACATGAGAATATGTACCAAAAGGATCAGGTAATTTAAAAAACAAGTCCTTTTTTATTAACCCATCTGCTGCAATGACTGTAAGTCGAACTGTTCTTGTCGAGGACATATTGAATAATAAGGAAAAAGAAAAAGAAGAAAACACAACAAATGATTTTTTCCCTCCCTTTTATTTTTATTTTTGTCTCCCTTCTGTTATAAAAATGCTAAGCAGGTAAAGAAAATAAAAATAAAAGAAATAACCTCGTTCTCTCTATAAAAATGGAAATTCGGCTTTGAATTCCCGTTGCAAGTGAAATGTATACCTCTCTTTTGTAAGAGCAAAAGAGAGAAGTCAATATGTCGATAGGACGACACATGATGTACATATAAGGAATATTCATTATTATTGTTATTTTCATTCAATGCAGAAATATTTTACTCATGATTCACATTCTGCCATATCGTACACTCTTCAATTTCCGATTATATGCATGATTTGATTGGACAATATTCGATGCCAAGCCATCCCTATAAATACGGGGGAGAAGGCGCTATTTTTTGTTATTGAATTACGCTTTTCTTTCTCTTTTTTTATTTTATTATTTGAACATGTCCAGTGCTCCCTTTTATGAATTATACCGTCGATCAAGGTAAAAAGTGATTTGTGTTAATGAATAAGAAAGATGGCTGACTAATTTTGTATCTATTTTACGTAGTATTGGCATGGCATTAACAGATTCACTGGATGAATTGATTCAAAGTGGACATATTACTCCTCAACTTGCCATGCGTGTATTGGTTACGTTTGACAGGAGTATTTCAGAAGCACTTTCACAAATTGTTAAAAATAAAGCAACTCTTAAAGTAGTGTCGAATATAACTTGGTTCTATTTGTGAGTTAATACAACTTTGTTTTTATATAGGGACATTTGCATACATATCGCTTCTGTGACGAAGTATGGACGTTTATTGTTGAAAATCCAAACTTTAAATTTGACCAAGAGCTTGTCTCTGCTGATAAAGTGAAAATTGTTGCTTGTAATGCCAAAAGACCTGGAGAACAATAATATCCACACAACAACAACAACAACAAACACACGCACACATAAAAACACACAAAAACATACATGTATACTTTATATTTAACACAATTTATACATTATAAGGAAAAGAGGTAAAGGGAAGTAAGAGAAAAGGGAAAAAAAAAGAAGAGAGAGAGAGAGAGAGAGAGAAAGTACTCATTCATACCGTATATGTATGTATGTTGAATGTGTGCATGTGAATAATCGTAAAAAAAAAAAGTATTCATTTTACAGCTTGATTGCTTTATTGAATTACATACAATAGTAATAAACCCCCTTTGCCTTTTTTATACATTGTGCTTGCCATGCATAATCACCATAGTAGTATTGTTGGTGATGGCAAAGATATCATTTAATCATCATGTTTTAAGGGTTTTAACTGTTGTCGAAATATTACATTTACTATAAAAACCTTACCAGACAATTTTGAGAGAAATGTTATATGATGCATGCTTAGATCAGTTTCTCTGTAACTGTTTGTAAATGGTATATAAAGAAGAACCTATAATTTACTCTGAAAAGGCTATTACCTTAAAAGAAGAATATGAGTCATAGGTAAAGACAAGGAGACAGTAAAGAGTTTGTATATTAATAACTTTTTGCTAAAGAGATACAAATTAAATTTGTTCCTATGTTGGCAAAGCAGGCTCAATGACTTCATGGTTCCCTTAAATAATGAATGACATTAAATTCAATCATAATAAAAGGCGCAGAGCGTTCATTGTTTGCCGCATTATGTATCAACTATTAGTCGTTTTGTTTTTACGATTTTAGAATTTTTAAACGAATACAACGTTTGTATATAAAGATGTACACGGTAATATTGTGAGCATGGTGATTCTGAGCCCATAGACTATATCCTTGAACAGACTGGGCTTATTCGGTGAATATTCTCTGGTTTGCTCAGTGCCAATAGAAAGAAAATAAAAACATCTGCAAACATAAGGCGAGATTACATGCGTTACGTCGCCCACGATAAGGTTTCGTTTTTCGAACTAAATATCGAAATAGGCGCAAGTACATCGGCTGCAGACAAGCAATTGGGTATCTACATTCGAACTACGCAGAGATAGCTAAAGCAGTGCACTATGATAACATTTTTGAAAGTTGTAAAAAAAAAAAAAAGATCAAGAGTCTATTGGCTAAAGAGCATAAAGCAATTGTTATTAGCTTCACTGATACTACTGCTGTTGAAATGTATGTCCTTTTGCTGAAGCGATTCACTGTTCTAAAAGTTTCACGCAGCATTGCTTATAATTCTGCAGAAGGTTCTTTATAAAATTTGCATTTATAGTAACTTTTATTGGTGTGTCCTTTCTCCTGACAGTCTTTACAAAATATGTATATTATATATCAATATATCAGTGAATATTTTGCAAATGTTATATGCATTACATGAGATTCACATTTAAACGTGTCATCTATGTTTTCTATCAACTTTTGTTTATTAATAATTTGATCTTTCTTCTTTTGAATAATGTTTTTAAACATGTCAATATTGTTGTCAAAATTAATTAAAAAGAGAAAGAAAGAAAATAATAGGTTCATAATTTCATTTTATTTTGGAGTTTTTGATGAACAGTGACAAATGTGGATCAAATCAAGAGAAATATGGGTTCTTCTAAATGATTGATACTTGTCTTATTGCATAGCTACTCTTATCGATGGAGTTTCTCCTTTTTACAAATAGGTCCTTTTCAATTGCTTTTGAAAATTGCCCGCAGTTACTCAACTGGATTTAGCTCTGGTGAATAGGATGAAAGTAACACATTTGCAGTATCAGCAAAAGAGCGTGGTCCTTGTCAATCATGCAAAGAAAGAAAGTATTGGGGCATTTATTACCTTAGAAAAGCAGAGCATTCCTATGACGGCATCGCAGGCATAGTCGAGATAGTTTAATCAAAGCCAGATCGCCTCTACTAACCAATACAAAATGTAGAATACACAAAAATCAATGCGAGATCGCAGAGATAGCTTACGAGAACGATAGATCATCCATTCGAAACATACAACCGTCTGAGAGTAGAGTTGCATAGAGTAGATGTAGAAATCTGTAGACAAACTGTTGTTAACTTTTTTGAAGAAGATGAAGTACAGGTATTACTTTACTCCTCATAAACCAGCGTTGACAGAAGAGCACATGAAGAAAAGGTTTTGCTGAACCTATAAGCGTGTCCACTGGATGGATGAACAGTGGCCTAGCGTCATTTGGAGCGATGAATCTTGGCCCACTATTGTTGGTAACGATGATAGCGCCAGAGTCATCCGAAAAGCTGATAAACGATATGACACTAAGCATATTGTTTCAATAAAGAAGTATGGAGGTGGTGGGGTGATGATCCGGAGCTGCTTTCATGCAAATGGTTTTGGCCATTTGGTCTTGGTTGACGGTACAGTTGATCAAGACAAATATATGAATATTTTAGCCCAAAGCTTCCATCCTGGATCGCACAACTATGCTAGAAAGAGGACAGGGACTTTATATTCCAAAAGGATGAAGCTAGCTTCCACACCTGGTGGTTATTCTCGATGATGAAAGGAAGCCCACCAGATCAGGGGCTTTGAGTACTGACCTGTGCAAAGCCCTGATATGAACCCGATAGAGCATGTTTGAGTCACTTTGAGAAATTTCATCAAGGAAAGAAGATATGAGACTGAAAAATACTGAGGAGTTGAGTATTGTACTGAGAGAAAAGTGCGAGAAAACAAGCCCTGGGTTAGCGGTATGTTTAGTTGGAAGCATAAAGGCTCGATGTGAGGCGGTAGTTGCCGAAAAAGGAGGATCGACAAAGTATTGATTCTTCTTTTTATTTTATATTTTTAAAAAAGCATGCCGAAGCTTATTTTTTATAAACATGGAATCTCTAAACATTGAACAGAAGGAACAATGGCTTTCCAAACGTTTGATGCATAATTTGCGGAAGATTAATTTACATTTTGGTATGAATAGTTAGCTTGCACATAACCCAAAAGACGAAGAGTGACTTGCTACATGCCGAAGTCGGAAATTGAATAGTCCGGGGTTCGGAAAGTAAAGTGGCAGATGTTAACAGAGCGCAAGAAATGAAAGAGAGAGCAGGAGTTAGGGGGGAGACAGAGGAATGGGGGGCAAAAGGACGCAGTAAACTGGTAAGCTCTAGTTTCCCTCCTTTTTATTGAACATATATAATATGGCCGCTGTTGCAGCTCAAATCTCCAAGAAGAGAAAGGTAAGTTAGAGTGAATGGATGGATGGATGGATGATACTAAATACTTTATTATTAGTTTGTAAGTTTAGATGTTTGAACCAAAAAATTTCAGCATAATAATCATTCATTGACAGGTCGCCGATGGTGTCTTCTACGCCGAATTGAACGAATTCTTTACTCGTGAACTCGCTGAAGACGGTTACGCTGGTGTCGAAGTCCGCGTTACCCCTGCTCGTACTGAGTAAAGTATCAATTGTAGATGAGAGAGCGTGTTGGGGACAGCGAAACAGAAAAAAAAAGGAGTAGAGCAGAGAAACTAATTAATTCATAGAATCATCATCCGTGCCACACACACTCAAAACGTTCTTGGTGAAAAGGGTCGTCGTATTCGTGAATTGACCACTCTTGTTCAAAAGCGTTTCAAGTTCCCCGAAAACGCTGTCGAACTCTACGCTGAACGTGTTCAAAACCGTGGTCTCTGTGCCATTGCCCAATGTGAATCTGTCAAGTTCAAGCTTCTCAACGGTTTGGCTGTCCGTCGGTAAGTGATTAAAGTGTTGCTATATGTTTGCAAAATGCTGATTGTTTCTTAGTGCCTGTTATGGTGTCATTCGTTTCGTTATGGAATCTGGTGCCAAGGGTTGTGAAGTCGTTGTCTCTGGTAAGGTCCGTGCTGCCCGTGCCAAGGCTATGAAGTTCGCTGATGGTTTCATGATTCACTCTGGTAACCCTGCCCGTGAATTCATCACCACCGCCGTTCGTCACGTTGACTTGCGTCAAGGTGTCTTGGGTATCAAGGTCAAGATCATGTTGGACAGCGATCCTACTGGTCGTAACGGTCCTAAGCAGACTCTTCCTGATATCGTCACTATCCTCGAACCCAAGGATGAAACTCCTATTGTCGAACCCTCTGCTCAAGACTTCAGACCCGCCCCTGCTGCTGAACCTGTTGAAGCTCACTAATGGGTTTAAAAATATATTGGTTTTTTTAAAATACACTTTTTGTTTATAAATGTCTGAAATATGTGTGTGTTTTAATGTGTCCCATTTTTATTACAAAATATTTTATATTAGTTTTATTTTGATCGTTGGAATACGCTAGATACAGAAGACCACCATGATCGTCTATGTTGTGATCTGTAAAAGTCTTCTTCATCGTCCAGACTTGTTCTTCCTTCTCCTGTTCCTGTAAATCTTCCACCTGTCATCCATTCATTGTTCTGTCGATAAGGATCGCCATAGAAATCATCTTCGTACATCTCGCTTGACCTTGCAACTGCTTGTCGTCTATTTCGTCGCTTGTATAGTACCAGACCTGCTGCAATCAAAGCTACGCCAGCTGCTCCTCCAATCACACCACCTACAATGCTTCCTGTAGGCATGCTTGAGCCTTGACCGGGATCAGATGTATCTATAGCAAGTGTAGGTATGACAGTTCTAAGTAATTATGAAGGTTAGCTTATCCAAGGCCCCTACACTTGAGTACACTGGTTACTTACGTTGTAGGAATGACAGTTGTGATGGTCTTTGTTACACCATTTACCACAATGGCAGTTTCTGTCGTAATGTCTGTTGAAATGGTCACACTTGTGGTATGATACCGTAGGGATGTTGTCGGTGTCGTAGGAGCTTGGCTTGTTGATGGTGGCTCCTGCGTTGTAGTTGTAGGTGGTGCTACTGTAGTGGTAGTAGTAATTGGCGGGGTTGTCGTAGTGATGGGAGGTGGTGTCGTTGTTGTTGTTGGTGGCGTCGTAGTTTGATCTTGTGTCGTCGTCGTTGGTGAAACATGCGTTGTCGACGAAGGCGGTATTGTCGTAGACGGATCGGGTGACGATGATGATGGTGGTAATGTTGATGTTGAAGGTTCTACAGTTGTTGTGGGATGATCTGAAGTAGTAGTTGTCGTTGGGGCTGGTGTTGTAGAAGAAGGCGGAGCAGTACTTGAAGGCACCTCTGTCGTTGTAGAAGATGGGGCTGATGTTGTAGGAGAAGGCGGAACAGTAGAAGTGATAGCAGTCGTAGTGGTGGTAGCGTGTGTTTCTTGTGAAGTTGTTCTAGATGACATCGTATCTGAAGACGTAGTCGAAGGATTTACAGTAGAAGAAGTGGCTTGCTCTGTGGTTGTTTGTATAGATGAAGAAGTTGTTGTTGGATCGACGTGAGTAGAAGTAGCTCCAGTAGCAGTAGTAGCAGTAGCAGTAGTAACAGTAGTAGTAATAGCAGTAGTTCTATCTGATGTGGTAGCAGGCTCTGTGGATATTGTTGTTCTTTCTTCAGAAGTTGTAGTTGTTTGTCTAGAAGACATTTAAAAGAAAAAGAAGAAAGAAAAGCCGTTTGTGTTCGAATGAAATAGCCAAAGAAAGAAAATTTGTTAAAAAAAGAATTTCGACAATGAAAAAGTTAAAAATAGAAATTGAAGGTAAGCAAATGATGCAAAAAGCCAAAAATAAATAATGTAGTGAGTAACAAACTTGCATGCTTGCATATATTTTTCATACTTACGGCTCAGAACTTGTTGTAGGAGATGCAGGTGTTGTCATGGTTTCAGCTGTTGATGTTGTTTCTGTTCCTGTAGCTGAAGTTGGTGTCGGCGTACTTTCAGGGGTTGTGTTGCTCGTTGGTGTTTCGGGTGATGTGGCTGTAACTCTAGTTGAAGTAGTTGGCTCAGCCTTAGAGGTTTGCTCTCCTGTTGTTGTTGATAAAAGCGAGGTTATGGTCGTAGTTGGCGTATTTTCTGTTGTGAATGTCCGATCAGTAGAAGTTGTTTCCAAGGAAGACGTAGTCTGTGGCTCAATCGTTTGTGCTGTCGTGGTAATATGACTAGTTGTCACATCGTGTGTTGTCGAAGGTACAGTCGTAGTAGGGTCTGACCTTGACGTCGAATCTTCGGTTGTTACTGCTGTGGTTGTTCGGTCAGGAGTTGCCGTTTCGGATGTCCTTGTACTCCCTGAGTCGGATGTAGTGGCTCGTTCACTTGTTGAGCTGTCAACCGTCGGCGTTTGTTCTACAGTCCTGGACGAGGTTCTTTCTGTAGGTGTAGGGTCCTCTGTTGGTTTAGCCTCTGTTGATCGTGTTGCAGTTACTTCGGTAGTAGTTTCTCTCGTTTCCGTCGTAGACCTTTCGGTAGTGGTAGGAGTAGGTCTATCATCATCCGCTGTTCTGACAGCAGTCGTACTTTCTCTGGTTATCCTTGCCGTCGCTGTTTCGTGGTCAGTGGTTGTAGACATTGTTTAGAAAAAGAGTAAAGAAAAAAAAAAGAAAAAAAATGTATACAACAAAAGAAAGATCCTTTTTCTTTTTTTATTACGGTTGCTATTTTCTAATTCTGACTTTATTTTCTGGACAAATTAATTTTTTACTTCTTTTACTTTCTGTACCAAAGTTGAGTGATCTTTGTCTATTTTTAAACAAATGTCGGTCAATGATCTTTTCCGCCTTTTCGTTATAAACTTACTCTTCTCATCTTCTTGTGCAATTGGAAAATACCGTAAAGTAAAGCTTCAGCAGTAGGAGGACAGCCAGGAACGTAGATATCCACAGGAACAATACGGTCACATCCACGAACAACAGAGTAAGAGTAGTGGTAGTATCCACCACCGTTAGCACAACTTCCCATTGAGATAACCCAACGAGGTTCAGGCATCTGCAAACAAGAATTAAACACTGCGATATAAATAGTATATATTACTTACCTGATCATAAACCTTTCTCAAGGCAGGTGCCATTTTGTTAGTCAAGGTACCAGCAACAATCATAATATCGGATTGACGAGGTGTGGCACGGAAAACAATACCAAAACGATCTTGATCATAACGAGGTGTAGAACAATGCATCATTTCCTATTTGAAGTATTATTTAATGATAATCAAGGCATCAAAGTATTCTATACATACAACGGCACAACAAGCCAAACCGAATGTCATGGGCCAAGTAGAACCTTCACGGGCCCAGTTAACGACACGATCGACGGAAGACAAGACGTACTCTATAGGTGCGCAGTAATAAAAAAATAAGTTTAAATGTTTACATTATAACTTTTTGTTAGTGTCATTACCAGCACTATTACTGGGCTTTACTGTAAGATCTTTAATTTCATCGATATTTCTAGCAACTTGGGTTGACATGGGACGGTATGCTGTAGCCAATGTCTTTGTGGCAGTGATTGCTAATTTGGATAGTGCATTAGTTTTTTCTTTTTTCTTATTGAATGCTATTTAATTATTCGTCTTTACTCAATGCTCTTTTAGCAGTGTTTAATCCAAGCGCAGTTGAAACCATGTTGTATAAATTATGTGAAAAGAGTAGGGAGGTTTTGATGGGCTTCTTTAGCTGATTAAGTAAAGAAAGAAAAAAAAGCTTACTTCAAAAATAATAGGTCAGGGTTGAAGCAAAATTTCAGCGATACGGCAAATTAAACAACTGCTCGTCTTGAATTAAAACTACGGCAGTAGAGTGATGACATCTTATTCGGACTTGAAATTTATAGGGAAAACGTGCACCAATATGGTTTTAATGCAGTGAATCAAAGAAAGTCGATTCTATGGTACTCAGACTTGCAACGATTATTTTATCTTGGTTTGCAAAAATAAAAGATGTACTTTTTATTCATCGTACCCACTTTTCTACATTTCAGTACAGCATATAAATTCATTATTTATACTTTATCTGAATGACAGTAGCAATTTAACAGAGCGATATGCGTCAATGACTACTGTATCAATAAATAGCTCATTACTCTATTATTATTCTCTTGAGAAAAGCAGTAAATATTTCAAAGATTACAGTTTATTTTATTTTAAAAGTAAATTTTTTGATTAAAAAGTATATTGTATAAGTATTGATTCACTTTTAAATTCTCAATATTACTTGCTGGCGGGCTTTGCAGCGTCAACGGGTGCATCAGGAGCAGTGCCAGTGGCAGCGTCTGATTTGCCTTCGGATTCACCCAAAGGAAGTGAAGGTAAACTATTCTTACCAGCATCAGCAGCAGAAGCAAGAGCGGCAGCGACTTCAGGAGAGATTCCGTCAAGAGCATCTGCAGAAAAGGGTAAGCCATCAGGAGAAGGAAGGTCGCCCAATGCGACACTTGTAAGGTCAGTGGCTGCACCGGTTAAGTTGCTAGTGTCAAGGCTGTCTGTAGGACCTCTCTTGCGGATTGCTTGACCATCTTCAACAGAAGGACCAACATTGGTGGAAGCATCGGATGTACTGGCAGGACCATCAGCTGAAGCGGAGGATCCACCTAAAATTCCAGTAAGATCGCCTACAGGTGGATCTTCGGTAAGACCTGTAACGGCACCAATGGGAAGGTCTCTCTTGATAGCACCTGGAGCAGCGGAAGCAGCTTTGGAACGGAGAGCCGCAAGGATCTTAGGATCCTTTAAAAGTTTAGCAAGAATTTTGGCATTGGGTGGAGAAAATCTCTTGGATAAGGGATCATGAACGTCACTAGTAGCTTCTGTAGCGCCGCCAACTGTATCTTGGACATCATTGCCACCAACCAATGAGTCATCACCGAGCACACCGTTACCAGCAATATCTCCAACAGTACCACCAACGTTACCAAGAGCCCCACCGAGACCAGTATCACGTTCGACATAAATGGGAGATGCCAAGGAAGAACCGAGTAAGCAAGCAACTGCAAAAGTAAGAGTGATGAAAGAGGATCGCATTTGAGAAAATGTGTTATGAAAAGTTGATTTGAAGGGAAGAAAACAAAAATGGGCCTGTCTTTTTATATGTATTCTAAGCTCTCACTTTTTCCTATAATGTAAACAAGGAAAAGATTTTCAACACGCAAAAGATGCATTAGCAAAACCTTAAGGGGAAAAGGAGGAGTAAAGAGACATGGATACTAATAGACTGAATGATACACTTGGTTTTTACAAATCTCTTTACAAAGGGTGCTCTACATAGCTCAAGTGATATAAAGTATATGGTATCTTGACTTTAGTAACTGGTTATTATATGGTTTTATTCGATGAATAAAGCTTACAAATATGATATTCATGATCTTCTTTGAATTATATCATTGCACTCCCTTTCAGTATCTCTCCTTTTTTTTAGTTTAGTTTGTTTAAAGTCTTTGATCCATGCAGGGGAATGCTGAGTCTGAATGATGAGACAGTAAAGGCACTCTTTATTTAGATTAGGGTATCGGTGTATAAATTCTGTTTGGATAATGCATAACTAAAGCTCATATTTGCGTGATAAAAATGCTACTTCTACTACGCTTTTTCGGGTATAATTCAATAAACGTAGCAAGTGATTATTCATGATCTACAAACATTTGCCACAGTTGAGTCTAAACTCTTGTTTTTCGCGGGAGTGATTTACAGTTCCCTTATTTTTGTCCCCCTGAGAAACAGGTCTTGAAGACGAGGATCAATGTTTGACAAGGCTGCAAGTCTAGCTACATATATCATTCTTTCTCTGAATTTCGGCAATCTTTGTCAAGGATACATTGAGAGTAATGTGTGGATAACTAGATACACTGTACAGTTGTATACAAGACTAGTAACTATCCTGTGACTCGTAAGGGTTGATACCTGTTTATGATTGATGTACTCTATTTAGGAGTAGGATTCTACAACAAATCAGATGATTTAAGATTACATCCCTCAGGGATAGATTGTACAGAATTTTCTTCTTTCTAGCCCCTTATCACTGTTTATTTGTATACAGAAAGCGGTTAAATCATATTCTCTAGTTTGGTGGCTCACGCATATTACTGTGAACAAACCATGCCAGGCAAGTGTATCATAAGCAAGTAGTATAATATACATCAAGGTCAAATGTAAAGATATAATGCTGTACTATAAAAGTTAGTCTAACCGCATATCGAATGACATGACATTTACTTTATCCAACAACTAAAGTATTTGTTACACACAAGTATAGCTTTCAAAGAAGATCATCTTGTAGTTATGATTTTTTCTTTAATAAACTAAAAACGTGGTGATTAGTTCAGGCTTCCTTAAATTGATTCCAAATCAATAGGAGGTCAATCACATATTTTACAGAATTTTATATTTTCAGAAAATTGATAAACGTTTGACATCAGCTTCTTTATATTTAAATGGCAATTTGGTAAATTGAACATAATAAAGTGAGCGAAAGGGAATCAGGATATCAAACATATCCTTATAACATCTATTTAATATAAAGTAAAGGAATGTTATATAAGCACAAGGGGAGCTAATAATAATAATAATAATAATAATAATAATAGATATGATAAAATGACAAGAAGTATAATCGACTATTATTTAAGATTTCTTATGTGCCAGACTGTCTTGAAGTTTGGGAAAACTCTTTTTACAATATAAGAGAGGGCAGGCTGAAGATTTCAAAGGATCTACTTTTCTATGTGTTCCTATTTATGATAATGGGTGTAGAAAAACTCCAATTTGATTTATCTGAACAGATGTACAACTAAAATAAAAAAAAATCGGGCGTTTAGGAGGGCCAACACTACATGTACCAAAAATAAGCTAATGCTACGGACACTTCTTCTAGACGCTACCCGTGACATCATTTTACAACCTCACACTACCAAAGTCGCTATCTAACCTAAGTCTGCCCAATGGAATATTCTTTGATATAAGAGACGAATATATCATAGTTACACTGAAGAATCTAGTCGAACTGACGACATAAAATTAAATCTTTTTATTCCTTTTTTCTTGAAAAGAGACAAACCAAGATGACAACTTTATAAAATCATGTTTAGAGTGGGATCATACATTGAATAGTTTTATTGAAGAACATCATTGGTAATGGATAGAGGCAGCGTACGTAGGATTAGTCTAACTTCTGGTGTATTTTCTGATGCATGTAGTATTTCCCAAATCAAAATGAATTGCTCTTGAGCGTTTTGGATATTGATGACTACGAAGTATGGCCTTTATTCCTATGGTCATTCGACAGAAATGTAGCTCAGGGTTTGAAATTGAAGTTGTTGCAAACAACAAGATTTATCCTAACAGATCTTTCAAGCAAATGCAACCAGGACTTCATCTTTACTTCCCAGGTTGAAAGGACATTTTGACACTTTCAGCTACATCCTTAGATGAAATAAGCCCTGAGAAGTATGTTCACATTCAATATTGCCATGAGAGTATCTCAGTTACTTTTGAAAACTGATACGAATGGGTTACTTTTGTTTGCGCTCTTGTCATTTTTAACTATGTTGCTTGAAAAACAGGATAAAGCTAGAGATAAATGATCAAAGAGTGAAACAGACTAGTAACGGTTGATGCTGAGAAAACTGTTTGCAAAGCATTGAGTTATGACGAATAGTGTTTATTTATTTATGAAAGTTCTAGTCTTGGTCAACTGAACAAATACGCAGCTTAACCTGTTTAGTGAATCAAGTCATATAATATTATATATGTATTTGACATTTTCCAATAAATGAATTGTTATTAAAATGATTTTATTTATTATGTCTTACAAATTGTTTGCTCACTCTCATTACTGCTTGCGATTTTTGACGTGTACAAACTTTGAAAAAAATAGTCGTTTGCTTGAAGGAGCACAAAATCCCTGGATCTTAAAGTAAGCCTTGAGGTATGCTCTTTGAATTTTTTTGTCTGAAATTGAAATTGACTATTTCCAAAAAGAAAGGTTCATATGCTTTAAATGGGGGATTAAGATTGTGTAATATAGATTACTCTATGGGAATAATAATAAAAAATGTAGAACCTTTTTATTTTATCTCTTTATCTGTCTCTCTTTCTCAGTAAACGTTCATTAAAAGTATGCAAATCGAATCCAAAGTGGCAACTGCTTATCCAGAACTTGCAGAAGCAGTTGAACTCTTTGAAGGAAAAGGGAGCCAGTTTGAAAATGTTTTTGAGGATTACCTAAAGATTGTTGATGCAGAACCTGACAGGATCACCTGGGAATTCTGTCCGAATGATAAACACGTCAATAGGTACATTATAGTGACTGCATATAATCTATTGACCTATCATTAGATTCGGTAATTTACATGGTGGACTCATAGCTGCTGTCATTGATGTATGTAGCAGTTTTGCGATTAAGCTGTCTAGTGGCATCAAGTGGAATTTAATTGGTATATCTGTTGACTTGTCAGTATCATATCTAAGAGGAGTACCACCTGGATCACCAATAAGGCTTGTCTGTCAACTTGAAAGAATTGGAAATAGACTTGCTACGATATATACAAGAGTTTATGACAATGACAATAATCTTTGCTACACTAGCACCCATACCAAATATAGAACTGACCCTAAGCTTTGATTGGTTTTTCCTAATTGGTCAAGAATAAAGTTTTTTTTTTTTTGTTTGTTTTTCGCCTCATTCATTTTTTTTTTTTTATTCTATACCCACAATGACATCCTTTTATGATGAGGTATTTGTGTAAATCAGCTTAATATATAAACATTGTCTAATCTAGTATGAAAATAGATTGAAATCGAAGACATGGATTTTAATGAGGAAGAAGGAATCTATACATATCCATGTCCTTGTGGAGACAGGTTTGAAATCTCGGTGGTAAGTCATTGTACATGTATAGTTGTGAATATATGTATTCTAATGTATCGTAATAGGATGATCTAAGGGATGGAGAAGATGTTGCTCGATGTCCTTCTTGTTCTCTAATCATTCGAGTCATTTACGATCCAGACGATTTTGCAGACGAAGAAGACGATGAAACAACGTTCGTAGCAATGCCTGAGGCAGTGTCTGCTTAAAAATGTGTAATATAACAACTATTTATTTTATTTTTTTGGCATTAAACAATCATATGCTTTCTCTCTCTTTTTTAAATATCCTTTTTAGATTCTTTTGCTCGTTGTTGCAATGCTTCATGCCTATTGACCAATTGACTGTATTCTTCAGATTGCTGTTCAACCTGCTTCTTCAAATTTTCCATGTCCTTTTCTTGCTTTCTCAATTCATCTACTTCAAGTTTAAGCGCGGCAATCTTATTTTTGTAAGTTGCCTCCATATTCTCTAAACGTTCTTGATCTTGAGTAGTGGATACATGCTCCTCCTTGGCATATTCTAATTCCTCTTCTCTCTTTAACATTTGAATGATCAAACTACTTGTACGTTCGAGGATACTATATAAAGGATTAGATATATATATAATATGTGCACATTTGACTTACAGAGATAAAAAGAGAGTAAAACCAGTCAAATAAAGGTTTCTTTGAGCATAAAACTTTCTTGCCTTCAAACCTACTTCATATCCATAATCGTGGTTGTGATTTTCTTCTCCTTCCTCAATACGTTGTAAACGGTTAACAGCATCTATGTTGTCTTGTTAAAATCAAGCGCAGTAAAACAGATCGAGACATATTACCAATAAACAAGACAAAGATAAATCTTTATAAAGAATTAAGTACCTTTATTTATTTTTATATTTTTCTGACTTACCCAAAGATAATTCTCAACGTGTTCAAAGCTTTGCCAACCTTGTGATTATAAATTAAATATTCATTATATTACATATATACATGTCTATTTCATACCAAAGGTGAAGTAGAAGCAAACTTGAATAAGGCTCTACGCCAACGAGAGGGAAGAGGTAACTATAATAAAGTTAACAAAGCTGTTGTTGGGCAATGACGCATCTCTTACAACAAGAATACAAAAGACAATCATCTATATTCTCATTAGTTCTTCTTTTTTTATCTCTTCTTTTGGTTTTTACCTCGATAACGAGAATAAAGAATGTTGTGGTATAATAAATGGTCATCTTGCCAAGATAAAACTAAAGTAAAGGAAAGAAAAAAGAAAAAAAGAAAAAGAAAAAATAGATACACTTTGTATGTGTTACTCGCGTTGTAATTTTTTTTTTTTTTTAAAAAAAAAGCATGTCTTTGTATACAGGTGTGCGTGTATAAATATTTATTAGGTTACATGTCATCATCACTAGCGGCAACAGCATCTCCTTCATCTTCATCACCACTAACAAGTTCATTTTCTTTTTCTGCTTGAGCTAATAAAGCTGCAAAATCACGATCATCTGTCTCAGATACCAGCTTGGCTTCCTTTTCGACCTTAAATCGAGTCCAACTATATTTCTCTAAGGTTGTCTTTATCTCTTCGATTGCATTTTCAATTGTTTTAAATCCGAGTTCTTTGTCTAAAGAATCTACAGTGACAACATAAAATGGTGCAGCTAAATATGTAATCTTGACAGGCACTTCTTCACTTCCAACCTTTTCACCTGCCTTAAGAGCTTCCTTGATGGCATTAACACCATCAATACCTGTACATCTAATATCCAATTCTATAGAAAATAGCATGTTTATACCTCATACACATACACACACACATTATACACTTACGAGCACGGATCTTGACGGGTTGAGGTGTCATTTTATGTTTGATGATGCTCAACAATTCTTTGAGGATATCTTCAGATACGTTCATGCCACCAAAAACGGCCTCAGGGTTACTATGTGACTCATTAGTGGCACCATCCCAAAGACATATCATTTTTTAACTTACTGAATAGCCACCTTGAAGGCATCATAGGCATGACCATACTTTTTATATAATGGCCAACCAATGTTTTCGTACAGGGTTTGAAGAGCAGTATCGTGTTTCTGAGCAACGTGACGTAAGATAGAATGAACTTGCTTTGACTTTTTGTATTTCTCTTCACATTTAACAATATCCTCGGGAGTAACACGGCGCTTGGACAAGTCAATATAACCTATATTCTATTATTAATATCAGCTTGTAAATATATCTGCATATGTATGTACCTTTCTCTTCGTCAACACGAAGAACAACTACTACTTCTTCTCTACCAACACGAATCAACTTTTGAACGGAACGAATACGTCTTCTTGATAATTCAGAAAGTAAAATCATGCCTTCTCTCTCTCCATATTCAAGCTATACATATATAATAAACGTCATTAGTTTGATTCCGTAGTACATCACAATAATAAACAGCATTTACGAGTTTAACATAAGCACCCATGTCTGCAATTTGACGAACGTTCACCATGACAACATCGTCTACCTTGGGGAACTCATTTTCATACATGCGACAGTGAAATTTGTCGTCGGCCATCTTTATAATTCTATTTTAGAAAAGATATAAAAAATAACAGTAGCTCACTTATTCTCTCCCTATCCAAAATTTTTTTTTTTGGAGGCTTTTGTCGGTCATTGAATTTATTAAATGATTTTTATTCTGAATCGGTATCACTATAATTGGCAAGCATGGACAATGCACCTCCGTTTTCTTGCTTTTGCTTCTTTTTGACAACTACACCAATGGTTTTACTTGGTTCTCTTTTCTTTATCACAGTAGGTTTTATCACAGATGGTTTAAATGAGGGCAAATCCATGGCCACCTTTGTTTGACTGACAAGAGAGATAGCATCTGGTTCTGCTTCCTTAATCTTTCGTACCTGTGCTCCATCTGCACTCTCAAATACGGCCTTTGCTTCTTTTTCATACTCTTCTTCTTCTTCTTTCATACGTGCATTGATCTCTGCCTGATCCTCATTTGAAAATCGATTAAGCACTTCATCTACATCAATTCGTTCTGCCCTTGCGTTACGTGTTCGAATTTCATCCAGTGCATCCAATATTTCCATTTCACGTTTAGAGTCTAACGTACGGTTCTCCAGTGCTTTCATCGGGTCATTCTCTTCTTCTTCATCACCTGATTCCTTCTTATCGTCTTGTTCTCGCCAAGGCTCAAAGTTTCTACTAGCACCATGCTCTGCTACATAATCTGTATTCTTGGGATCAGTCTTGAATGTAATTTCTGCAGAACATCGAGGACATCTAATAAGTGTGCATATTAATTATTGTTTCTTTTATCTCTTTTTTTTTTTTTTATACCTAATGTAAAATCTAAAAATCTTGATACTTAAATAAGTTTCTCCTTCTACTGTTTCTTTTCTTGCATTAAACTTCTTTCCTTTATAAATATATTCTCCACAGCTTTCACATCGCATAGAGAACGGTGACATCAAACGTACTTTATGCTGTAAATCCTTTGGCTTTTTCCTTTTATATATAAATTAGTATATTTTCTTCTTAACGAGATGCGCTTACTGTCTTGGGATCTGTGATGGATCAAAGTTTGGAGGAAAATATTTATTAAGGACTTTACGTTCAGACATGGTGAATAAAGAAAAGAAAAAAAAAGAAGCAATGAAGCGCAGCTTGCTTGAATTTGTCTATTGAACTAAAGTTGACCAATAAAACAAGTGAATTTCGGTCACTGTGACAGTTAATTCGACTTTATGAAGAAGTCATCATTCCAACTACATCTTTAAACATAAACAAAATCCTTCTTTAGCTGTTTAAGTCATGAATGGTAATTTATTTCAAAGTGTGTACGCGTGTTTTTATAAATCCTAAAGGGATTATTTTTACATTTAATGAATTTTCTACAATCAAAAATAATAGATTTAATCATCAACAGGATATTCGAATGGTTCAAAAGGTGCAGCTTCTTCTTCTTGTGCTCCTGATCTTCCTGATCCATCACCTGAAGGGACTCGGGGCTGAAGTAAATCTTCTTCCTCATCTGGCCTTTTATCAATCAACATAATAATACCTCCAATATTTTCAGACTTGACAGGAGCATAACGTGAGTCTTCTTTAAATGAAATGTGCTTCAGTTGAGCAGGCACAACTCGAGCCATGTTTTCAAGAGTCTCAAAGTTTTCTTCCTTCTTCTTCTTTTTACGCTCATCTTTCTTTTCGCTACTTTCATCCTTCATTTCTTCATCCTTTGGTTGCTCTTCTTTATCAACATCCATCATTTCTCCCTTTTCTTTCTCAATCTTCTTTGCACGGGCTCGCGCTTTTGCCGTTGTTGACAAGACAGCAGTAGCTACTTTTTCAACCACTGTGGCTGATGGTGGTTTTATAGCAGGAGGATAAGCAAATAATGAAGGCTTGGTGTTTGATATGAATTCAAATTTGGGAGTCTCTAAGTTCTTGTTCAGACCAATAATGGCCGTAGGGGTAAATGCTAAACTTAACATATGTGTCAAGGGATACCAGTACCAAAATTGTGTAAATACAGCAGTGCCCACAATGGCTGGCATATTAGCATGTCCCGTTCTTGATAAAAGCGACATGGTCACATTTCTTCCTCCAGCATCAATGATACCTTGTGCAAGAACTGCACCAAACTTTGCCATAGGATCTTCATGCTTATCACCAATGACCTTTTCATACATTTTACGTACAGCAGCTACCTTGGGATTCGTGTTTTCCGTTTGCTGAATCAGGATCATAGCTTGAGAGATGAAGGCACCTTGACGGACAAAATCAACAGGATCCTTGGTCATGGGCTCCAAGAGTTCAAGGGCATCCAAGTAGCCAGTACCAGCACATGAGATGCCCAAGGCAAGTGTAGCACCATATCGGACATGTGGGTTATAACTTTCAGCCAATAGTTGCACAATGCGAGGTACTTGTTTAGGATTTCGTAGCAAAACAAATCCAAGCGAGGTGACAGCTGCCCGACGAACATCATCATTCACATCGCTAACAGCGACATGAAGCAAACGACGGATGGCTTTATTATTTCCAGTACCGCTATAGGCCATAGCGATAGTATAAATACCACCATATCGAAGCACAGAATCCTTATCTTCTAATAGCTTATCGATCAAACCATCTGCTTGCTCTTCTTTACCATACATAATGAATGACATGCCAATGGCTAAACCACGGATAATCTTCTCATGCTGAGTTTCATGAGCATATTGAAGCATCTCATCAAGTGCTTGTTCACTAGCTGTACCAAGCATCACCAAGCCCATAGCCAAACCGGCAGCCTCACCAGCAACAGCATTATCACCAAACAAAACACTCTTCAAATCTTCATAGATGGACTCGTTGGCTGTAGCCATGCCAGCAACAGCAAGGCCAAGAGAGGCGCCGTGTTGAATAACTTCATCGGAAGTCTCTTTCAATTCCTTTCTTAGATATTCCAATACATCTGCACCATGGTTGGCATTGATGAGGCCCAAAGCATACAAGGATCCGCCCTCAGAATAGGAACTGTTGGAAGTGACGCCATGTGTAGGTAAGTAGGGGGCTAGCAAGTTCATGGATTCTGCTAATTGACCCTATGTGATATATGAGCTATTTGTTAATGATAAACAAAATGTATTTACCTTGTGGATGACACCAAGAGCAGCAGTAGCACTAAATTTAGACCAGTTGGTTGCTCTTGATAGCCAGTCAAGGTTTTGACGCAAGAATTCGTCGCTTGTTGTACCAGCTTGCATGAATGCATTGGCAAATGTCACAGCAGAATGGTAGACAGAGTTTCTGGATTCCAATGCATTTTTTGTATTTTTCAAAATCAAAAGGTCCGTGTGGTTGTTTCGGTATAAAAATTCAAGGTGAAGTCGAATGGATTCTTGGCCAGAAAGAATAGATTTGATCTTTTGGAAGGGTGAAGCGGCCTTTGGCTATGATTGTTAAACATGAATAACCACTTATATTATATGACGCGTTTATTTTACCTCTTCCACTTCCATAGCATCTTCCTTTGGCTCTTCCGCAACGGGTTCACTGGGTAATTCATTAGACACCTTGGACAAGAATTCTTGTGTTGCGTTTTCTTCTAAATCAAATGATATTTGGTATGCCATAAGCTATAAAATATATTAGCTTATATCTTTCAAGTCGATTTCTTCTTTTACCTCGTCATTTTTTTCGATCAAGCCCTTCAGCATATTAGCACAAGAAGTGGTATCATTCAAATGTACCAAACATTGACTGATAGAAATATAATCAGGTTTTTCCAACTTTTTGTACAAATTCACCAACAATCTCAAGACTTCGTTACGGAACTCCAAGTTTTGCACAAGCGTCATTGATACATCCAAAACGTAAGCAAGCAATTGGCTAGGGTTTCCCTTCATAATAGTTGATTCAATAATATCAAGACGTCTTGATTCAAGCGCAATACCAATCGCTTGTTCATATTCTCCATCATCTGCGCAGCGTTGAAACATGCGTTCGACAATAGCCTCTAATCTTGGGTCAACTGGTTCCGTATTCTCTGGTGAAGTTCGTAAATAGATGTATTTATCAATACATTTGGCTATTTGCTTTTATAAGTATTTTCACAAAAGACATGGTTGCAACTACTTACAAATGATAGTTGTAACGTATTCAGAAGAATCAGCAACATCAAAGTGTTTACCAGCACCAAGGGCAAATGTAAGAGAATCATCTAATTCACCAAGATTATAATACACCTATAGGTTAAGGTGTCAGCTATCATATTATGATCTTTAGAGACTGAATGTACCTTCGAAGCAACTAGAGCAGCAAGTTCTCTTTCGCTAAATGTTTGATCTTCATACAAGATTTCACTAGAAAGCAAACATCAACACAAGGCGCTATGTAGCGACGTGATAGAATATTTTCTTACATGATAGCAATAGAATCAGAGATTTCAGCCCAAAACTCGTCAACAAGAGAATTTAACTGCTGAAGTGCATAGACTTTAAGTTCTGGTTGTGGCTCTTCAAGTAGAGCAATAATACCATCTATATAAAGTGTTTAGTATTATGAATTAATACAAGTGGTAATAAAACTTACTGGCAGATGTAAGAGCCGTCATGTATAAATGATTGAAAGAAAAAGAAAAAGAGTGCAACTGAAAACAAGTTTGCTTTGCCGCGTCTTTTACTTTTTACACATTACGTGTAATCAGTGACGCAACCCTTCTAGTTTTTGTGTCGGAGTTCAATTGATCTCTTTTCTCTTTTTTTAATTTATTTCCCTCAACAGGATATAAATAAAAAGAAAAGTGATTTCTCTTCCTCTCTTTTTTATTGCAACTCAACATGGCTTCTTCTAGTTTTAGTTACGGCACAAGATCTAAAACAATCGAAGTTCCTCTTCAGCATGAACAAGTACTTGAAGTTGTCTGTAATGATTTACCTGCGAACCCCATTGAATTAACAGACATCTTTCGTCAAGAGTTTGTTGGACTTCCATATTACCGAATGCTTGCGGTAATCATACATTTTTATTAAATATCCAGAAATATTGACGCGTAAAATAGACAGAATATTATGAACAAGATAAAATAGAGCAAAGCATAGCTGTCATTCAGGCGGCTTTGACTATGGGTATTTATACGAATAATGATCGTGTAAGGATGCTTACAATCTTGATTAGCAAGTCAATCAGCGCATACTCAACCACGGCAGAAGCTTCCACTGTTGACTTTAATCGCAACACTTCACCTCCGTCTTGCTAGAAAACAATCAGATGAAAATCAGCGACAAAAACATATAGATGAAGCTACTCAATATGTTAATGAAGCCGATCGTATTCATAATCAATATGAGCCTACATTTATTGTCAAGGGCAATTTGTATATACTTTTACGAAAGGTAGATGAAGCTGCTCGTTCGTTCAACATGATTCTCGAAAAGCGCCCGAACTGCATTCCTGCCCTACTGGGTCGAGCAAAAATTCAATACCATTTACAACAATATAAAGCAGCTTTAAAGAGCTACCAGGACGCTCTACGATACTCACGAGGCAGGTTTTCAGGAGTAGAGATTCGGTTGGGTATTGCACAGTGTTTTGCACAGCTAAAGATGTATCCTGAAGCTAAAGCTGCATTAAAAAGATGCACCGAAGTGGTAAAAAAAAAAAAAAAAAAACTTGCTATTTTCTTTACTAACTTGAGCTGTTTTTTTTTTTTCTTTAGAGCTCAGTACCAAATGCAACTGCGTTGATTATGCTGTCTATATTGGAATTGAATGAATCAAAAAAGCTAGAAAATGGCCCCCTGCAACAAGAAGCCAGCCTGCGTCTTGGCCTTCAACATATGCAGCAAGCACACCGGGCAAATATCAGTCATCCTGTGACGTTAAACATGATGGCAGATCATTTCTTTTTGACACATAACTTTGAAAAGGTGAGCCCCCAAATGTAGTTGACTGTCAGGATGCCTTATCAATCCATCAATAGACAATAGCGGCCGCTTCTAAAGCAATAGACGCAGCTTCTAATAATATAACAAAGGCTGAATCATCTTATCAAATTGCAAGAACGCATCATCAAATGCAGAATTTCGAAGACGCACACAAATTTTATGCCCAAGCTCTTGAATTAAATCCTGATCATTTGCTAGCACAATTTGGTATGGGTCAGATGCTGTTAAAAAGAGGAGAGCGTAAGCCGGCTATTGAGATATTCGAAAAGATTCTCAAAGCTGAACCTGAATGTGCTGAAGTAATGAAGATACTTGGTTCATTATATGGACTTGTTGGCGATAAGGAAAAATCAGTCGCATTGTTTGATAAGCTTATGGAGCATACAAATGAAGATCCTCTTTTATGCATGGAGATTGCGGAAATGCACGAAGAAAAAGACGGTGCTTTAGCATTAAAATGTATGTGTCTATCGTCCATGATTAGTTATGCTACTTACAACGTATGAATAGATTATCAACAAGCCCTTAAACTCTTGGATGACTTACCCAAAGATGACGAGTTTGCTCAGAAGCGAGTGAAAGAGATTAGACCACAATTGTTGAATAATATTGCTGTTATGCACCATACACTAAACAATTTTGCTGATGCTGAGCATTATTACGGTCTCGCCATTCAATCAACCGAAGCAAGCGATGAAGAAGAAAAGAATTTGAAGTTGACAATGAGTTATAATTTGGCAAGGTTATATGAAGAAAAATTGGAAACAGAAAAGGCTACTGCCATATACACAAAATTAATAGAAGATTATCCCACTTATGTCGATGGTATGTATATCTTCTTTAAGAACTTTATTAACACTAACGTTGATTTTGTTTAGCTCATTTACGAATGGGAGCCATCGAACAATCGCTTGGTAGATCAACGGAAGCCATTGAATATTATAAAGAAGTATTTGATACTGAACCAATGGATGCAAAGGCATGGATCATGATCGGTCAAGCACAAGCACTTACTACTGAGAAATTATCCAAACGATCTTTTGAAAAGGTTTTAAGAGACTGCGATAAAGACGATTTATATACACACGTTGCCCTCGGAAACTACCATGCTGCTACTGCCAGAGAATTAAAGTCTGAAAAGGCCAAACAGCAAAGAATTGAGTCATATAAGTTGGCAGTTAACTTTTATTCGCAGGCGTTAAGAAGAGACCCTACTAATGTATATGCTGCTAATGGTTTGGCTATTACCATTGCTGAAAATGGCCACATTGAGCAAGCAAGAGATTTATTTAACCAAGTTAGAGAATCAAATGTAGGAAACTCTAGCGTATGGGTTAACTTAGCACATATTTTTGTTGAATTGAAGCAATATAGACAAGCTATTGTTATGGTGAGTCAAGGAATGTGCACGCAAATAGAACTGACCGTTTATCCTAGTATGAAAACTGTTCTAGAAAATTTTTCAACAATAAGGATATCAATCTGCTTCTCTGTCTCGCAAGGGCACAATACATACTTGCTAAAGCAGAGAAAGATCATGAAGCAATGCACGAATCATTAAAGAATACTGTGAAAGCACTTAGCCTGTGCCCTTCGGACAAGACAACTTTATATAACCTTGCTCTCGTTCAGCAATCATATGCTCAACAAATTGCAGATTTGACTCAAGAGCAGCGCGATTCAAAAAGCATGCGTCGCGCTCTCGAATACCTAGACTTCGGACAACGTACATTCCGCCAATTGATCAGTGTTGATGAACATACCCTCTATGACAAAAAGATCGTTGAGCAGCGTGAACGATATGGTGAAACACTGCGAACTCAGTTGGAGAGAAAGCTAGCAGAACAAGTTCAGTTTGAGGAACAAAAAAGAGAAAAGCTGGAGCTTGCTAAAAAGAGGCGAGAGGAAGATATTGCTAAACAGCGTGCGATAGAAGACGAGAAACGTAGACTGGAACAAATTGAAAGAGAAAAAATGGAAGAAGCACGTCGTAAATTGATGGAAAAGGTGCGAGAAGATAACTTGATGATGGCCAGTTTACAAGTAGATGAAGATGATATTGATGAAGAAAAGAAATCAAGTAAGCGAGGTAAAAAGCGAAAGGAAAGAGACGAGGAACAACCTGAAGAAGAAGATGAAAAAGATGCATTGTTAAGAAAGAAGGATAAAAAGGTAAACACCATTGTGTCTTTAGGGAGGTGCTAAAGTTATTTTTATTAGAATTATCGAACAAAACGAATAATCGAAGATTCTGAAGACGAGGATGAATAATTTGTAAACTAATGATATATAGTATTTTATTTCTTTTTGTGAATTTTGCGAATAAAGTGACAGCCTTGGAATAATGACCAAAAGAGAAAAAATAACAAAGATACTATGAATATAAACAGCAATATAATGTCAATCATGTTATATCTTGTCATTTTACGTAATTTATTATACTGAGAGAGTAAGTGAACTACGAGTCCCAAATTGAGACACAGCAATAGTGTTAGTAAAGAAACTGACATATTCTCGGATACATACCAGGGCAGATAGTGAAGAGTGAAAAAAGAAGCAAGTAAATAAAAAAAATTAGCTTATTGATCTATGTTCTTTAACAAAACTTACCCAAAAGGTATTATAGCCGACAGCTATAGGCCCATCTACGTTTCTTTTTCAGAAAGTAGCGGCGAAGTGTTCAAATGCTGCAGTTTTGGAGGGGCTGTGTTAATTGGATCAAGCTGAGGAAATGTGGCCCGAAAAGAAGGGTTACAAGGCCAGGTAAGCCTATGGCCATAGCACTTAAACTGTCACGAGCATGGGTGGCTTTTCCTGCGAGAACAGAAGGACAACCCGGACTAACACATTGAAATACGCCGTTCACAGCTTTCGGCTTGGTGTTTCCAGTAACTCGCAAAGGACACTGGAGCTGCTTGAAGCAAAAAAGCAGGTTTACGAGGTGTTATGTTCGTTAGTAATACATGCAGAAGTGTACAAACTGTTCTTTTTTGGCTTCTATTGACCTCTATATTTCAAATGCCTTTTGATTGTGGAACCAATACAATAGCCTCCATCGCCAACAAACATAATATGCTGTGACTTATCAGAGCCTGTAGCGTATCGACGTTCATTGGAGTATAATTCATCAGTATATCTTCGCCTTTGCAGCTCATAGGTACGCTTCTGTCTTACTCTTGTTGGTGAGTAGTAGAAATCCCTCAGTTGCTCTCGATGTCTTACGGTTTGTTGATACCATTCTTCAAGTCTGGCAACGCTTTCATCTTTTTTGATACTTTTTCTACTAGCTGCATTTTCAACGCTCGTTATTCTTTGTGCGTTTGCTTTCTTCGCTCTTTGGAGTTGTACTCGAAGCTTCTGTGTCTTACTGCCGTAACCTATTTGCTCTGACTTCACTCTAAGGGTTTTTCAAATTTAAAAAACTGTCGTAGCACAATATCTGCTTATGACTGACATTGAGCTAAACGGCTGTAATCAGTATGAATAGCGTGAATTCATACATTATAAGATTACGTGCACACACTTTTAGTGATAAGTCAAATTAAATAGAATCTCTCCTTTGAATATGATAAAAGAAAGACCTTTTTCCTGGGTGTTTTTTTTTTTTTTTTTTTTTTTTTTTTTTTTTTTTTTCTCTTTCAATCCTTTACATTTTAACATGAACACAGTATTCTTATTTGAAGATGGGCATGGAAATGCTGTTGATGAGAATGGAGGCCCTGAACTCTGGAGTACATTGTTGATCAGGATGAATTTGCTGTTGAGGCTATTGCGACTCATAGTGAATACTTGAAAAATGCAGCCTCCAGTGGCTATTCATTGGGTTGCCCAATGCTTATTGAAAAGCCAAAAGATGAAGACATTCAAATGAAAGAGACCAATGTAAAACGTGATTATATGCGCTACGCTATCCAGGATAAGACTAGATATTTCGATCTGAAGATTGAAAAGTGTGTGAATACATCAGCTACCGCGAAGCAGTTGAGCATTCATATTCGAACTTCTCAGAGATGGGTTAAGCAATAACATATGCGTTCTGGTAGTATTTTTAAGAACTGTAAACAGGTTGGCCGTAGATGTATCTTGACTGAAGAGCATAAAACGCTGCTGTCGAATTCATTGATGCTAATCCATCTGCTGCTGTGGTTAAAGCGACCGAGCACTTATTGAAACGGTTCAGTGATCTCAAATTTTCACGTAGCACTGTTTATATTTTCATGAGAAACGAATGCAGCCTTTCGTTGAAGAAAGCTGATTTTCATTCTATTGAAAGAAACAGTCCAGCAAAGATTGAGGAGCGGTACAATTGGGTTTGTAAGTGGGAAAATGCAGACATGAACTTCTTGACGAGTCTGCTTTTAATATCAATATGAAACGATCAAAAGCATGGTATACAAAAGGTACTCATACTATTGTTACTCGACCAACAACGAGAGCAAGCATGACGCCTATATTGGATGCTACCTCTGCTACAGGTTTGATTGCAGTTGGCGTAAAAAAAAACCGAAGCCTGCAAAGAAGAAAAAGACTGATGAATATATTAGCTCAGGAATAGTAATAGGTCACTATATTAGCTTCTTAAAAATGACTTTCGATGAAATGGGCAAATATCCACACATGAAACGCCATTATATAGTCATGGATAATGCACCCATTCACACGCATGAAAACATAAAAAGGTATATTGAGTATCAAGGACACCAATGTGTGCACCTTCCTACTTACTCTCCTGAGCCTAACCCAATAAAACAGTTCTGGACAGTAGCAAAGAGTAAGGTTAAGCGTCATAGGCTTTTGCAGGAAGATACTTTATCAAAAAGAATTACAGGGGCCTGCAACAGTGCGCAGAAAAGTCACTTCAAAGGTTTTGTTACGCATTCTTACAAATGCTGGGGAAAATATTTTCAAATTAATGTCGATGAAGGTGGAGTGTCCATATAGAGAATACAGAAAAACTTATAGACATTGGCTACAAGCTATTACCTTTGTTTGATGATGTGCTAGATTTTTTTTGTGGTAGTTAACTTTCAGGCTGTTGTAGTTGAAATACTTTGCGAAGTGGTCACGAGCTCTTCCAGTATCAAAGCACATCAGCCAATTCATTCGGCCAGGGTTGCCTTTCTTGAACTTTTCCATGAGCTCTCAATCATCGGTTCTGGAGGACAATCGATTTAACACGGTTATCTCAGCCTCTTCTGGACCTTCCAACGGCGTCACACTACCGCAGAAATATAAATCGTTAGATGAGATTGCAAAAAGGTAGGTTCTGTTAATGTCAAAATGTTTTTCCTAGAGTTAACTGTCGTCAGTAGCGATATCCTCGTATTTTCTTTTCAGATGAGCGCAATACGCCTGGCCATTCTTGGCATACTTAGCAGCACACTTTGGATCGGTTAGTATACAGCTTGTGACCTTCACAAATTGATTCTCCAGGATACCACAGATGGATCGAAATGCAGATAACTTGCTCTTACTTGATTTCTCGTACGTTTCACTGTCAACAACGCTTTTCATTGCTGTTTGGTATAGTTGAATGGCCATCGGATCGTTCATAGTACAGATTGTCAGAATGCTTCTTTCTCCAGATGTAAAGAAGTTGGCAAAAGCAGGGATGGGAAGCAGGTTGTCCTTATTCTACTTGAATACTATCATATGTTGCAAGAATTACATCCTTGGGAAAGCGATCGCTGAATGTTTGTAAACAATATGGAAACTGAGGATGGGTGATGAACTTGGATGCTAGGGATTTTGATGCAAAAAATCAGCAAATCGGATATTCGTTACGGCAAACACTTGGTGCACTCAAAAATGCACTCAAAAATAAACTAATACCTCTACCCATTACCTATGATGTCGCCCAGCAAAGCTTTTCAATGTGTAGCGTCAAGCTACACATGAGTTTATAAAGTCGCAACTAAGGTTGTCTCTTTTCAAGAAGAAGAAAGAAATAAAATAGAAATGTTGTTATTTTTAATTTTATGTTGTCAGTTTCTCAACAAAGATGCAAGAATACGTGTAATTATGATGCATTCAAATTTATATCAGAGAGAGTAAATTGGGCAGCCTTAGGTTAAGCAGAGACTTTGGTAGCATGAAGTTGTAAAGCAACGTCACATGTAGTGCTCCAAGGAAGCGCTCGTAGCATTAGCTTGTTTTTGAGTACATCAAGCGTTTGCCTTAGTAACCAGCATAATATATGTATAAATAATGTCAGCGACGACATTAATATAATTAGCAGCCATATATTCTCTACACAAACTTAATTTAATGGTATTCAGCTCTTCTTAATAAAAAATCTACTTCGCAAGCCATCGACTTAATGGCTTTTTTAAATTACAATTAAAGCTGAATACAACAACCAGTACCACGTCCTTTTTTTCAGCCTAAGCCTCTCTCCACTGATGTTATAAACCTTGAAGCCACTCCTACGGTGGACTCGTCGGAAAGGGATTCGGATATCCGGCTACTTGGACGACCTGATCATCATGGCCAAGTCAAAAAAACAATCTCTAGCGCATACGGAACAAAGTCTCAGTTTCCAGTTGTATTGTGACATATTAGACGAGTTCGGTAATCGAGAAGCACAGGATCAAAATGAAAATTTTGTTTGTACGAAATTTTCATATTTTCGAAAAAGTCGATATAAAAAGTAGCCCTGATGTTCTCTCAAAAACAAAATAAATAGCCTTGTTTCTTGCTTCTCCTTGTCAAGGTCATTCTGAAATCGATCAATCAATTGAATCAAACCTCCTTTTTTTTTTTCTTTTATTTTTATATTCATACAATAAGCAGGCCTTGACTTTTGTTACAAAAGTTCCTGCTCTTATTCTTTTATCTTTATACCGTTACGAACTTAACAGCTGATCTTTTAATAAGATATGGTGGTCACTATACTACTCAAGCTCTTGCCTTATAACAAAGCTACCTAACTCACTCTAACGAAATCAGAAAAATTACAGTATAAATTTCACCACTATTCTAAGCGTGGATTATAATTACTGAGGACATGATTGACTAACGGCTTTTGAGTTCATAAAGACAGCTTTTAATTCGTCCCTGGCGCTGATCTTGTTGTCCATTTCATGATCTGGGTTATGATACTGCTTTTACCATAAGAAGGATTTATCTTTTAAAGAAGTGTATCCTTTTACATAAAGAAGTAATGATTCTTTTTTGATCGCCAAGAAATCACTGTGACGCGACATCATTTTCAAAAGCACACGGCATGGTTTCTAAAAATACGGCTTCCATTTCTGAAAACGCGAAATTAATTTTGAACAACCAACGACATCAACTTTGACTGACTGCGATATTGCTTGCTGGAAGCACCGTACTTTCTTTTTTTTTTTTTAAAAAAAAGGAAATTTGTCAAGGATTCTCTAGGGTCAGAAATGCAGAACAATATGTATAGAAAGTATGTTTGAAAAGAACAAAGACAATAACTGCAAACACAGGGTGATATTGTTGATCATTTAGCATCTATGGCAACGTTATTTCTCAGGGTATTCTCCCCCTATTCTTTATAGAAAGATCCTGTATCATACGGAAAATATGGTGCTTGAGAGATCTATTTTTGTTGAGGATGCTTTTATTCGTTTTAGTTCTTTGAAATCGCAGGACGATAATACATCGTTGTAACGTACTATGACAAATGAACAATAAGCACAGGTTTATCACTTTCATTCTACTTACATACCTTTTTACGATATCGCGTTGTTGTTGCCAAAGCCATGACATTATCTTTGATAGAACATGCATATAAATGATTTAAGGTGACATGGTTTGGTTCATGCAGCACTGAATTGTCTTCTTCGCTCACTGTTTGTGAGTTCAACAACACTTTATCAAGATGAGGAGGTAATATCGGTGGCTGCGGCTGTTTCTTTTCCCAGTCTGCACTAGGCTTTCTCTGTCCATCACTCTCGGCTGATTCAGATAACATCAGTAGCTCTGGTGGGATGGTATTCGTGTACTCTTCATCTATTGATTCTGTAGATGATACTATATCCTCTTCTCCTTCGCCCAGTCTTTCCTCCTCCTCTTCGTCCATAACCTGTAGGTAGTTGACCAAATTTCCATCTGGATCTGTTGCTGTCTCCAAGTCATTCGAACATTTCCACTCGTCATCGACAATAAATTTAAGTCGATGAGTGCCGGGCGGTAATTCCAATACGGCACTGAAATCATGCGTGCTAAAGAAAAGAGAAAGAGTTAGGATATAAGCATATATAAATCAACATGTCATCTTGCCTCTTCACTAGCTTGATCTTGTGTTTCCATCCATTAAAGGTCCCTGTAACATAAACATTATTTCCTCCTTGAGTCCAAGTGATAATAGTGGGGACACCTATCAGATATGCAGAGTATAAGAACCCCGTAAAATGGGGCATTATATAATTAAAAAAACTGGTGTTTACCTTGGGCTTTTGTTGGCACTGTTGCCGTTGTTGCCGTTGTTGTTGCTGTTGTTGGGGTAATGGGTTCCTCATCGTTTTCTGAGTCACGAGTAATACTCATACCACGAGCGCGATAGTATGGACCACTGATAGATGCACGATGTTGATGAGACGATGTCGAAGAAGATAACGAGTTAAACCACGGACTGGCTCCACCTGTAGCGCTTGACACCCAGCCTGATTTACCTGTGGCCACAGGAACAGCCTTGGTTGTCTCTTTTGGTTCTTGCTTGACTTCGGTCACTTCAATTGGATGAATCTCAGGTGGAGGCTCTGTTACTGATAGCTGTGGGTACTCTGTCTGACATGTATTATTATTATTATTATTATTGCTATGAGCTGTTATGGTTGGAAAGTCAGAGCTAACAGAAGTAGAGTTGCTATTGTTTCTGCTTCTTCTCTGTTGAACATTAGATTCAGTTGAATTTGTGTTTCCCATTTTAAAGACAAAAAAAAAAAAAAAAGAATAAAAAAAAGAGCAAAATTGACTCAGGTTTATGCATACACAAAAAAGATTGATTTATTACGTCTAGTTTCCTTTAAACTGTTGCTCTTTATATTGATCCTGCCATCTGTGCTGTTCTGCAATGCTGTGAACCTTGAATCCAAAGATGCGAGGAACATATCTCTCGGAGCTCTTGCTTGGCAAATAGTTGGGATAGACTTGAAATAACATATGAGGGAAGGATGTACCAAAGTAAGCACCATCAATAGCTGCATGTCGAGATGATTTTGGATTGTAAATATCTTCACATCGAGGACAGTAAAGCTTAACTGTCTTTGTCATTGGAATATCAGATAGTCCCACAGGTAATAATGACTGCATGTTACAAAGTACTCGAGGGCAACGACCAAATTCTGCCCGTTTGTATTTATCAAGCTATTATAAAGTAAAGGATATGTTTATTAGATGAACAACAATTATATACTTAATTTACCATCTTGAATAAGCCTCTGTTCGTAATGAGAAATCTGGCATGAATGAGGCCAAATAAATGACGAGCTGTCTTTTCAATCTCTTCTCTTACTTTCTCATCCACACTTTCCTCGTCTATAGAAACAAATACAGCATATATATACATATTTATATATATTTGAATAGCAAGATTTCATTAAAGTATACCAAAATTGTCTGTGATCATATTAAGTGCTTCTGTATAATACTGGGGCACCTCAGCACTTAATCCAGTCAAGTTGAATCTGTCCAAAATGTATTCTTCATCCACTTCACAAAAGTATTCATTGCCCTTTGTATCCAAAAACCAGTCTATCCAATACTTTGCATATTCACTTTCTGAACCACTGCTGCTGGCCATTGTTACTATTATTTATTATAGAGAAAGAGAGAGAGAAAAAATAGGGGACGAAAAAGGATTTTATTTCAATTCACGTGCCGATGATTACATGAGGATTTGGCTGTGGTAGGATGACTTGAGTTCTTTGTGAGGCAAGACGATACAGTTACGAATAATCGTTTCGTCATGAACAGAGACCTCTTTGCCTATGTGAATTAACCGTCAGTATGAGGCAGTGGATTCGACAACAACAACAAAAACTAACCTAAAATAGTAATACTCTGTGCCTTCACACCATTCTTCATCATTTCATCGTTATCGTCATTGACAGCCGTACCTTCCACACGAGCCCAGGCACCAATTCGACTGCTCCAACCAATGACTGAATGAAGAATACAACTGGCATGCTATATATATAGTCAGTATCTATGTAAATTGAAAGAACTAATTTCTTACATCGACTGTGACGTTATCGAGGATGATCGAATCCTTCACTCGAACACCTTTACCAAGGACAACACGAGGACCAATGGAAACATTGGGTCCAATCTATAGAAATATCATTTCTACGAGCTCAACATAACAAAAAAAATTACCTTGGCTGTGGGATCGACTTGAGCTGAAGGATGAATGTAGACAGCACCCTTGATCTCTGGTCCTTCAGGCTTATTCTGAGCTAATCGATCGGACTGTTGACTCTGTTGTAATTCAAGATAAGCAGCATTAGCCGAGATAGCAGATCCAGCTGTCTTGATCTGCTTCCAGAAACCATGTGTCAGGTGAGCATATAACCTTTTAGCTTCTGCCAAGGGACGGAGCAAGTCTCTCTCAAGACTAAGCTTACCATCACTTGTCGAAGAATAAAAGGTGTCATCGATCGTCTCCCTCTCCTTCTTGGCATCAATAGCCTTTTTGATCTCTTGAAAGACAGCAACATCAAAGAGATAGACACCACAAGAGATCAAGTCTGAGATATACGTGTCTGGCTTTTCAACATAGTGAAGGACCTGGTTTGATTCTGGATCGGCAATCAAACAACCATACTTGGTTGCTCTGTCGCGAGGTACTTTTGTACTGAGCATCGTGCAAAGACCACGATGTTTCATGTGTGTTTCCATCATGTCGTTCAAAGGAAAATCGCAGGCAATATCGACGTGCATCACAAAGAATTGTTGAGGATTGCCACGTATGACTTCATCACGGAAATGATAGATTCCACCAGCTGTTCCTAAAGCTTGATATTCACGAAGATATCTATATTAAAAGGTTAGAATGATGACAAGATTATATAGATTAAACTTGACTTGATGTGAAGATGAGGGAATTCTTGGGAAGCTTGTTCGATGAATTGGGAAAACACGGAATCTTCAAAGAAACCAATGATCAACACTTCTTTCAGTTCTTTTACTTTAGAAAGAGCAGACAAGTGGTGATAAACAAGAGGTGCTCCAGCCACAGGAAATAAGGGCTTAGGTACATCAAGCGATAAGGGTCTAAAACGCGTCCCTCTTGAAGGACCACCAACGAGAATAACTGCTTTAAACATGAAAGAAATATAAAAGAAATCACCCTACAGACACACGCAGCACATGGATGGACATATAAGGAAGGTTACATTGAAATACGAGTAGTTTGGCCATTTTCTGGTCAAATTTTACATCTTATCTCTTTCTTCTTAAAAGAAAAATTCTTATCCTACATCAAGGAACATGGAAAGATGTCTGTTCCTGAACAAGCTTAACGTGATGCTACACATTGAAAAGGTTTGTTGACGACATCACAGGTAGTGTTTGTATCATTAGTCTTGTGGATTTCCTCGTGCGCGTAGTATACACCATATTAAAAGGCAAACACTGGTGCACTCAAAAGTAGGTTAATACTACGGTCGCTTCCTTAGGGCACTACATGTGACGTTGCTTTACAACTTCATGCTACCAAAGTCTCTGCTTAACCTAAGGCTGCCCAATTTACTCTCTCTGATATAAATTTGAATGCATCATAATTACACGTATTCTTGCATCTTTGTTGAGAAACTGACAACATAAAATTAAAAATAACAACATTTCTATTTTATTTCTTTCTTCTTCTTGAAAAGAGACAACCTTAGTTGCGACTTTATAAACTCATGTGTAGCTTGACGCTACACATTGAAAAGCTTTGCTGGGCGACATCATAGGTAATGGGTAGAGGTATTAGTTTATTTTTGAGTGCATTTTTGAGTATTAAAGCTTTTTGAAAATTCTAGGCAAATATATTCACCTGTGGTCTCTCCAAATGCTAACAGAAGATGTTCAAATTCTTGAACATTTGTATCACACGGAAATACCAAGAAGCACCAGCGACATCGAAAAGATGTTGGATCTTGGAAACTTTGTGTGGAAGCTTGCTGTAAGCCGAAAACATTTTGTATATAATAATCAGTAGCTAACATAGCTATTTTACAGGAGTGCATGAAAAAAAACCTGCACAGCTATAACCAAAATGAAGAAAGAGCACAAGGATTACCTTGTTTCTCGTCAATTGAATCCAAAAGTCCGTAAAGGGCAGTGGATACAGGGTAATTTTGCTCCAACAAGTTGACAATTGCGAGACAAAAAAAACTGTTCAATTATAAAAACTAAATGCTATATTATAAATACTTGTTTTTATTGTCTGATATAAAGAAGTTAAGAAATTGTAATAAACAACATAAACATAAACACGTGTCTGGTTATTATAAAAAAAAATTATGAAAGCCTATCTACAATATGAAAAAAAAAAAAGGTCTCTGTGGTTAATGTTTAAAGTCTTTCTAAAAATACATGATTGAGACATGAAATGTATGAAATATATAAGAGAGAGTGATTTAAGCTCAAAGGATATAATGTTAAATAAGATGAAAAAGATCACTTGGCTTATTTTTTTTAAGAAGTAGGTAAATAAAGGTACATGAACGGTAATGGACAAGATTATTGACAATAATGCATAAAAAGTAAAGGAGTTCACTGGGCCATTTTGCCAAATGGAGTCACTAACGCGAAAGTTGGGTAATATGCGCGAAACTGTACCCTTTTTTTCTGACTATTTATTTCTTTTGGCTGGGGATCCCTATTATGATGGTTGTCGTACATGGCCGTCAACCAGAAAAGATCCCTTTGAAAACCTCCACCCAAAACAGCAGTCAAATGTTGACTACAGCTCACGTACCTATCTATCTCTTTCCACCCTCTCTATGGCGCCTCATACATGCTCGCTTCCCAGCTTTCTGACAAGATATATAAAGAAACAAAGCCTTAATGCGTGCGTTTCATTGATACTTCAATAGTTAGTGATATATTTTCTCTTTCTATTTTTTTTGCTTGTCAAGCAAAAAGGTAATGTCGGTGACCAGAAAGAGTTTAGTGTACTAAGGGGAGGCATCAGCGTTATTGCTTTCTTGTTTGCAATGTATTTCAGCTATGTAAATGATATTCTTCAGGCGCGGCAGATTGGTCAAGTATGCAGGCATCTCTGAGACAGACATAGGGAATTGCACGCGCAACAATTATGCCATGGTGTATACCATCAGGTTTCAGCTTGATCAAATAAAAAACGATGAAAGGTGCTAGAAAATAGAATACATTCAGCTTTTTTTTTTTTGGGCATATGCTCACAAACCTATCGACAATGTGAATACTGATATTACCACCAAGATGATTGTCATCAATGACACTATTGCCGAAGAACGCAAGGCGAACCAGGTCCCAGTTCACCAAGTCATGGCTGCTTGCCACAGTATTTTTTTCACTTCATCGTAGCCAATATTGATGCCGTCATCTGTTTGATAGGGGAAGCGCGTGATGATGCAATCTGGGCATCCGTTGAAGTTAGGCGATCGCTTGCACTTTTCAGCAAGCTTAGTGGCCGTGAAATCGAGTCGGATGTTTAGGCCGTCGTTGTCAAACAGAGGCTGCAGTAAGGGAACAATATATCTGATGATCAGTATAGCCTCTGAGATATCAATATTAATGGAGTCCATGGAAAGAGACTGGAGAAGCTGCGAAGCCGATACGCGATCAGGTGTTTGTTGATCTTGTCATCCATGGAGATTTAAATCAAACACGAGAGTCCAGATTCATTTATACTACAATAGCTATATCTCTTCTCTGTATTTTTTACTTTCATGGGTACAGTTTCATATTGCTGAATTCAAGCACCATGCAAACCATGAACAGAAGTGGTATTTATCCTTATAGATCATTCAGGTATTCTCTTTTTTCTTTGACACAAAGGAAGAGAACTGAGCTCTTTTGGTATCTGTAGTATATTCCTTCAATGCTAAGAGAGAGTAGTCTGAGCATGCGTTCCTCTTTAAAGCGGTTTCTTACCATTCATTCCAGAGGAATCCATGTTGAAAAGAAAAGGAGATTTGCAAAAAGAATATCTCACCTCTTTTTTGTTTGAAGTGTTCCAGTGAGTGAAATTTGTTGAAAATATCCGGCCATGAAATGCGCTTGTAGTAGCCACGCGAGGTTCAGTCCTTGGCACCCTTAAGTGAAAGCGATTGGGCCCTAGAATTGCTATGCATATTGGTTTCCGTGTGTGTAGGCCATCATGGATAGCGTACCTTATCTACACTGGTTCTGGATAATCACAGTCAAGGCAAACAGAAGAGATCTATGGTTGCTCAACGGCCATTCAACATCTTTGGCAAGGTCCAACATTCAAGTGCCTGATGACTCTTGATAAGCAACCTTACAATCTCGTTAAAAATAAAAATTGAAATTGCTCTGGAGCCTGCCCTTGCGATAGAACCCTCTTTCTCTTTTTTATCACCTCAAGTAAATCGCCCGTACTCCTAACAACTTCTTCTTAACCGTAATTTATGCGTTGCTGGCCGTTATATAAAAATACACATCACTGATATAATAATCAAAGTACACTATTTCCAGAAAGTAATATCGTTAAAAGATGTCATATTTTGTATATTTTGTATTATAAACATTCGAATTATGCGACAGTACTTGTAGAAAAAACTGCACTGGGCAAGTTAGTTTCAAACATTTGACAAAGTTAGTCTCGTCCTTTTGGGTAACTTAACCTCACACAAGTGTCCAAAATAATTCAAAAAAGTGGGCGGACTTTTCAAAAATTCAGTATATTGAGAGTGGAAGCACAGTAACTTATTTTTCTTTATTTTATTGTTTCCCTCTCTTTTCTCTCTTTCTTTTTCTTCTTCTTCTTCTCTTTCTTTAATGGCTACTTCAGAAAGAATTTCACAAATTTTACCAACAGTAAAATGTTCAGATTGTGGAAAAGACGTAGAGATTCGTCGACTAGGAGATCATCTCTGTTCGAGTCAACCACCCATTCCTGCACTTCCTATTTTAAAAGGTATTTTCATGTGCTTACAAAAACAGAAAAGACTGAACGATTGTAGATAAATACAAAATGAATCAGGCCAATCTAAATAATAATAATAAACGACCAGATTTGCCAAGTCCACCTACACCACCTTTGATGAAGAATATGTATGAAAAGAACCATAGTTTTGAAGACTTTTATAGTAAACCAAAGAATCCATTAAGTCCTCCATTTCGGTAATTATGAGAATATTGGGTAAATGATTTGATATGAACAACTTTTTCTTTTTTATATATATTTATAGTCAAAATGAATCAAGCTTTGATCTTCGTTACGGTAAGCATATAAAAAAATCAAGGGGAAAAAAAATTTATTGATGCATATATATACTTTCCTTTAGGAGGACCAAGGAAACAATCACTTGGAAACATTTATCAACAACCACCCTATTCTCAATCAACACCCGCCAATATGAGCAATAATGGAGGTGGGGGTGGTGCATTAGATAATCTTATGGCAGATCTGATGAATTCTATGAATGATGACCTTCATCTAGGCACAATGCCTACAAATATTAATAATAATAGTTGTGGTGTGTGTGGGGAAGAATTTGATTATAGAGACGATGTAAAGACAGTGGATAACAAGGTAAAGTTTGATGAAAAACTTTAAAGCTAAAATTATTAAATATTACCAGTGTTACCACAAAGCATGCTTTACTTGCCGCTTGTGTTGCCAACCATTTGATCAGCGTCGTACACACTATGAGCATGAAGGAAAGTTGTACTGTGAAAGAGACTATCACGTTGTGAAGAATAGGATGACTTGCGCTACATGGTAAAACAAGTGACCATGACAACTTCTTCGTTGACTAATTCATTGTGTGTCTAGTGAAAAAGTGATTCCACCTCATATACCACCTATTAAAGCATTAGGCAAATTTTATCACCCAGGACATATCAAATGTTATCACTGTTATGATCCCATCGACGAACGAACGGGATGGAAAGAGTATCAGGGTCGACTGTACTGTAGATCCGACTTTAAATCCTTATTTTTACCCAAATGCAGGGCATGCAACCGACCTGTTGAAAAGGAGGCAGTGTCTGCAATGGATGGCAAATTAAAAGGCAAGTGGCATTTAGAGTGCTTTGGTTGTCATGTAAGTTTAAACGAATCATTCAATTCATTCGCTTATGTTTTCTTGATAGACGTGTCATCGTCCGTTCCCAGATAATACCTTTTATGTCTTTGAGGACTCACCTTATTGTAAAAGACATTACCATCAATTAAACAATTCCTTGTGTAGAACGTGTGATGAACCCATAGAAGGACCATGTGCACAGACAATTGAAGGTTGGCGATTCCATCCTTCTTGTTTTGGTTGCAGTGTAGGACAAAAAAAGTTTAAGGTTGATCTTATTTCTTATGCTCTATATATAGGTTTGTCACTATCCCATTACAGATATTTATTACATGTTTGAAAGAAGAATCTATTGTGAGACACATATCAGACAATTACAGATGCAACGCAATGTACGAGCAGAAAAGCGCAAGACACAATTTGGAAGGATTTAACTTTATTTAAACACCTTTGTGGTCAAATGCGAACCACCAAATTAAAATACCAGCTACAATAAGTAAAATAATAAAAATAACAAAACACATCCATTTTTTCTATTTTTATAATTGTTTAAAATGTGTATATTGTAGATTTCCTTAAATGACTTACTGCACGTGTACTTTTGGCACTAACAATGGCTTTATCAATATCTTTATTACCTTGCTCTAAATCAACGAGTGTATTCTCTGCATGTGTTTCGATCTGTTGAAGTGTTTCTCCTTGTTGTTCTACCATCATTTGCATATCAACAAATAGTTGATGTAGCTCAAGTATTGTCTTTTCAATCTTTTTTATATCATCGTGTCTGGATTGAACTTCGGACAAGACAGCTCTTGCTTGTCCTGATCGATTTGCTTGCATCAACTATAATAACAGATGAGTATAGATTAAGATTGACAAAATGGATGCTTACAGATTGTGCAAATATCTGAGGTGGTTCATCTGATTCCAATACACGATCGATATCATCTGAGGTAGCATTCGGTTGAACGATCTTGATCTGTCGTTCTACTCTCTGTCGATATCTCTGTTGGTATGTTCTTTCTATGTCTTGATATCTTTGGATTGTTTCAATAAACTTCTTTTTTAGTGCTGCATGCTGGGTTTTACGCATAGGTAAATCCCCAGAATGAACGGGCATACGGGCATTACTCAGTTCAATAGCTATATAAAATATGAGTCTATTTGATAACAAACCTTTCATTTCAATATATTACCTTTGATCTTGTTTTTACACTCGTTATTTAGTTGAGTGGTCTGCTTGACAATCTTTTCTAGTCTATATGAATTCTCGGCTGCCTGCTCGTCCGTAATATTGGTCAGTGCTGACCCATGTAGCTCTTCAATGGTGGAAATATTGCTCAGGATCTTTTTATTCAACTCTTTCACTTCTTCAACCTATAATCCAATGATTAAAATTATCCTTTATATCTATTGAATAACTTACGGCTTGAAAGAATTGATCAGTAGAGTGAAGTGCACTATCAGATGGAACTCTTTGACTCATTTCATATTGTTCTTTACTCTCTGGAGCATGCCTGTCTCCTCTTGATCCGTGATGGTATGTGGGTGAAGGTGAAGCAGGAGGACGATAGCCAGTATCATGTCTACCTGTTGGCATAGGAGGTACAGGTTCATCATCATCACTTTTTTTCATATACAACATTAACTTTTTTGATTTATGTGCGTATGTATGCGTTTTACCTAAGGCGACTGCACATACACAAGATAACGTTAGCAATCAATCAATCAACCTTATCTTTACTTACTCGTATTTCTTTTCGTTACTGTTTGCGCCCTAATAGAAAATATAAATTATTTCAAATATAAATTCACTTGCTATAATATTACCCGTAGCTCAGCTAGACGATCTCTGCTCATGGTGAATCTTGAAGCCATGTTTAAAGAAAGGAATGGGTGATTAAGAAAAAAAAAAAAAAAAGAATGAATGAAGAAAGAAGATGTTGTGAAAAAAGAATAGATTTTTTATTGTTTTTTGTAAAAAGACAAAATGGTTGCACAATTCAAATTAAAAATAAATCTCCTTATGGCTCGGTTTTCTTCTTCTTCTTCTCCTCGATCTTGTCAATATTCTCTTCAGGTACCTATCAATCATCTCAGTTGACTGTTTTTGAATAGAATCAACTTACATTGGGCCAATGGGTCAAGATGATATTGTAGATGTCATCACTAAAGTCCCCCTGAACTACAATTTCATCTTGACCTTGGTTATTCTTTGCAACGGAAGAACCACAGGCAAATCGATTGGCAAACATCTTGGCTGCCTTTTTCAAATCAACTCCAAAAATATCCAAGCCGTGAATCGTAGTGACACACTTTCTCTTGTTTCTTTCGTTACGTTTGATCAAAACACGTGATGCCTTTTTATCTTTGCATTAAAACTCTGAAAAGATGAAAAACTCCTCTCTATATTTACCATCTTCTTTTTGATCTCACGTTCCAGTTTAGCTTCAAGTTTAGCTGATTTATCCTTGACAATCGTTCGAGTATCCTTTCCATTACTTTCTTCCTCTAAACTTGTATTTTCCATACCTTCTGTTATACCTTGAAAATTTCTTTAATAATGACGTTTTTAATCATATCCATTTTATAAAGTTCACCTTTGATACCATAGACCTCGTTGTACTTGTCTTCGTCATGCTCCCTTAACCATAACTTGCACTTTTCTTGTGTTCCACTGAATTCACAATACTACACAAATTAGCTTCCACACTTTTCTTTCTTTTTTTCATTTACTTCTAAAGGCATAGTACAAACTGACATGGATACAACATTAGTAATTGTTATATATACACACACGATTATTCTAAACTACTTACTGCCACATAAATAAACTTTGCGTGGCTCGACTGTCATTTTTGATTATAAAAGAAATAAAAAAAAGAAAGGAAATGCCAGTAGGCAAGTTACAACTATCAACCTGACTTTGCGCGCATTTTTTATAGAGTACTACAGCCAATGAAAATTCATTAAACAGTCGCACTTGAATGGCTTAGATCAGATAGAATTTACTCATTTAATATCATCTTATTGTTTGTTATTATAAAAAAGAAAGGAGGAGTAATAAATGCAAGGGGAAAGATAATGCTGACAACAATAGAGCCTATCCCCCTGTATATTTGCATTATCTCCTTTCTTTTTTTTTTGGTGTATGTGTTGTCTAATACTCAAGGTAGTATGATTTTTTCCTATTTCATATTACAGCAATATTATATTATCGAAAGAAATATATAGTAAACAGCACCTCCTTCTTTTTTGCTCTACTCGAAACTCGAATTGCATACTTGCTTTTCCTAGCAACGATTGCTTTAATGGGATCAAGGAAGTGGCAAGTGATTGGATATCCGATCAGGAACTGTGACCGTTTATACCCTCTCATATATACACAATCTTTATCATTCTTTTTTTTATTCTCTTTAGATCAAAACATGCCCAAGTTAACAGCCAAAGCAGCCAAAAAGACAGAAACAAAAGATGAGATGAGAGCCTTTGGTCCTCTCTTTAACAAGGATCTCGGTCAGCACATTTTGAAGAATCCTCTTGTTGCGCAAGGTATTGTTGATAAGGTAAAATGTCAAATAATCATATGAGAGAAAACGATCTAATCTATTATTCTCTTTTGTAGGCCAACCTTATCAATTCAGATACAGTATTAGAAATCGGCCCAGGTACTGGTAACTTGACAGTCAGAATTCTTGCAGCAAGTAAAAAAGTATATGCAGTCGAAATGGATCCTCGTCTTGCTGCTGAATTACAGAAACGTGTGAACGGAACGTAAGTTGTATATATATATATATATAAAGAAACATGTGAAAATAAACTGATGTATATAAAATAGGCCAGAACAAAAGAAGCTTCATATCATGCTTGGTGATTTCATGAAGGTTGATCTACCTTATTTTGATGTCTGCATCAGTAATACGCCATATCAGATTTCATCCGTGCTAGTGTTCAAGTTGTTGGAACATCGACCTTTATTTCGAGTAGCCATTCTAATGTTTCAAAGAGAATTTGCTCTTCGACTTGTAGCCAAACCAGGAGATGAATTATACTGTCGTCTTTCAGTCAATGTGCAGTTGTTGGCCAAAGTAGATCATGTGATGAAAGTTGGCAAGAATAACTTTAGACCACCACCTAAGGTAGAATCCTCTGTTGTTCGATTGGAACCCAAGAACCCACCACCACCTGTGAACTTTAAGGAGTTTGATGGTTTATTGCGTATCTTGTTTACGAGAAAGCACAAGATCTTTTCTGCCAATTTCAAACAGACGACTGTACTCCACATGTTGGAAGAAAACTACAAGACATATTGCTCTGCTCATGGATTGGTAAGTAAAATATAAAGACTGAGATATGATGACTGACAGGTGAATTAGATGGTGGAAGCAGACTTTGATATCAAGGCAACAGTGATGCAAGTACTTGAATCTACAGGAATGGCAGATAAACGTGCAGCCAAATGTGATTTAGATGATTTCCTTAACCTTTTACTTGCATTTAATAATGCCAATATCCATTTCTCATAACAAAAGGGCCATTCATCACTATAAATATTCCTTTTTTGTAAATAAAAATTTTTTTGTTCTTTTTTACACTCTTTTTTATATAATGTCAATAACAGCAAATGATGCTTATGATGCTCAACCTTTTATGGAGTTAACAGCAGAATGGAATAAAGATCCTAATGCCTACTTGAAACGATATTATACCCTTTATTATAAAAAAGAAGATAATCTATATGTGCGACAGGCACCCAACAAGATTTGTGTATTGGGATTATTAGAAGCATCAGCAGACAACATCAAATCCATCAAGTTCAATACAGATCTTATTGGACAAAACATAAAAAAGAACACAGTGTTGTGTGAACTGACAGGAAGTGATGATCAAACGAGATCAGTACATGCATTTATGGAGGGTAAATTATTAGAATTCAATACAGCCTTGACAGACAATCTCGACTTATTATTCAATCGATCACTTGATTATGGATTCCTTGCTGTGATTATGCCAAAACATGAAAACTCAAGTATTCAACTTAAAGAGTACCAAACTGATGTATAAATAATAAAATCAAACTACCAAAATCTGGAACCTACTTCAATTTTCACTATCCGCGCGCACACGCTTATGTGTGTGTGTGCAATGTTTGGAAATATACTAAAAAGGGTTATTATTACAAGTGATCATTCATTGTTTTCATTTTCTCTTTTTTTTTTTTCCTTTTTTTTTCTTATGGGACAAGCAACTTCATCTAAAACAATATCCTTTTTCACAAAACGATCTGATTCAGTATACGAAGACATATCCAACAGATTCACCAAGGCAACCGTATCCACATTAGCTGTACCTGTAGTTATTGTGGCCTATCCTATTCTTAACGCATACACATTTCAAGAATCAGATATCACCGGGTTTCGTATCATCGATGGTACTATCGGTGGACTATTAGGCGTTATTGCATGTACGTCCCCCAAAACATAGATGACAACAAAGAGACTCATTTTTGTAGGGCCGCTTGCTCCTTTCTTTGCGGTCTGGGGAGCTGTGACATTTATCTTTAAAGAGAAACCACCAAGGACGATAAACGTGCCACCAGAGATTAGAGCAAAGGCAGAAGCCGAGATTCAACTGGATACAGTGTCTTTTTATAATGTGGCTGTCGTGGGTATGTCTGGAACTGGCAAGAGTTCACTTGTTAATGCCATACGTGGATATAAAGATACGGATAAACGAGCAGCCAAGGTAGGAGAGGTCGAGACGACAGCAGTGCCACGACCCTATCCTCATCCGGATTTGACAACCATGGTCATCTGGGATATGCCGGGTGTAGGCACCAAGAGTCATCCGAGAGAGACGTACTTTGATGACAACTATCTATGTGCCTTTGATCTGTTGGTAATCGTGTTAGGAAACAGGTAAATTAGGTTGTTATGTATGAAAAGTGACCTATATCAACTCTATGTAGACTCATGCAGGATGATATTGATATTTCACTAAAAGCCAAACAATACAAGATCCCTGTACTGTACGTACGCAGTAAAGCTGATCAGGTACATATAACAATAATAAATTGTCGTCTAATAACCAATGATAGGCAATTGCAAGTAAAGAGGCTAGACATCAAGGTGATAAAGAATTTGTATGGGCAGCAGCGGTTGGAGAACTCGTGTTGGAAGTAAAAGATTCGGTGTTTAGCCAACTAAAGGAAAGTCGACTGAATACCAAGAAATTGTTTATTGTGTCATCGTCTACGTTACAACAGTTCGTGTCGACAATCAACAAACAAGAAAAGAGAAAAAGACTACAACTCATTGATGAAGAACGATTCATGACATCTTTAATAGAAGGAGTTTTGGCAAAAAGAAGAAAAAAATAAAAACATTATTGCCAGTGAAAGGATTCAGGTTCACGAAAGCCGTCAAAGATAGACTCGTAAGGATAAGCAACTTCGTTGTCACCATCGGGTGAGAAAACATGGTTCTGTATCTGATTGATGTTATTGTCACTTTCGAATCGAACGTTGTATTCGTCATCCTCTAGCAGCGAATTGTTATCGTCTAACTGTATGAGTGAGCTATGTTGCATTGGAGTCGAGCCGTGCATGGAGGGTTCGGGACTTGGGCCGCTGCCCATGTTGACAAAGTGAGCATCTTCAAAAGAGACAGACTTCTTTTCGTTGGCAAACAGCTTTGAGGAAGGTGAGTTGGCGCTCGTGGATAACCATTTGGTTGCAGGGCTATTGCTGATAGACTCGGAAGGAGAAAAGGAAGTCAGCATGGCCTTTGATAGGTTATCCTCTAGCTCAGCCAATGCATGTTCCATATTCTCTTCTGTAATTGTTGTTGTTGTCTTTCGTACTCTGTCTATACGACTTGAGATCGGCTCAGGCATCTCCTTGGGCATGATCAAGGTATCCACAGGTGGTATTATGCCAGTCTTAAAGTAGACTTGCACATCGGTAGTTTCATTATAAGTTTGAAAGACAAATTGACGATGGGTCCAGATAGGAGGCTCGTCGATCGGATACGTGTTAATTTCCGCATTAGACAACCATGCAAGCTCCTTATCCTTTCGTTTAGGCTCGTTATGATGTATGACTGTCTTGACTTGCTCCCAATCGTTACTTCTGGCCACCCTCCATTCTGCGACACTTTCCTTCTTTAGAGACAGGTCTAGCTTTTCCATATTTCTACCGTTCTCTCTCTTCTTAACTGCCACTTTTGTCACCCAACAGCGGAATAAGGTCAACACGCCATCAGGATGGAACGTATAGATATCTTGGTATCCAACCTCATCATTCATCATCTTGGCCGCATCATCATATTCTTCATCAAATCCAAATACGAGTGTATCCGATTGTTGTTGATGATGTTGCTGTGGTTGCTGTGGCTGATGATGATTCTGTGGTTGTTGAGGTAAATAGTATGGTATATGCTTTAGTATATTATTTGTGGATGTTTGCTGTTGCTGATGCTGTGTTGAATGATTGTCCTCGTTGTTTAAAAAGGGTAATTTACTTGAATTTACAAATAAGGTTATTAATTTAGGTCGCGATTCCTTCTGTAGACGGTTCAAGCAGGGCTGCGGCTGTGGCTGCATTGGAAGTTGCTGAGGCAAGGCAGGATGATAGCGTGGTGGTGTGGGTCCATAATAATTATTTATACAAAAGTCCTCTTGATTGACCTCTGGCATTCTTCTTCTTTGCTTAATACGTACAATCGAGTTCAATGAGGTCGTCATGGGCTTTGGTTTCATCTTTTTATGATAAATAATGCTATTATTTATCTTGCTATGTACATGTCCTGATATCTCTGGTTTCCCACCATAAGGATTAATTGCGTACACATGAGTTGTGCCTCTAGCTGTACTGATCGCACACCAATTGGAATCAATTGAGAATTGACAGTCCTCAACCTGTGCATCAGTAAAGCCTCTAGAGAGTTTATAAAGGTGTGATACGTTTCCTGTTGCTGTTGTGTTGGACAAGATCGAAAAGACGTGAAACGTATGGCCTTGCTTTGATGCTGACAGTAAGAGTGTGCCCGACTGATTGAATGTTAAACAAGAAATTGGATGCATGTGCGGTCTAAAGTGGGCAATTACTGAATTGGATAAATTCCTTGTGGGTAAACTAGGTATCTTGTTTATATCTCTAATCATAATCATTCCAGATGGAGTCGTCTTTTTTACATCCTTGTTAGATTCCCCATGTTGTTGTTGTTGGGGCTGTTGTTGTTGCTGCGGCTGTTGGTGTTGTAATGTTGGATACTGTTGTTGTTGTTGTTGTTGTTGATATTGTGATTGTTGCTGCGGCAGAATGGGTATAGGAGAGATATTGCTTCCAAAATAATTGCTTAGTCTATTGTAGCTAAACTCACCCAAAGATTTCATTCCACTCATGACTTCCTTGGCTATATCTTTAGCTGCCCCTTTAACGTCCTTGTCGACTTGCAACTTATTTGTGAATGATGTCATGACTGGATCTGAATTTAATACTGCTGTATTGGTTGCATAAGCAATAAACCTTGAACCCAGTGTGAAAATAGGGCCTGTATTCAAATCATGATAGACATCAAATAATGGGATTTTGAGTGGCTTGAAGTCTGTAGCAGATAAGAAAGAGATGAAGGACCTTTGACGAGATAGACAACCCTAACAAGAAAAGAGTTAGTGGGTTATGATGTCTGTCTTATTTCCCTATATACCAGAGCCATGATCTTGTGGTTACTTTGTATACATGTGACTAGGACTGAATCATCTTCTTGATGACTATGCTCCTTCATTGGCTCATTTATCTCCTTGACTATGGTATATGTATTTAGAGAATAAATCATAATCTTCGATCTTTTACTATTGCTGATAGTAGTTTCGGTTCTATTATCATTTACAACGTATCAGTTGGTGTTATAAAACGAACATTAGACTTACACTATGGCAATAAGTGAATCATGTCGTAAGAGATGAATAAAAGATACAGTCCCAAATGTTTCCTTATCTCTTATTGAACATATTTCATGTACGTTATCAGGATTAGTGATATCCCATAATTGAAATCCATCTTGATAGCCAAGTAGTAGACACGTTATATTTTCATTAAGTTTATCAAAGGATGCGAATGTGATTGTATCTGAGTTCTTATCCTCATCTACCACTTCTTCAACTGTCATTTCATCTATATATTGTTGTTGTTGTTGTTGTTGTTGTTGCTGTGGAGGTGGCATGTGAGGTTGTTGTTCAAATATGGGTATCATATTTGATCTTCTTTTTGACAAGTTGGAGGTGACATAAGAAGATATCTTACTTATACCACTCGAGATAGACTCTAGTGAAGTAGGATCCCTAATGTATAATGATGATTAGTTTGAATGATCAACCTGTATTTCTTTTCATTTCTATTACCGTAAAAACTTTGGCTCTGCTCGAACCCCATTATATATTGGTAATTCCATTTATTTTTTTTTCGTAACAAAAATAAAGTATAAAAAAAGGAGAAAGTAAGAAGAAAAAAAAAAAGATAAAAGAGAAAGAGTGAAATAGAGAAAAAAGAAAAGAAAAGAAAAAATCAAAAACATTGAACTGCATTAATCTCGTAATTCGGTCACAAGGTACATTCACTACACACACACCATATTTATACTCTTAAGATGGTAAGAAAAAAGGGATGAGAAGCAAAAAGTGTGTCTGCTCTTTTTCGTTTATAGAGAAGTAAAACCTCAGTGAAGTACATTTAACTCAAAAAAAGATTATAAGGTTAAGCACAACTACTTTCGAAAAACAACGATAATTTGACTATTAGCTTGCAGTGTCTTCATCATTTGTTCAACACTCAGCAGATTCATCTGATAAATGCTTGAAATGTGAGCCTACTTAAAAAAGTAATCATGTCGCTCCCCATTAATTTTAAAGAAAATTTGACCGAAGCAGCAGTTTAAATACATAATCTTTCAGTTTGATTTGTGGCTCTTGAATTAGTTCTTGATTCTATTAAACGGATGCTTAGAGCTTTGTCTAACGATTTTCTCGGCTTGTTCTCTGATAAGCATTGTTTGATAACACCTGGCATAGAAAGTATTACTGTTCCTTGTGTGTGAAATTGGAGAAGGAAAAATACAATAGGCAAATATTAAATGACCGCATCGAGTCAAATGTCGCAGATGCTAATGAGTAAATATTTAAAAGTTTCCCGATAAAGGAGGGCTTTAAATAGCTCATCGCTCTCTTTTTTATTTACCCTTTTATCTTTTTTTTTTTTCCCTTTCAAACCATGGCCACAGCAACTCACGCAAACCAATCACAAACAGATATAAGAATAATGAAGAACAAGAATAAGGATACCATGGTTGGATTTGTCATCGGTGGTCTCGCTGCCTGTGGTGCTGTTACTTTTACTAACCCTTGGGAGGTAAATAGAGCAAAGGTAGACAGAGAACTGGACATTGATGATCAACTTTAGGTAGTCAAGACAAGATTACAACTACAGGGTGAGTTAGTACGAGCGGGTGCATTGACTGAGAGTGCTAGGCCTTATCACAACAGTTTCCAGGCGCTCAAAGTTGTGCTAGAGCACGAGGGTATCCGTGGTGCACAAAGAGGATTGAGCGTAGCATACATTTATCAAATTTGTTTAAACGGTAGCCGTCTCGGCTTATATGAACCAGTATTCAACACGGTAAAGAAATCATTGGACTTGTCCTCAAATGGAAGCATACTGGCAGCTAGTGTATTTTCTGGTGCATTTGCTGGTGTTGTTGGAGCGGTGTTGGGTTCACCTCTATACCTCATAAAGACCAGAAGACAGTCATACTCGCCTGTTTTCAAAACAATTGGTTATCAGCATCAAATGGGATCATCCTGGAGTGCGCTCAGTCAGATCTACCGTGCAGAAGGTATCAAGGGTCTCTTCCGTGGCGCAGATGCTGCGATGGCAAGAGCGGGTGTGGGGTCAGCTGTTCAAATGCCTACGTATATGCTTGGCAAGGATATGCTGATCAAACGATTCGGGTTCCCTGATTCAGTCAGTACTCATTTTGCTACATCCATGTTTACAGGTGTCCTGGTCTGCTTGGCCATGAATCCATTCGACGTTATCTCCACACGAATGTATAATCAAGGTGTCGATCCAGTCACGGGTAAAGGTTTACTCTATAAGGGGCCCTCCGATTGCTTTATAAAGATTGTAAAGATTGAAGGTGTGCGTGGTCTTTACAAGGGATTCCTTGCACATTATCTGCGTATTGGGTAAGTTTAGGACGGATATCATGACTGTGTGCTTATTGTTATTACTATTAGTCCTCATACGACACTCATGTTTGTCTTTATGGAACAATTAAAGTCGATATATAATAGACATTTAGCATAAATCATAGAGCAAAAAAAAAAAAAAAAAAAAAGACATAGATTTTACAAGTGTAAAAACAGGCAGAATACCTTTATCCAATGGGAATCAATCATCATTTAATGTCATTAAAATGAGCCATGTCGGAGAGGCAATGGCGCAATTTTTATCTTTTATGAATGGATAGTTTCACTTCAATGGCGTGCTATTATAAATCCCAATTGATTTTTATTTTGTCCCTTTGCTTTACTTCTTTCCTATACTTTATCTATGCTTGCTTCAGTCGCACTCGTTGCTTCACTCGTCAAAAGCAAGGCTATTCCTACTAATAGTCCTCATCAAAAGGTAGATCTGTCTCCAGATCTTGTCAAGGCAGTAACAGCTGAACTGATCAAAGAATCCAGTGACAGTTCATCTACTGCAGAAAGTCAATCTACCATTGTGGATGAAGATCAAGCCATCTTGCTTGAATCCAGAGTGAAGGATGCACTTGAATACATCTTTTCTACTCAGAATGCTCGTTTAATCAACGCAAATCATGCTATTGGTTACGTTGCCTATGGCCTATCTGACCTTATCTTTCTCTATCCTGGCCTCACTGGTAACGACTATCTGGGTCATGAATTAAAGGAATATGGTCAAGTTCGTAATGCTCAGAACGAATTGGTCAAGCTTGTTCAAATGGACACTCGTTTTGGTGCCCTTCAAGCCGTTCAGGGTGCACTTGCTCAAGATCCTACCAAGCGCCTCACCGTCTTGACCTCCTCTAATGCTCTTCTCTCTATGGTCCCCAACTTGCATGCATTGGCTGCTCAACATCAACCTATCGTTTTCCATGTCGCTGCTCAATCTGTTGATCAAGACTTGGTCGTGAGTCCAAATGTAGATGCCGTCTTGGCTTCTGCTCGTAACACAGGTGCCATCTTACTCTCCTCTTCAAGTGCTCAAGAAGCTCATGACATGGCCATCGCTGCACACCAAATCGCTTATTCTGCTCGTTTGCCTGTCATTCACTTCTTCAATGGTGTCTCTGCCTCTAAACAGATCGAAAAGGTCAACTTGACAAGCTATACCCACCTTGCACAACTTGAAGCCATCAAGGATATCCAAGATCCTTACCAAGTTGCCAAAAAAGCCCTCGGACAGTACAAGCCCTTTGAATACGTTGGTGCTTCCGATGCCGATACCGTCTTGGTCACCTTGCGTGCATCTGCCTCTGACTCACTTCAACATGCTGTTGGCTCCAGCCTTGCCAAGGTTGGTCTCTTGAACGTTCGTCTGTTCCGTCCATGGTCTGAATCTGACTTGATTCATGCCTTGCCCAAGACCGCACGTCGCTTGGTCATTTTAGAAGAAGGTGCTGGTCTGTATGCCTTCAATGGTCCTCTCTATCAAGACGTCGCTGCCTCTATCCGATTTGGTCCTCTTGCTCATGACCAACGTCCACGTTTAGTGAGTGCTCAAGCTGCTACCTTTGACCACCTTCAGGCTGCCCACATGGTTCCTCTCGTCAAGGCTGCCGAACATGAGACCTTTATTAACCTTGCCGCCGAACCATATGTTCAATCCGATGAAGACATCATCCTTGATGGTGCCTGGAGCGCTGTCTTTTGGGATCTCGAACAAGACGGCTCTGTACCTGCTGCTGCTGCTCATCTCTCTAGCCATGGTCATGTCAAGGCTCGTACGACCCGTGACGGATACCACGTGGGCGGTCCTGTGGTCCACACGCATGTCCAAGCCGGTCCTGCCAGCAAGCATCAGTATGTGGCTATACACAACGTCTCTCTTGTCAAGGAATACGACACACTTGCCAACGCTGCCAAGAACCCTACCGTTGTCCTCCATGGTCCCTGGAAGCATGGTGATGAGCTCGAGCCTGTTTTGACAAACGAATTCAAGCTTAAGTTGACTGAGCTCAATGCTAAACTGTATACCATTGACGCTGCTCGTATCGCTCAAGACCTTGGTCTCAGCGTCAAGTCTACACACCTCGTCTGGGAAGCCGTCTATTTGATTCTTCATCAAAAGGCCAAGAACCCCGTGGAACAACTCACTCGTGTCTACAAGGAGCCTGGTGAAAAGAAGGTGGCTCTTGTCGCTCTCTTGAACGATCTGGTGAATGCCGTCACTAACGAATTGGCCGCGGTTGAACTCTTGCCTCCCTGGACGATTCTCGAAATCAACGATACGGTTCTGCCCAGTGTCCCATTGAACCGTTTGGTGGTTGAATCTGTGGAACAGCAAGACTTGAGTGGAGGTGAAGAAGAGCAGGAGGGTGAAGGTGCCGAAAGTGGCAAATGGCACAAGGCTGCATGGCAATTGATGTTTAATGAAGCTTACAAGACTGAACAGGCTATCCGTCCCGACTTGCATGAGAAGACCTATGTGATCAAGGTGATGGTCAACAAGCGATTGACGCCCACAAGCTACGATCGTAATGTTTTCCATCTCGAATTCGACACGACGGGTTCCAACTTGCGCTACGAACTGGGCGATGCTCTTGGTGTCCATGGTCATAACGACTATCAAGACGTTCAAGCCTTCTTGGACTGGTATGGTCTCGACGGAAACGACGTGATCTCGATCAAGCATCCCGAGAGCGGAAACCAAGAATCACGCACCATCTTCCAACTGTTTGCTCAGACCTTGGATATCTTTGGTCGTCCCTCCAAGAAGTTCTATGAATCCTTGGCTTCCTTTGCGACGGATCCTGCTGAACGTGAACAGCTTCTGTACCTGGTCTCACCCGAAGGTAAAGAAGACTTTAAGCAGCGTGTAGATGATACGACAACCTATGAAGACTTGCTCCGTGAGTTCAGTTCGGCCAAGCCTTCAGTGGAGGATCTTGTCCGATTAGTTGCACCTATCAAGCCTCGTCATTACTCGATTGCCTCTTCTCAAAAGATGTACAACAATGCCGTTCACTTACTTGTTGTTGCTGTTGATTGGGAAACCAAGAATGGCAAGAAACGCTATGGTCAATGTACTCGCTATTTGTCAAACTTGGCTGTTGGTGATCAAGTAACTGTGTCCATCAAGCCCTCAGTGATGAAACTGCCTCCTCTTGACAGTCAGCCTGTGATCATGGCTGGTCTTGGTACTGGTATGGCTCCCTTCCGTGCTTTCATTCAAGAACGTTATTTGGCCAAGGCAGCTGGTAAGAAGATTGGCCCTGTCGTCCTCTACTTTGGTTCTCGTCATCGATCCATGGAATACCTCTATGGTGAAGAACTCGAAGCTTATCATGCAGATGGTACTCTTTCTCATATGGGACTTGCCTTCTCTCGTGATCAAAAGGAAAAGATTTATATCCAACACAAGATGAAGGAAGATGCAAACATGTTGGCTGATTATCTATTGAATCAACAGGGCCATTTCTACCTCTGTGGTCCTACTTGGCCTGTACCTGATGTAAAGGATGCGGTTGTTCATGGTCTTGTCAAGTTTGGTGGTGTTGATGCAGCCAAGGCTTCAGCTCTTATTGAAGAATGGAAAGAAAAGGAAACTTATATTCTCGAAGTGTATTAAACAAAGGAATACCATTTATTTAGAATCAATAAAATAATGTACATTTATTCTCTCTTTTTTAAGTAATATACATCAACCATTGATTTGGGTGGTCATGATAACGCTATGATTCATTGTCCAATGAGAATGCTCTAATATTTTAAATTCCGCTTTTAATTTTTCCAAAGCCCGCAAAGACTCTCTCTCTCTTTTGGTTCTTTGTTCTTTGTTTCTTTGTTTCCTTTTTGTTAAAGTTTTTGAAAAGTTCACGATTTTCTAATAGAAAAAGCTTGTGACTTTATCTTTCATGCAAAAAGAAAATTCCCTTTCTCCTTTTTCTCTTATTTAAAAAAAAAAGTTGTCCTTATTATTTAAACAAGCATAGTCAGCAATGTCTCAAGATTTGAAGTTGTACAGATTTAAACTTGACGCAAACACATTTAAAGAATTAGCAAAATGTAGTAAAATCAATCTATCACGAAAAGATAATGGTTTTATTGTAAGCATTTATTCGACTTGAAAATCTCCGGGCTAATATTTCTTTCATAGACATTCTCGACATCCACTCTTCAAGTTGACGTTAAACCAAATCAAGAACATGGACAGACACCCGTTTACATCAAAGTTCAACCAAACAAACTCGAATGCTTAGGAAAAGCTACTTCTTCCTTGACCAATGTCACAAAAGTACAAGAAAAACCGAAAATCAAAAAATCGAGTTCACCCATAAAAGAAGGTCTCTTATCTCCTGTATCCAGGCACACGCTTGATTCATCCAAGCCTTCACCAGACAATCGATTACAAGAGGAAAGAAAACGGATCAGACACATGACGGAAGAATTGGCTAATGCAAAGAAAGCAAGACAGACAAAGTTGATTGATATTGAAACGGCAGCAGCAATTGATCGATCGATATCAAACGCTAAAAAGAGTAAAACAATACCTAGCAAAAAAGGGAAAAAGGCAGATCATGGATTCTATACACCTCCACTCACAAAGCAACCTTCTGGTCCGTCCGTTGGCACATATACCCCACCTTTACATAACTCCTCTGAAAGCACACCCATAATAAAAAAACCAAGCCCTCCCAACAGCCATGAACTAGATTCTCCAAAACGACATAAAGAGATTGAATCTGTTGCTAGTGATCATGATGCACCATCACCCATACGATCTCATAAAACTAAACGCGTCCCCCTGTCACCAGAGGAAACAAAAGGTCTGAAACGAAAATCAATGGAGTATGAAGAAATAGATGAACCATCAGACCTAAAGGCGTCACTTCACGATCGCTTACGCTATCAATTGGCGCTAGGAGCATTCACGGTTCAGTATCTATGTAAAGCCTGTAAAGCCTCGGTTCAGGAAGTGGAATCTATTGTGGCAAAGGTAACGTTTTTTCTATTTAGAAACTTTTTATAAACAATTGAATCATTATAGATTGGTATTCGTCTTACCAATCCAAGAGACTCTTATTGTTTACGACCTCAGCAGTATGCCAAATTGGATATTTGGGACTGGCCTCATTATACAAGTGATGACAGAAAAACAGCAGTAAAGAATGCAATGGAAGCATATAAGCTTTTAAAGATACCCAAATCCGATCCAATTTATGATAATCTTGCTCCTCGAAACAACAAGTCTTCATCTACCTCAGTTCCTGTATCATCATCTCAAAAGATCATTAATAATAATAGCAGCACTAGTAGTAGCAGTCATAGTAGTTCTTTAGCAAGAAAGCGATCTAAACTAGAAGAACAGCGACGGAGAATGCTTAATCCTTCGAAACGAGGTATACAGTCCTCATCATTCGTCTCGAGGAGCACAAAGAATGGGAAACTTTCTGTACCAAATGGTCATCTTGATTCGCCTAATGGGAGACACAGCGCGCTATCGGTGTCACCATACCGATCAGACGATAACAAAAGACTCTCACCTCATCTATCAGCCACACGTCCAGCTACATCGCCCACGGGTATGGCTCATGAAGACCGTCAGTACGGATCTCCTGTGGGGAGAGTGCATAAAGCAGCATCTTCTTCATCTGAACGCACGCCTATGCCCGATAATAGCCATGGTGCAACACCTGATATGGTTTCAAACGCATCAACAACAGAATCACCCTATTACGATAGTCCTGCATACTCTCCTGCTAAAGAAAAAGAAGGTACGATTACCCCTACACCTTCAGACGCAGCTGGAGACAGCGGACGTCAACTGTTTACCCCAGTCTCATCACACACAGATACAGCCCTGCCACCGGATGCGACGAGTACAATTACCAAAATCCCCGATCAAAAGCGATTCACAGCGTATTGCAAAAAGTTTATTTCTGAACAGAGAGCATTTAGAGAACTCAATAAGCGCCTGATAGAAAGCAATCCTGAGTATTTCAGCCTGCTGAAGCAAGCACGCGATGAAGTATTGGGACAAGGCATGGACTTGGATGACCCCAACTGCGCTGATTACGTAGCCAAGGCAAATGCTGCTTATCTGCAGAATGAGAATGCTCGACAAGAAGACATTGATAAAGTGGATACGCTTTTAAATGAAATCGAAGCTAAAAAGTCCCGACTGCTTTATATGTGGATGACTATAGATGAAAATAGGAAGCAATCCAATTTTACGATTCCTAATGAGTGTCTGTTGGAACAAAACAAGTTCTATAGAAAATCATGATCTTATACCCTACTGTATTTTCCGCGCAAGTGCAACTATTCCTCTCCTTTTTTTTTATCTACAACATTCATACAAACATCATTATGTTACAATAAAGTCTTCCGCCCCCAAAAAAGTCAAGATATCTGGTCATCTTTTTCTCTGCAACATTGGCGTAAATATGTATCAACAGTGTACATTAAATAAAGTGTATTAACAATAAAGATTTTATTTCTTTGAGAAAATAGTACCCAAGAGACCCTTAACGCTGTCATCCACAGGTTGAACTTCTCTTTCAACCTTTTCTCTTTGTTCGAATATTCGTCTAACCTTGGCTTCGTTTCCTTCTGTATTATCATCCTTCTTTCTCTTTCTTTCCTTGATACTCTCGAGCATCTTGGCTTTAGCCACATTCTGAATGTATGTCTTGTTTTCACGACTTGTCTGTGCAATTTCATTTCTTAATCTTTGTTGACGTGCCTGTTTCTCATATGCTATTTATAATACAATGGTTAATCATGCATAATACATTCCTTTCTTTCTTACCCATTTGTTCTGTCAAATGATGCCATTTAAACTTGGGCAAGTATTTGATATTCCACATTTCTGCATAATAACGACTCTTTCTTTTGCCTCCAATTTGTTTCATATTCAAATGCTCTGCTACTGCCTTTGCGTCTCTTTTATCCTTAAATTCTACCCATCCTTCAATATAGTTTCGTCTATTATTTTTGGTATACTTTTTACGCTTGGTAGTAATCTTTGGATCTAAAAAAAAAAGATGAGTAACGCATCATCTTGTATTTTTCATAACAATACCTTCAGGCACCAAGTAAATGCGGCCAATGTCAGCATACTTCTTCAAGAGCTCTCTGACACGACTAGGAGGCATAAATAATGGTATACGAGACAAATAACAAACACCCGTCTTCTTTCGAGCCTTTTCAAATTTCTCCAGTTCTTCAGGCGTAAGTGCCTTGATCTTTTTCTTCTTTTTATTCTTTCCTGTTGATATCACACCAAAATCGGATAAATTATCGGGTGCATCGTATCCTTCCATATCTGATAGTTGATCTTGTTGATCATCACTTTCAGCCTCGTCATTAGATTCTTCTTGTTGTTGATCATTATCTGATTCTTCTTGATCATTGTCTGACTCTTGTTGATCATTGTCTGATTCTTCTTGTTGATCCTCAGCCTCACTTTCTTCATCGCTAGAGGCATCGCTTTCATCATTCAAGGATCCCTTTTGAAGTTTAGTTTTTGAAAATCTAGAATCTTGTTCTTCATCCAAAGAAAGATCGTTTTCTTCTTCACTGTCGTTATTAAATCCAAAAAGATCTTGCTCTTTTTCGTTGCTGGGCATGGGTTAAAGAATCAAAAAAAAAAAAAGGGTCTGTTTTCTGTGGCGCACAAGGCTCGCGCTGTCAAGGCTTAGATCGGAGTGAAAAATAAAGGGCAAGATGTGCACACCAAAAGGCATTCGCATAATTTGTGACATGAAATCCTCTTTGGGAGTTTTAATTGTGTATATAGAAATTATCCTATTCTCTTTCTCTCTCTCTTTTGATTGAACATACGTTATGGGAAAATCAAGACCTAGATTCAATGAGAAAGCTCGAGCTTCCTCTCTTCGTCCAACTCAACGACCTCATCCAAAAGCCAGAGACGGTGGTCTTGGTGTTGCAGCATTTGATCCTGAGCTTGCTCCTGCAGCTCAACAACAACCAAAGAAGCAAGATCTAAAGTAAAAGAGAGAAAAAAAAAAGGTGCATTTGTATAATTAACTTGTGATCTATAGAGATACCAATGAGCTCATGATCATCCCAGGTGCTGAGAAAGAAGAGGAACAGCCTGCAAAAGTGACAGCTCCTTCTTTTAAACAAGTAGGTTCAAACACTATTAAACACAGTGTTATTCATTCGTTATTTGTAGCCAGAAAAATACATGTCCAAGAAGAAGAGAAAGAAGCTCGAGAAATATATTGTAAATAGAGAATAAACACTATCCAACCACCGTGTATTAACTGAAAGACGGGAACAACTTTAGGAACAAAAAATGAAAAAAGAGGCACGAGCAGGACTATTAGAAAAACTATCGTAAGAAATATATGTGTGTGATATAAAACAGGCTGCTCAACACCTTTTATTAGAACGTCATCATGGTCTTCAGATCTCCTGAAATCATCCAAGTTAATAGGTCGATCTGGCCAGACTCTTCGTGAAAAACTCCACCAAGCAATGCTCGAACAAAAGGCTGGCTTGACACCCACTACAGATGTACCATTGATTATAGAAAAAGATATAGAATCACTACCTCCCATTGAAGAGGCCATATTTGAGAAAAAGGAAGAGAAAAAGGATGAACCAGTGGTAGGAAGTGCTTTAAAGCAAGATGGTTCTACCTTGAATCTTGTCAAACGCAAAAGAAAGAAGAAGAAGTCGACCATTCCTGAAATTGCCAGAAAACGATACAAGCAGAGAAAGGGTATTGAATCCGATTCATCCTTTGACAGTTCTGATTCCGCCTATGACGATGATGACGATGATGATGGCGAAACAAAACCACAGAGATCAGCGCCTGAACCCGAAGAGGAGGAACAAAAGGGGCCAACACATTTAGAGCAGATTGTTGAAGCAACAAAGAGCATTGTGGCACCGATACCCAAGAGAGTGGAAGAGGAATATGATGACCTTAAAGTACAGTTATTGAAGAGTAACAGAGAAGGAGACCTGAGTAAAGACGAAGTCAAGGTAAAGTGGTCTCGAGTGTATGATGATGCATTTATTCATTTTTGTGTACGTAGCCCTTCTACGTCAATGTCAACAGAAAACCAGAGATTCAAGAAGCACGTCTACAGTTACCTGTTTGTGGAGAAGAACAAGTGATTATGGAAGCTATCCGAAATAACACCGTTGTGGTTATCTGTGGTGAAACAGGTTCTGGTAAGACAACACAAGTACCGCAGTTCTTGTATGAAGCAGGCTGGTCTCATCCTGAGAGTGATAATCCTGGTCTCATCGGTGTCACTCAGCCTCGACGAGTTGCTACCGTGAGCATGGCCAAACGTGTAGCAGATGAATTGAACCTGTCCGATAAAGAAGTGTCATATCAAATTCGTTACGATGCTACTGTATCCGATAAAACGCGCATCAAATTTATGACAGATGGTGTGTTGCTTCGTGAAATGTCTCAAGACTTGTTGCTGACCAAATACTCAGTGATCATCATTGACGAAGCACACGAACGCAATATCAACACAGATATTCTTATCGGTGTACTCAGCAGAGTGTTAAAACTGAGAGCTCAGATGAGCCGTGAAGATAGAGAAAAGATTAAACCACTTCGTGTGGTCATCATGTCAGCCACGCTCCGTGTGTCTGACTTTACAGAAAACAAGACCCTCTTTGCGACACCACCACCCGTGATCAATGTGAATGCGCGTCAATATCCCGTATCGATCCATTTCAACAGAAAAACTCCGGAAGATCATGTTGCAGATGCTTATAAAAAGGTGACCAAAATACATGAGCGTTTACCTCCTGGAGGTATCTTGATCTTCTTGACTGGTCAAAATGAAATTACTCAGCTCTGTAAGAAGCTGCGAAAGAGATACCCTGCTCTCCCTGAAAAGGCAACTAGTGCTGAACAAAAGCAACAAGAGGCTGCACAAGAAAAAGAGTCTAAAAAGGTGAACCAACCAGCTGGCAAAGGTAACACGGATTCAAGTGCTGAAGAGAACGAGTGTTTACTTATATTTTTCCTATAGTTGATATTGAAGAAGAGGCTATTGAACTGGGTGAAAATCAAGTTGAAGAAGATTTTGATATAGATACAGATAGCGAAGATGAAGATGATATCGCAGAAGGGTTTGATGAAGATGAGCTGGATCAGGTTGTGAAAGATGCACCTTTACATGTATTGCCCCTATACTCTATGCTTCCAACCGAAGCACAACTGCGTGTATTTCAGCCACCACCAGAGGGCACTCGACTCTGTATTGTAGCTACCAACGTTGCAGAAACATCCGTTACGATTCCTGGTATTCGATATGTAGTCGATTGTGGTAAATGCAAAGAACGAAAGTACGACATAGCCACTGGTGTACAATCATTTGAAATTGGCTGGACTTCAAAGGCTTCTGCAGATCAGCGTGCAGGTCGTGCAGGAAGAACAGGTCCTGGTCACTGCTATCGTCTGTTTTCATCTGCTGTCTTTGACAATGAGTTTCCTCAATTTTCTACGCCAGAAATTGATCGTATGCCTATTGAAGGTGTTGTTCTCAACATGAAATCAATGTATATAGACAATGTTGTCAACTTTCCATTTCCTACGCCGCCTCCAAAAGAGAATCTCCAAAAGGCTGAAAAGTTACTGGGTTATCTTGGTGCTGTAGATCAACACACGAAGCGTATCACAGAATTTGGTCACATTATGTCTTTATTCCCTATCACGCCTCGGTTTGCTAAAATGTAAGTGTGTGCCTTATCATATTGATTCACGGTTACTAACGATCTTTTATATGGTTAGGCTTATTATTGGACAACAACATGGATGTCTTCCTTATGTTATTGCCATTGTATCAGCACTTTCTGTAGGAAATCCGTTTATCCAAGATTATCAATTAGAAGACAAACTATCAGATGCTGACAGCGACGAGGATGAAGAAATTGCACAACTTCAAAACGAAGCTGCGATAGAAAAGGCAAAAAGAAAGATGATGAGAAAGAAATACTTTGGTGCATTAACGGTAACTATCGAGTCGTATTTCAAGAGAGAGAGAGAGAAATACTTATTTTATATATATATAGAAACACGCTTCATTAGACCCTTCAAGCGATATTCTCAAACTTCTTAGTGCAGTAGCTGCATATGAATATGCAGGTGCAACCACATCGTTTTGCGAAGAAAACTTTTTAAGGCCTAAGGCAATGGAAGAAATTCGCAAACTTCGACGACAGCTCACGAACCTAGTCTCTGCCAACTTTCCTGACATTGATGTCTGTGTCGATCCCAAGATGAAACGACCCAGCTCGACCCAGTTAAAGGTGCTCAGACAGGTTCTTACTGCTGGATTTATTGATTCTGTAGCTATTCGTCAAGATGTGTTAGAGACCGGTGGTGGAAAAGGCAAGAAATACAAAAACGCACGTCATGTGGTGTACCGATTGATGTGGAGCGACGAAGAAGCATTTATTCATCCTACATCGACACTGTTTAGTCAAGAGCCACCTGCTATGCTTGTCTATAGTGAATTATCCAAATCTGGCAAGACATGGCTAAAAGGGAACACAGCAGTTGAAGCCAAATGGGTTGCCAAATTAGGACATGGACTCTGCTCTTATGGCAGACCACTCGAATACCCACTTCCAAAGTATATTGGAGATAAGCAAGATAGAAAATTGGTTTATGTAGTACCAAGCTTTGGTCCAAAAGGATGGCCATTACCACCTATACAAGTAGAGCAAAGACGAGAAGGAACCCGTTGGGTGACTGTGTCACACTAACTATTATGCAATAAATAAATGACCTTTTTTTTTCCTTTTTCTTCTTTTTCTTTTCCTTTATCTTTATTATGACATTGTTACCTCAAGAATATTTACGTACTTTACCTTCCATTCGGGAAAGATGCACAAAAGTCTATGAAAAAGCAAAGCAAGGAGAATCCACGTCCTTTGATATTAATGAAGCAGCTCTTTCGAATATCGTCAATCATGTCGTATCTACCACAACGCGTAGATTCCCTGACCTTTCCAAGATTCCTCCACACTCACGTCTTCGTCATTTTGACCAAAGCCGTCTTACTGAATTAAGACAAAGATGGACTCGAGATAATGTGGACAGAGTTGAACAGGCACGACGCTTGATTGATTTAGTTCTCGTTTCAGTCCTGGTTGATGCAGGCGCAGGACAGGTTTGGAAGTATACGACAAAAGAAGGTGAACGTATTGGACGATCTGAAGGACTTGCTTTAGCATCCTTTGATATGTTCTTGAATGGCTATTTCTCGAGCTCTGCTGACGTTCCCGACCGTGTTGATGGTTAGTATATAGTGTGTTACCCAACATAGGGGGTATTTTTTTTAATTATCCCATTTAGTGCGTGGACTGGACAAGATTACAACCGAACGCATGACGCAAGGCTTCCAAGTCACAGAGACGAACCAGATGGTCGGACTAGAGGGACGTTCGAACCTGTTGAAGCGTTTGGCTCAGGTACTCGATGAACAGGCAACTTATTTTCTTTCTGCTCATGGTGAGCCTAGACGACCTGGCCATCTTGTAGGTGAGTGCTTATAGATATTCCTTTTTTTGTTTTTTATTCTAAAACATGGCAAAAAGACTATTTGTTAAACAACATTGACTCTACTAAAAAGTCAGTTCGTATTGAAGCCTTGTGGACAGCAGTTATGAGCTTAGGCGCTATGTGGCCAGCCCGAGTTCAAATTGACGGCATTCAGTTAGGTGATGTCTGGCCCTGTGCTGTACTCACTGATCTCGGCAACTATGAAAATTTGGTACCTTTCCATAAACTATCTCAATGGCTCACCTATTCCTTGATTGAAGCTATCGAGCTCACCTTGGGTGTCACAGTTGAAGGCGTTGAACTCATGACAGGTTTACCAGAATACCGAAACGGCGGACTTTTAGTAGACTATGGACTACTCACGTTGAAGCCAGATGAAGTGAAAAGAGCCACGGTCAAGGAAGGCGAATTACCTGTCTTTGAAGGATCTGATCCTGCAATTGTTGAATGGCGCGCATTGACAGTAGTCTATTTAGACATCATCAAGGCCAAAGTTGAAGAAAAACTTGGACAAACATTGTCTCTTGCCCAAGTATTGGAAGGTGGTACCTGGACAGCTGGGCGTGAAATTGCAGCCAAGCTGAGACCTGAGAATGGTGGTCCACCCATTGTGATCAAGGTGAGATAAAGAGACAATCAAAGATAGATTAAAACTTATTTGATAAATATAGAGCGATGGTACTATCTTTTGATCGAGGTCAAATAACAAACATAACAAATTTATATTAAATTTGACCATTCTACAAAAATAAAGTCTAACAGATGGAAAATGTTTTCTGTACTGAAACAAAGACAGACTAGAAAGTATCGCATTCCTTATACAACACGTAAAAAAGCATTCCTTTCTATTTGCTTTGATATAATAGAGATCATCCTCTCTTTTTTTATTATATTTGTTTAACCACAGAATGTATTTCGCGCTACTATTATTACCATTTGTCATCTTTGTTATCAAATTAGCATCAGCGACTCCTTCTCATTCTGAATTCAGTCCAATAAAATCAAGAAATGTAAAGTTATCTATAATATAAACCACAGCTTATCTGATGTATCCTACATAGGTTCTGGACAGGAGCGATAATGTCGTCCTCTACTGGGGACAAGGAGACTTTGGAGAGAGACGGTTATCATATTATTGCGATCAAGAAGGAGTCAGTATTGTCATTCTCAGTTTCATCACCGATTATATTGGAGGACCCAGAAAGTCACCGATCATCAATTTGGCAGATAATTGTAACGATGTTGAGAACTGTGTTGAGACTGCCCAAGATATAAAGTATTGCCAAAGCAAGGGAGTCAAGGTGCTCATCTCTGTGGGAGGAGCCGCAGGATCGTATCATAAGCAGTCGTGGGACCCTGATCTGTTCGCATGGTGGTTATGGAACAAATTTTTGGGTGGTGATGATCGTACAGTGCCAAGACCCTTTGGTGATGCTGTCCTGGACGGTATTGATTATGATCCCGAAGGTAATAATGGACATCTATTTGCGACATTTATTTAACGCTCTGTTATGAGTATAGAAACTACAGGCAAAGGATACGATAGACATATTCATACACTTCGTCAGCTAATCCAAACACAATATCCTCCTCACCAATACCTCATTACAGCTGCGCCCCAGTGTTCAGATTTAGATTATTATCCAAAGAATGCACAATACAATATCCTTCATCCCTCGCCTCAATATGATGCCTATCCAGATATGGTGTTTGTACAGTTTTATAATAACGACTGTTCAGCAGCAGCCCATAAGCCACGAGGACTCTCTGATTTTAATTTTGACGCCTGGAATAAATGGGCACAAGAAGCGACCAAGGGGCGTACTAAAGTTCTTTTGGGAGTCTTGGGTAGAGACAATCGTATGGACAAGGGATATGTGAGTTATGACAAGCTGACGATGATTTTGGACGACATCAAGAGCCGGTCCCAGTTTGGAGGTGTGATGATATGGGATGCAGGATACGCTTACGCCAACAAGGTACCTTACTTTAACAACCTTGCATATGGTCAGGCCACTGCAAAATATCTTCGACAGTTGGCGACTAACAGTAAACCTGGAGCGAAACTAATTGAAACTATCGACATGGCACTTCAAGAAAACCAAATGCCGATTATGATACCCGTACGTCATGATGCTAGATTACCGTGCAAAGGACAACCGATGATGCTACTTAAAACAGTGAGTACAAGGATACTTGCACAGAGTTTTGGCGCATCACCCGAAATACTAGCCGAACGATTCGAAACACTTGGTGTCTCTGGTGATGAACCACTTTATCCAGGTTCACGTATCTGTTTGACAGTCTCAGACGGTGACATGATCTCACTTGGATACATTTATAGCTTTGAGCAACCGACAGACAATAAGAACACATTGTCTAATTATCAGTATTATTTCCAATAAGGAGTCATTTGAGAGAGAGAAAGTTGGGGGATTTATGCATGCATTTTGTTTTATAACTCCTGAATTATTACAGCAGGGAATAACTTTAAGTTTTTTACCCTTTATTTTGATGTCAAAGAAACTATTATTATTATTCTTCTTCCCCTTTTTCTTACTCTTTTTTTTTAAAAAAAAATATTTATTACAAGCAAAAAAGATGATGTTTTTTAGAAAGAAAAGATCCAATAAAAAATTAATTAATTTCCCAGTGCTTCACGTAAAGCCAAAAGTGAGTTGGTTAGAGCTTAACTTGCCTGATAGCTCAATTGTTATTCCACAGCTACAACAAACCTCAGCAAATGAAAATGACTTTATGGAAGAAGAACGTATCGTCACGCAAATATCACCTTCTGTATCAACAAATGATGATACAGACAGTCAAGAAAAAGTTGAAGTGTAAAAAAATAAGAGAGAAAAAGAAAGAGAGAAAGAGATAATGAAATCAACAAGAGATAACTCATCCCCCCTCTTTTTTTTCCTTTTCCTATTCTAAAAATAGTGTGTCTACTATCAGCGAAAACTCCTTAACAAGGTTGGAAATAGAGCAGGAGCCTATGATGGCAGCGGGACAAGATAACTCAGATGAACCCACAGAGCCAGTGGCTGTCTTATCTGAATATCATGATTCATCAATAGAACACACCAAGGATAAATCAAGCACAATTCAAGATATGGACAGATCTCCTTCTGAACATGTAGTTGAACGCCAAGAAAAGGAATATCAAGAAGAACATCAAGTAAAAGAAGAAAAACATCAAGTAAAAGAAGAGGAACATCAAGAGAAGGAAGAAGAACATCAGGAGGAGGAAGAAGAACATCAAGAGAAGGAAGAAGAACATCAAGAGAAGGAAGAAGAACATCAAGAGAAGAAAGAGGGACAAGAAGAGGAACAACAAGAAAAGGAAGAGAAACAAGAAGAGGAACATCAAGAAGAAAACAAAGAGGAGCAAGAAGAGATAACTATCTGCGATGATCGAGAGACATATGATTGTGAGGACAGTAGTGATCCAGTTAAAGAGGAGGTGAGCAACACAGACAGACAGGAATCTATCAGTAACCCAACAAATGAACAATATAAGCCTGAAGAGCATGAAGAGAACAAAGGTGACAGTAAATTTGAAGATCATGCCAAAGTACGTCAACCTGAATTGATGGATACTCCTAAAAAGAGACACTCTATGATGGTCATACCCAACAGACCAAGCAATGGTGTCAAGTCGCAGCAAAGAAAATCACAACAGAGTCATCCAAGTTACATACCTGTGTCCGTCAAACGCCTTTCGATGGTTCGTTTGCCTGTTGATACACTTGAAGGCTATTCATCTGAGTCAAGTACAAGCAGTGCGAGTAGTAGTACACATAGTCATCAGAATGCATTTGAAAGCAAAATACCTAAATTTATGGATAAAGCGGAGACCATCAAGCGTGTGTCGAGTGTTGGAAGTAAATTACCCAAGAGAAAGAGCTATGCAGCCCCAGTTCATTAACAGATAATAAATTTTAATTATTCAAAATACAGCGCGTTTTTGTATGTGCATAAGAAATGACTCTTATTGGCTCTACAAAAAAGTGTGCATTTGTCATAAACGTCACTTTTTACATAAACGTCATTTATCTTGCTTTTTTTGTCCTTTTTCTTTACTTTAGATAATAATCCACACAAATGGTAAATAAATAATGTAAAAAACACACATGTAAACATTTGTCCTCTTTGTTTATAGTTCAACGACGAAGACAGTTTTTCAAATTCCTTCTTTGGAGGCTTTCGTCCAAGTTTTGGAGGATTTATGAATCCTAATAGAGGATTCTCTGAAAATTATCGTTGTTTCCCCATCGCCATGATGCAACATGGACATGATAGAGAAAATGTGAATTATGGTGGAAAAAGTAAATGGAACCAATGGAGCCAATGGAGCCCAAATCAGAATAATGAAAACTAATCCACATTCATTAGTCATTCTTCCTCAATCAGCTTTAGAGAAACTTTGTAGGTCTATTTTGAGATACTATAGCGAAAGACCGTGTAGAACTTATGATTTTATACTATAGCACAACTTAATATTTCATATCCAATGCTATTTAGATTAGTCAACGGTGCTGAACGAACACATACACATGCAGGCGTGCTTGAGTTTATTGCTGAAGAGGGTCGGGTTTATCTTCCACAATGGGTAAGATAAAACGATTAAGGAGTAAAAATAGATGATCAACCATGCATATATTTGTAGATGATGGAAACACTAGGCACTGAGCCTGGAAGTATTATCGAAGTTAAAAATGTCACTTTGCCTCTAGGCTCCTTTGTAAAGATTCAACCTCAATCAGCAGACTTTTTAGATATAACAGATCATCGTGCAGTGTAAAGTAATTATGATGGATAAAAAGTGACTAGGGATTGATCCATTTACCATAGATTAGAAAAGGCCTTACGTAACTTTTCGACATTGACTGTGGACGATATCATACAGATTAATTATAACAACAAGGTGTATGAAATCAAAGTGTTGGAAGTCAAGCCATCAAACGAAGAACATTTGGGCATATCTATTGTCGAAACGGATCTCGAAGTTGACTTTGCTCCACCAGTAGGTTATGTTGAGCCATCACAGCCGGTGCAGACAGTGGTAAAAAAAAAAAAAAAAAAAGAAGAAGAGATGTATCATGATTGCAGCTACTAAACGGTTTATTTATCTTTGCAGAAAAGTCAAATGGTCATTGATCTTCCTAAACCTGTCAAGACAGGGTTCACAGCATTCCAAGGCGGAGGACAGAGTCTTCGAGGAAAGAGTAAACCAAATACGACAGATGAAGGCGATGCAGAAAACGGACAAGACGACGGTCCCCTCGATTTACCTTTTGGAACACTTTACTTTGGATTTCCTATCATTCCTCCACCCTCATCTAATGACAACGATAAAAATGAAAAGCCTACGTTTACAGGAACAGGCCAAACATTAAGAAGCAAAAAGAAATAAAAGATATAGACACTGTTTTTGTTTTTATTTAGCGTAGTTCATCTTTATGTAACTGTCTACACCAAGCTTGAATGATACGGGCAGCGTAAAGAGAACGAGGGGACCAAGTGATGTAGCTGATGTGACGTCCACCAGGGAATAAGACAAGTGTACATGGATTCTTGTGTCGTCCTAAAAGCACTGTTATATAAAACTCCTTTTTGTATACGCATTTTTTGCTTACCTTCGTCAAATTGCTTTTTGAACTTGACAGACACGTCTGAGTTTACCAGGGCATCTCTTTGACCAGCCAAGACCAAGTAGGGCACACAATCTTTAGCTTGTTGAATGACAGTAGCTGGAGAATGCTTGTTTAAAAAGTCCATGTCGGCATCGGGAAGCATAGCAACTTGTTTTGAAAAGTAATTGATCATATTGGGATATATAAGGTCAAGAACACCATTAATGGAAATAACACCACGACATGAAGTATCGACCTGTTCAAAACCTGGTTGGTACTGAGGGTCATTCACTGTAAGTGAAGCCATGACGGCCAAATGTGCGCCTGCAGAATCGCCTGAAAGGACAATAAAGTCAGGATCACCACCAAAGGAGGCAATATTTTGCCTTGTCCATCGAATTGCGCGCTTGACATCAATCAAATGATTAGGATATGCACTCTTTGGTGCCAGACGGTATCCGATGTTGACGATGATCTATGAAAATAAAATTAGAAAGAGTAGAGAGACGCTTTTCGTTATTTATACCCAATCATCTTCTGAAACCAGCAGTTTTTCATAAGGATAAAAGATGTCCTTTCTGCCACCTCGCCAAGCTCCACCGTGAGCATGGATTAAAACAGGTCTTGGCTTAGTTGATTTTTTGTTGCTGGCAATGACATCCAACATGAGTTTACGAGGTTGATCAAAATCCTGATTGCTATTATCCAACGCGTCTCTAAGCTCCTCGCTGGTGGCATATGTAACTATAAAATCAAAGTTGCATAAATTTGCATATGTGTGCGTCATGAATACATACTGTTTGGATGAATAACAAGACTAGGAGGTCTCCAGAAAGGGTTCATTAAGCTTTTGAATAACTCTAGACTGTCGTTGAAAGAGCATAAGAAAGAGAGACGTTAGAGATAAACGTATAATTTACCTCATGAAACTTTGAAGACCCTTGTGACCTTTTCTATCAATCACTCTGATGGCTGTTTCGGCTATTTCCTTTTCTTCCAACATCTCATAAAAGAGTTTTCCCATACCAAGAATGGTAGCGATATCAACAAAATACATGAGCCAGCTGAGAAAGTAAGCTAAAAAGGAGCTGTTTTAATAATTATATATGACAAAAGAGCCATTTTTTCATTTACCAAAACCACCACAAAACTTGACAACCTGTATAAGGAATATCTTGAATATGATGAAATGAAGTGATAGTTCAGTAACTGTCGAGGTAAGCAAGATTTCAGCCAATGCCACGTATTGTCCTTTGAATTTTCTAATGTCTATTATATTAAATGCCCCTGCAGTGGCAAAGGCTAGTATAGCTACTTCCATAATATATAAAGTAGCTACACTAGCCGTGAATAAATTGGCAACAGACATAACTTCAATATAAAAAAAAAGAAAGAGAAGCAAGAGGGGAACTAGTTTTATACATGTGTATAGACGGTGTTTAAACTTCTATTTGGTGTATTTGCATATGATTTAGTGGCTGCTGTATTGTGATTGTTTACTTTTATGACGATGAGTTTAAGGTAGAGCAATGAATTGGGTACAATATATCGCGTTATTGACTAACCATATCCAAAATCAAATATAACAAGTTAATAAAGCTAAAAGATGTCTTTATAAGTTAATTGAAGTGAGACTACTGCCGTAGGGAAAAAAGCCTCCGTAAGCCAAAAGATCTCCTTGATTCTGTCCCCGGGGCGGATTTTAAGATTCCGCAGGCTTGGTTTTTTTGTTTGGTTTTACTTCTTTCAAAAAAAAAAAAAATGAGTCTGATTGACCTTGGCGACATTACACCAAACAATTTGGGCCAAGTCAGAGTGCTTCACAAGACCTTATTCCCTGTTAGTTACAGTGACAACTTTTATAATGAATTATTAGAAGCTGGTGAATTTGCCAAGTTGGGTACATGTCTATTTTTATATATATAAAAAAGAAACTAAACACATTATAGCTTATTATAATGACGTCTGTGTTGGTGTTGTCTGTTGTCGTAAAGAAAAAGACGAAGATTTACCCGAGAAATACAAGCTGTACATGATGACATTAGGTGTGCTGGAACCCTATCGTCGATTGGGATTAGGTACACGCTTGGTTGAACACATTTTGAAGCAATCTCAACTCTCAACGGATATCTCTCGTGTCTACTTGCACGTTCAAGTGACAAATGATGCTGCTGTTGACTTTTATAAAAAAAATCAATTTGAAGTGAAGAAGACGGAAAAAGATTATTATAAGAACATAGAACCTAGAGATGCATACCTTTTATCAAAAGAAATCTAATAAACCTATCATGCAAGGGAGAATAGACACACATATACATCAAAGGCACATGTGACCTTGTTTGAAACACTTGACAGAGAAGAGAACTTTTTTTTGTATTTCTTTTTTTCTTCCCCTTTTTTTATTTCAAAAATGAAAGAAAAGCAGATACTTGACCCTACTCAACCGATGGAGACGACAACAAGACGATGGAAAGGATGGATTGTCTTCTTTATTGGGTTGATAAGTCTCTTTTATATGGCTGACAGACAGGATGCTTTTGTAGTCACTAATAGCCAATGTGCCATGACGAGTCAACGACCAAGTACTGTCTTACATTCAGGATTCCCTCCTATCGATAACGTGACAGGTCTTACCATTTTACCCGGTAAAGCCGCAGCCATCGCATTTGAACCTAATCCAGCAGTGGAACGCTTAAACGTCATGGGTGGAGAAAGCTGGTGGGACAGATTGTTTCCTAATCGTCATGTTCATCTACACAGTGTTCAAGTTCCTGTACTGAGTGCCAAGAATCAAACAATTTCTGCTGTGGTGTCTATTTGCTCAGGCGAAGGAGGCAGACTGACCAGACGAAAGAGATTCCCAGATATGCAACGCTGCGTATCGACCAAGGCTGTCGAGATTGAAACTGAGCCAGGCGATACGTTTGGCGTACTTGAATGGGAACCTGAAGTAGTTATCGTACTCAAGAAATCAGCAAGATATTGGCTTGTTCTCGAGTCTCCGAGTGTAGAAAATTCGTTTGAATGGGTCTACGCTGAACAGCCAAGTGATGTAACAGAAAGTATTCCAGTTGCTATTCAAGGTGAGAATGGATGGCAGATGCAGCTAAAGGATACACCACCTCCAAGTGCTATTGTCACGGTTGAAAGGCATTCTTGAATGTTGCCCTGAATCTCCTTTAATAAAATCAAATAAAACTCAAAATTTCTCTCACTGTTAAATTGCCCCCTTACATCATCTGGCATAGATATCACATGTCGTTATCGTATCCATACAATGACATCAGGCCAAACTAATAGATTTCGTTATAGATAAATATAGATTGGTTGTAGAGTTTAATCAAGGAGAAATCACTAATTGCTCCATGGGAGATTCGAAAAGTGAGAACGAAGCATGAGATGAGTACTTGTATTTGTATAATCAGCATATGAGTTGCACGACATGTTTGAGAAAGACATATAATAAAATACTAAGCCGGTTAGCAATCACATTCCTCTATTTTTGATGAATTTACAAGTTTAGCCAGTAGGCGAGCTTGTTGCTGGTAAATACATATGGACTAAAGGCTTCTTCTAAATGGAGATAAAAAGCTGTCATTAATCTGAAAGGTATATACTGAAGCTTATTTTTAATGATGGTGTATTAAGAATATTACTGTTTTTGGAATGAAGTAACCTATGCTGAAAAGTAACGATAATGGCTAGTTATACAATCTTTCCGGAAAGTAAATTCGCCTGTGATCGAAAATAAATGCATTCAATGGTGAGAACAAAATTCATGTTGTATGAAATGTAAATTCGCCGTTACCAAGAATATTTTCGTAGTACCAGCCTTGACATCCATGAAGATACTGTATTTCCAAATTGAGATGACGTATTGAAACCGTTGTAATGTTGTCAGAGTAATAACAAATACAAAAAGAATATGGCTCACTGTCTCATTTGACAGTAATATTAACAGGTGGGCTGTCTTGGAGTTGAAATTAACTTAATATTAGAAATAGCTCCTCTTTAGTCTCTTTGTAAAAGTTTAAATTCTTTATTCGGTTTTTTCATGAAATTAGAAGAGCATGTAATCATATTTGGCAATGTATATTCTTGAATGGTCACTATATAGATTGCTTTTATTTGACATGGTTTCTTTGTCCTAGATATCTGATCCTGAAACCTGTTTGAAAAAGAGAGACATATAAAAACTCATTTTAATTGAGTCCTTTTTTTGCTTCTTTACAGCAGTTATCAAATGTCCCTCTGAGTGTTCAAAGATCCACCAATCAAAACTAGCCTGTCCTCATGGTCCTTGCTCTGACTCGCTTGTCCCGCCCTCTCTGCTCTCTGGCGTGTATCTGGAACGTTCCCCAATAGTCTCTTCTGACGCCCTGGGTTCTCTCTGTCCTCTGTTCCTTTTTTTTTTTTTTAAACTTCTCCTGGGTGGTTATCACTACCCTTCTCAGAATGCACCTTGGTGGTAAGTAAGACTAATATTAGGATATGTACTCTAATACTAACATACCTTTTCTCTCTTTTTCTACATATACTCATTATCTCTCTCTCTCTCTTTTGACATGATGTCGTTTTATTCAAACGTATTTTTCTTTGTCGTCTTTTTACGAAAATATTTTTTTTTATTTTACGACAATATTTTATAAAATTAACGTCAATAATTAATAAAAATACAGTAGGTCTATGCAGTTCAGCTAATGTTGGCTACCTAAAAAAGATGAACAGCAATGTCGTTCCAAGATGTCGTATTTTGTATATTTTATATTATAAATTTTTGAATTAGAAGAAGCTGCTCAATCATTCAACAAATGTCCATGCCAAGAGATTTGCCCTTTTTCAGAAAAATAATGCTTCCTTTAATGGCATTAATCTCGCGTACATGAATGTGCAGAATTCTACAATTTGGACTAATATGGTATTACTAATAAGAGCAACTAGCTACAAAGTTGTTTATCGAGGAATTGTACTAAATCAGCCGTATCTATACTTTGACCAGAACGAGTATAAAGAGGCTAACAAAAAACAAAATACAGAAGAAATATGCAAAATTGCAGATCATAAATAATGCAGTGTCTGTTTATAAAACGTTGTTCTTTTAGGCTATTCTTAATGGTAATACAAGCTTATGCTTCTTCAATGGTGCCTGAAAATGTGTTTAAATAAGGTCGGATAAACTAAACTTTTTTGTCCTCAGGGGGTAAACGTTTTTTTCTCTGTCTTTTCTGTTACACTAAAAAGTGCCGAACCGACATCTCCTTTAATTTGCCCTGCACCGGCTGGCATATGTGTATTACGAATCAAATGACGGAGAAATCGATGTCGTATCCGTCATTGGTTCCTCAGACCAAGCTCATAGATAGGCATCAAACAGTCAAAATGGGATTTTTTTATCGTGAAAGCTGAAGCTAAATATAAAGTTGCTAGTAAAACTTTTTCATTATTAATCAAAGAAATTCATCAACGGGTCTCGTAAAAGAAACTTGTCGCGCAGTAAGGTTGGTTAATGATTGTCATTATTTGTATCTGGCATCAATCAAGACAAATTCAGGGATAAGATATGGTGGTATGCTTCTTTACAAGATTGCAAGCTATAAAAGGATCTGTTGCCATCTCTGCAAGAGAATAAGCTGTCCAGACTTAATAAATCAAGATTGAGGATGATAAAGCGATAATAATGAATGTAATATAATGAAGACTGTTTTCAGTTATGGATAATGCTTCTTTTTTTTTTCATATGGATACCGCTGCGTTTATTTCCTTGACCCTATCCCAATCTTGGCCCACTTTGAATATAGGATTCTGGAAAAAAGAAATAAGCGGTTATGGTTAAAGCTGCGATATTAAATTTTATTGGGTGCAGTTTTTTTTTCGGTAAAACAACGGATCTTGATATCACGGAACTACGATGACCATTTATTATATATTCTTATCCATTGCTGCAGAGTAAAGACTAGTCAGAAGAAGAATCTAACTTATCCTATGAGTCATAGCTACTATAAAAAGAATAATCATCAAATAGACGTGTTCTTCGTTTTTGTTCTTCTTTCTGGTCAAAGCGCGCTCTTCCAAAAAAATTTTCTTGGGATCCATGTGAGACATATCTCCGAAAGCGTACAGAAAATAATAAAAAACCTTCGGCCCTTTGATCCCACTTTTCTCAGTGGATAAAGAGAACTGCTCATATTCCAGGTTTATAAAACCACCCTTTTCCATAATTGTATACACGTGAGGTTGTACATTTGATCAGTAAGACAGCTAAATCTACTCGCCTATTTTTTTTTTTCTTTTAAAGACGTCATCATTTCCGTATATCGGTTAAAGACGAGACAAGCAAATTGATTAGAAAGAGACATTAGCAGATGCATAATAAATACTTGCTATTACACAAGTATGACTGCATTATAAAACAATAAAGAATATTGGCTCACGTGAGATTTGAATTAAGATTAGCTGGAAAAATAGAAAAACCGTTACAAAATAGGATGAAATCTTTGTCACACGATGCCAAAAATGATTATAAAATTACCATCTTTTTTTTTTTTTTTCTCTGCGTCTCTTTTCTTACCTGTCTCTTTCTCTCTTTTTCTCTTTTTCTGCCTTTTATTTTCCTTTTTATTTCTGCACAATACATTTAGGCATCAATTCATAAACAATTCACACACAGAAGGAGAAAAATAACAGCTGGAGAGGATGAAACGACAAATGATGAAACTACTACCACAATGTCACCAAATTCAGTATATCTTTATCGCTGCACTATTGCTCATCGACTTTATCATCATACAGGCACCTACTATCATACCTCGATCTATATTAGCAGCATTACTCTTATCTTCATTTTGGATTCCTTATATCAGAAAATTCACTTTACCCGCTTTACCCATCTTTACTTGGTTAATTACTTTTTACGCCTGTCAATTTATTCCTATTGATTATCGTCCTAATCACATTTTTGTAAACTTATTACCAACCCTTGAGAGAATTCTTTATGGCGCCAACTTATCCGAAGTAATCTCAAAGCATACACACCCTGTATTAGACATTCTTGCGTGGCTACCTTATGGTGTCATTCATTTCAGCTTTCCTTTCATTTTGGCATTGTTGCTCTTTGTCTTTGGCCCACCAGGCTGCCTCAAAGTCTATGGCGCCGCGTTTGGTTACATGAACCTCGCTGGTGTACTTACTCAACTACTATTTCCAAATGCATCTCCATGTAATGTTTCAAATAGACATCTTTTTTTACTTCTTTTGGCTAATCTTTTTTTTTTAATAGGGTACGAACTCAGTTACGGTTCAGCACCTGCAGATTACTCTATTCCTGGTGAACCTGGTGGATTGATTCGTATCGACAAGATTCTTGGTTTAGATTTGTACGGCTCTACCTTTGGATCCTCTCCGCTTGTGTTTGGCGCCTTTCCCTCCCTTCACTCCGGTTCTGCAACCATTGAGATGCTTTTCGTGGTCTATCTTTGTCCTAAACTCAAGCCATTAGCTATTGCTTACGTGATGTGGATGTGGTTTGCTACCATGTATCTTACTCACCACTACATGATTGATCTTGTGGGTGGATCAATTTATGCTATTGTTACATTTGCTGTAGCTCAAAATTTTTTACCCTCAATTAATCCTGAATGTCGTACTCGAATGCAATATCTTGGCGCAACCAAATTAAGTATTAGATCACTAATCTACAGCATTGAACATGACGACGTGGTGCTAGAACAGATAACAGGAGATGAAGAAGCAGCCTTGCTGAAACATAGACCAGAACCACTTGTTTTATCATCCGATGCTTATAATACGACCTACGATGACACTTACTCACCAACTTCATCCGTCTATACTTCCGAGCCTGACTCACCCGTTACACCTCATTCACCTATACTCAATCAGTTTGACTTTACGAAATATTCTAATTAGAAGCTTCCCTTTACTTTTTTATACTTTTTCTATATATGGAATTATTCCTATATTCTTTGTGCATATATGTATACATGTATTTCTTTACTGCATATTACTCTTTACTATTACTACTATTACTATTATTACTACTATTACTAATGCTAATACTAATTCCATGTACCTATAATAAATGTATTACTAATTCCTGTTCTTCCACATTCGGTCTTTTATTATTTGCTGTAGCGGACTACTGATTCACTCGTTGCTTGGTTACCATATTTGAATAAGCTCAAAACATAAAACTACTTTCCTTTGACAACACAAAACACGATGTAGTAGAAAATTAAAGTACAAACAACAACATTTTTTCCCACTCTTGAACACCATACAGGAAAAAGGAAAACTCTGAATTCTGCACCGAAGCTCTGGGGAGAAGGTCAAAGAGGACTGTACTACGTTGCTCAACTACGCATATACAGCATCTTTGACTTAGACTGTGACCTATAACCCTATCACAGAACCATACTTTCTATCTTTCGACACATGAAGCGCAAATGGCTCAAGTCACTCTTAAACGTGATGCTGGGAACCATTTCGTTTACTTCGATTGACCTTCCACCAACAGCAGCATCGGACAATATCTTTCGATTGTGGGGACTGACAATGGGCATGACCAAGGATATCGTCAAGCTGGTCGATACAAAGGAATCGTTCTTTTATAAACTGACGACTCAGAGTCCGCGATTCTCAAGGGTAGATATCGGCTGGTTCACGATGTTGATTACCTATGCCAAAGTCTATTGGAAGAGGATATGTCACAAGAATGTGAGGTAAGGAAATTGAGGAAAGGAAGGAAAAGATGGTTGCGTACACTAAGAGTCCTTTGGCTACATATAAATATTATGGACTCCCTTCAAATTTTTCATTTTATTTTTGTTCATTCTCTTTTTCTGCAAGCACAGCTTTATCTTTTGACAACTAATTGAACATAAACACTTCTTACAAGTTCCAAGAATAGAACACGTAACTTATTACAATAAGCACCCGACTCATCACTGGATATAAAGAGCTTTTCGTATGCCTCAATAGCCGCTCAAGGAAGATGGTAATCGAGATTGTACCCTACTTATACCGTCACTTTTCACGGTACACAAGGTCCCTTTCTCGCCATTTGATGCCAAGAATGTTGTGTGTAAAAAAAAAAAAGACACACATGAACGTTTGTTTTTGACTGACATCATTTCCGCGTTCAACCCTTTCTTGGGGCATCTGTGATCTGGCATGATTCGTACATAAATTATTCAAAGTTGATCATATAGTCGAGACTTTCTTATCAAGTGAAGTTCTTCAGTATCTTTGTTCATATAACCTTCAATAATTCCATGTTTTCAACAAGTATTCTTCATTATGCAATGTGAACATATTATACTGAGAGCTATCATTCATCCAAACCATGGTGCTTACTAGCTTTAAGCTGTGGTCTTGACTTCTTCTTGAATATGAGCGTGAAAATTATGTTTGTTGACAAAGATCAACGAAAGCACATGTCAGTGTTCCAGCATTATTGTTTCCAAGGCAACTGAAACAAGACGCACTTTCAAAATATGAGCGCGCTAATATACAAAGAGAGACGAAGAAATGCTGTCAATGAGAACGGTAGACTTGACCACTATGACTCGTATCATTGACCAGAAACAAGCTACTCTTGTTCCTGATACCGCATTACTTTTTAACAACATTATTACTTCATTTTCAGGTTAACGAAGACGCTTTATTATCAATAAGAGCAGACAAGCTCTGAAGCACATGCTAATGGCAATAGCTGACCTAATGGAGTTCCAATAGATATTATCCCATTCATTCTCTAACCTGCAGTGTGTGTGTATATAGTCAAAAGACTCTTAGTGTACGCAACCATCTTTTCCTTCCTTTCCTCAATTTCCTTACCTCACATTCTTGTGACATATCCTCTTCCAATAGACTTTGGCATAGGTAATCAACATCGTGAACCAGCCGATATCTACCCTTGAGAATCGCGGACTCTGAGTCGTCAGTTTATAAAAGAACGATTCCTTTGTATCGACCAGCTTGACGATATCCTTGGTCATGCCCATTGTCAGTCCCCACAATCGAAAGATATTGTCCGATGCTGCTGTTGGTGGAAGGTCAATCGAAGTAAACGAAATGGTTCCCAGCATCACGTTTAAGAGTGACTTGAGCCATTTGCGCTTCATGTGTCGAAAGATAGAAAGTGGCTCTGTGATTGGACTGTAGTCCAAAACCTGGCTTGATAAAAAGAAGGACAACGGCACCCCTATGTTATATTAGCCATCGTTTTGTTTTGTTTTGATCAGCTATTTACATCTTACTGCAGCTACTTCAGATGTCTGAAGTTCAAATGGTGGTGATTCAGGCACTAGTTGCAGATAAACTGTATACATATTGTTTTAGCAAAACCATGTCTCTTTGAGGAAGAATTCGTTTACCATAAGGAACAAGGATCATTAATAACTTATTATCTCTTATAGATGAAATCTCCCGTTCGTCCAGTTGACCCACAAGCAGGTAATCATCACTTTTTAAATCGATTCCAATCTCTTCGCGTACCTCTCGACACACGGTTTCCTCATCAGTTTCATCTTTTTCATTTTTTCCGCCTGGAAAAGCAACATGACCAGACCACCTTTTTGAACAATTAGACAAAGCTTTTTTCTTTATCGTGTCATAGATTATTATACCTATCTCCCTTTCTTGTTGCTCGCTGCATAAACAGAATCTCAGCTTCACCTTCCTGTACCCATGATTGATCAAAAAATTCTTCCAAAGTTCGTGGTTTTTGAGCCTCTGTAGGAATACTCGTCTTTGGACAGTGCCAGCGAAGAATAGCTGCGACTACACCACGTCGAGGTTGATCAGAAGGTGAAGGTATGCGGTAAGGCTCCCTTTGTCTTAGAGTGAAGCAAAGTTTCTTGAGTGCTATGAAAAAAAAATTGTCAAGGTTTGCACACGAGATTCGTTATCTTGCCCAAAAAGCCCATTACCATCGACATTAGCGTTTGTCATTGTTTTATCAGTAAAAATGACATAAACCCATTATCATTTAATTTATTAGTCAAAAAAATAAAAAGAATAAAAGACCGCTCAGTGACGGTAGACCTATTGATTTTTCAGATGGGACAAGACCTTATCAATGCTCATACTCTCGGAACCAAGCGCACCAGTGAGACCCGATTTAGCATCTTGTGCAAGCGTAATAACTTCATCTTTACCACCTCTTGCTTCTAGTTGTTGATTGGTTACTATAACAGCAGCTTGAATTGAGTAAATGAGACATAAAGTAAACAAGAGGACCTTCATTTTGAGGGATTAAAAGATAAACAAAAAGGAAAGAAGTCAGTCATTATATAAGGCTTATTTCTTGATTCATACTCATTTTCTCCTAAGAGAGCTTCTAATTGACTGTCTCTCTCCTTCTTTTTATCAATTGATTATTGTAAAGAGGGAGCAAAAAGAGAGAGAGAAAGAGATACTCCTTATTTGCCTCTTTCCTTTTCTTTCTTCTCTCGTTCTATCATTTTCATTTGGCTTTCTTTCCCTCTCTTTTTATTATTTTGTTAGTGACAGTAGGATGAATCTCCTTTGTTGATCTACAAATTGTGCGGTAAAAAGAAGCCCCATCCTTAATCTCATAACGTGCTTATCTTTGGCTTTGGTTGGCTAAATAAGCGTCTCCCCTTTTTTAATAAATTGTTCACACCAAGAAGGGTAGTCTATGTCAATTCATATCCTAACTTTTCTTTGCAAGCTTTTTTTGTGTTTAGGACAGGGAGAGAAACGATGTGTTTCTCCTTAATAGCGAAGGCTGTCATCTAAACCAAGCTCATTCTTTCCTTTTCTTGTTTGTGTAAATCAGCTGCGTTTTAGACTTCCAAATACCTTTTATTGTCATGCACTGTCGCCCTGTAGGGTTGGTCTTTTAAGAAGGATGGTATGACCCTATCTACCTATTTCAGGTAGTTTTTGCGCTGATCGATGTGCAATTTTGACAATTACTTGTTTAAAGGTGATTGTATCAGTGAGCATTTCAATATGTAATCTTTTTAACAAGAAAAAAAAAAAAGAACACTTGATGCACCTTCTTACTCGGGCATGACGTGGCATGTTGTTTTACTAATAAGCATATGGCATAATCAAGTTCAGTTTTAGAGCATGGGTCATATGTAACGGACAGGACTCGGTTATAGTCACAGTTACTTTGCTTCAATATCACCATGACAACGTAGTTACATATAAAAAAAAAAAAAGAAGTAAAGAATGCGCTTTTTTTATTATTGTTGGAAAGCATAGGATCAATTTGTACCCTTCTTTCTTTTTCTTTTTCTTTTTTGTAAAGTCCAAATACAAATCCTTCCCCCTTCCTTTCCTCTCTCTTTCTCTTTCTCTTTTTCTCTTCAAGAATCTTTCAAATGACTATTTGGGTTTGTACTATGATACATGGTACAGTGCATCCTGAATCAATTAGACTTTTTTTCTTAGTGTTCACAAAAAAAAAAACTCGTTCTCCTTTATCGTCTTACTGTCGTTTCCTTTATTCTCCTTTTTTCCCAGAAGGCTGTGGGTCATGATCTGGATTTTGCCCATAGCTTAAAATAGTACTAGGACATTTCCATGGAACAATACATTGAATAGGGTTTAAATATAGAACAAAAAAAAAGTAGATGTACTTGTGTGTACCTGACGACAATGTTTATTTATAAATGATACAAAAATGGATTTATTCATAATGAAGTCTCCACAAAGAGACAGAGAGAGAGAGACAGGAGAAAAAAGACAGTAGTTTATAAATGAGAGCCATACAATTTAGCAACCAAAATAAGGACATATTGTCGTTGCTCGGCCTATATAGAAAGAGGATATCAATGCCACACTCTCATCTTTATTTCATAGTAACTTACGGGACAAGCCACGCTTTCGTCGTTGAACTGTTATTTTCTTGTCATTTTGAGGGCTTTCTCTTGCAAAGATCAGCAGAGCGTTTAACAAGATGGCAATGTAGAGAGCAAGGTAGAATTTATTCATTGAAGTTTAAAAAAGAAAGGAAGAAAGAAAAGGGAAGAAAGTAAAGAAAAGATTTGATTTATAGTTTTGTTTTTCGAATAAAAAAAAAGAGAGGTAATTTATATTCATTTTAAGGGGTGGAGTATCCTTAAATGGAACATCCATGGTTCGGTTGCTCTGTAACAAACGGGTATGTACATAGATGAACTTTTTGTTTTACTAAATAAGGCACTTTTTGACAGTAGAGAGAAGTAGAGATCCTGTATAGTATAAAACGTGTTATTTATTATCATTTCCTTTTTGCTATTTTAATAAAATCTCGTCAAAACGTGTGAAAGAATGTATTTAATACATCATTTCTCCTTTTTTTTGGATCGTTCATTGTTTAAAGGCTATTTCATTTATCCTTTCATTGTTACTAAGGCTTAACCCGGCTCTGGCTCCAATCCCGAGCTTTACTCCTTAAACGATGAACAAAGAAATGTTAAATTGTTACGTGACAACTCTCTTGCATCGTTACTGTAATATAACGTATTTCACTATGCTTATTGACAACCATCTGATTTCCTAAAGAAGAGATACATGCATCTCGATGCAACTTACCGTCCCAAGGATTACCTGGGGCTTTGGTTGGTTCATTCCATGTATACCGTATACACACATATACAGATGGACACATGTCTCAAAAAGAACTGTTTGCCTATCAGTTACACAAATTGGCGCATCTCTCTCTCTCTTTCTTTCGTTGTTTCCTCGTACGTGTGTCCTTTGCAGACACACTCTCTCCCTCTTCCTCTCTCTCTTTTCTCTATCCAAGCTGTGTATGTGTGAATAGGGTTACTAGCTTCTCTTTTGTTTATAGAAAAAGATAGATAATGCATATGCAATGTATATGCTTCAAAATCTTTTAATAGATATTGACCACAGTTTCTATTTATTTATTCATTCCTTGGCAACCGAAACGACAGATCGAATACTAAATAACAGAATGAATAAAATGTGAAGAATTCAATTTTAACGAGCTTACCAATTTCCAGAGTGCATAGCGTCAAATGCGTCATTGATATGATCCAAATCAAATGTATGAGTGATAAATTCATCAATCTTCAGCTGACCATCAAGATATTTTTGGACAAGTCCACCCATCTCACTGCGACCTTTGACACCTCCAAAGGCAGAGCCACGCCAGACACGGCCTGTAACCAATTGGAATGGACGAGTACTGATTTCCTTGCCTGCAGCAGCAACACCAATGATGACAGACTCACCCCAACCCTTATGACAGGCCTCAAGGGCAGATCGCATCACGTCAACATTACCAGTACAATCAAATGTATACTCCAGTCCGCCATCGGTGATATCTACTAGATAGTTTTGAATGGGTGTACTGGGATGATCACGGGGATTAACGAAATCAGTAGCGCCGAACTTTCTGGCGATCTTTTCCTTATCAGGGTTGATGTCGACTGCAATAATACGCCTACAAATTATTTTGCATGAATAAAGTCTTTATCTTTGCCACGTACTCCTTTTATTTCTTCCTTACCTGGCCTTGTTTGCCGCAGCGGCTTGGATCACACTCAAACCGACACAGCCGACACCAAAGACAGCTACAGAATCGTTTTCACCGACCTTGACAGTCTTGGTGGCAGCACCGTAACCTGTAGTGATACCACAACCCAAGAGACAAAGCTTTTCTAAGCTAGGTTTAGGATCGACCTTGACAACAGAGACATCAGCAACGACTAAACAAGAGCATAAGTTTGACTCGACTCATTTTTGCATACCATTGTTACCTGTGTATTCTGAGAAAGTAGAAGTACCCATGTAGTGATAGATGGGCTTTCCTTTGCATGTAAAGCGAACTGTTTCATCAGGCATCAAACCACGACCTTGAGTGGCTCTAACGGAGCTACAAAGGTTGGTTTTGCCACTAGTGCAAAACTTGCACTTTCTGCACTCGGCGGTATAAAGAGGAATAACATGGTCGCCAGGAGCAACATCAGTCACGCCTTCGCCAACAGACTCTACAATACCTCCGCCTTCATGACCTAAAATAGCAGGGAAAACGCCTTCAGGGTCTTTGTACAAGGGGAACATTAGTCTACGCTTTCAAAAAATTTTAAAGCCTTACCAACGCCAGAAAGAGTATATGCGTCCGTGTGGCAACTAGGTATAGGTTATCAAAAGCACGCGTTCATATACAGCTTTACTATACTTACACGCCAGTATAGAGTATTTTGATACGAACTTCATGAGCCTTGGGTGGAGCAACTTCGACTTCCTCAATGCCTTCATGTAATGTAAGCTCATGTCACAATTTAGTTTAGACTCACTTACTTAGAGGTCTTCTTGCTTCCCAAGCAACAGCAGCACGACATTTTATAACCTTTATATCGAGTTATTATATGATATATGTGCTTACTTCTTTCATACCTGACCGGCAGTAGACATGATGAATAATTAAGAGCGGGAAAGAAAAAAACAACCACGCTTCTGAGCCTGTTATCTTTACTTTCAATCACCGAAGACTGCATGATTGACAGCCGCAGCTTCAGCAAGTCATCTTTTATATCAAGCATGATTAAAATATTTTTACAGTGTTTAGAGGGCTTGTTTCATTTGCCTCCTTTGTCGCAAAAAAGGAGGCCAATTGGGCGTCTTGCCTTATTTTTGTATTTTTGCGAGGCAACAAAAAAGAGATCCAAAGAGGGGGAAACTGTAAAAGACGAGCTTGATATAAAGCGTCGTTCGTTTAAATGTACATACGGAAAAGTGATAGTATGATCCACCTGTCTTTTATTTAAAAAGTCGAGATTAAGTTCATGCCTTATAAGCTTGAAACTACACGTTTGAAGGGAAGGGTTAAAGTAAAAAAAAAAAGGGTTTCCTAATTTTTGCAAGGGTTCCCTTTTGGGCTGCAAAGCACGGAGATCGATCGACTTGTCCATCAGGGATATGTTTGATGACTAAAGGAAAACAAACATTTATGTTTTTAATTGAACCTTACACAACCATTTTTTTGATCTCCTAAGTATACTTGCTACAAAAACGCCATTTTACTGCCTCTGTGACAAACATGTGGCTCGGAATACGTCTACAATATACTTTCAAGAAATATCTGGAGAAGGTTCAACTGAAATATCGTACGTTCTCGATGTCCTTTCAAGCCATTTTGTCGATCCTATCTGGTATACATATGCTCAACTTGTGAAACTTGGGAAAGATTGAGCAGATCGTTCCTATGGTTGGAATGTACAATAGGAGTATCATTGAATCATTGTATATGACATATTATCCCTTATTTGGTAAAAACGTTAGGGCTCTAGTTTATTAGGAAGGAGAACTGTTGCGCCATTGTTTAACGCAAGCTTCAATGCACGCAATAAGGAAATATTCTGACATCCACCTTCTGTCAAATACATCTTTGCAAGATGCCACATGATACTCATAAAACCACGAGCTGGACGATTTGAAATCGTTTTTGTAACAGCCTGCTGTAGTAATTTGAACACTAAAGGAATGACTGCTATTATCTGATTCTTCTTGGTACCGAAAATGAGTGAAACCTCAAAAGATCACCGCTTTTTCCTTCAATCTTTCTTGGAAACACGGTTCTCTTGGTAGAGGCGTTTGTCACAGATGCTTCCGAGTTTTATAATTAGTTTCGAAAACCTCAATTTTAGGGATTATCGGCCTAGTATTAGATGTATAGTCATAATTGTTCATTGATTATTGGTAACTGTTTATTCAATAACCTTGTATCAAGAATAACACGTATCTTATCCGTTTTATTACCATCCATATTTCTTTTGCGCAACAGTTACTGGAAAGTTCCAAGTAGAAGGAGTGTCTCTGGTAATGATACCATCCTTTAGCCAATTGTTAATGCTTACCTTTATCTTAGGCTACATAAAGTAAGGAATGGGGTACTGCCTGAAATTGACGTAGAAATCGGAAGGAGTAGGTAAGAATAATACAGTTTCAGGTAAGTTACAAAGTGTATTGCTACAAGCTTTTTGTTTGTCTCAATATATGGAGTCAAGGCGGTGAAAATAGCTTTTTGTTCTTTATCAGTTCCATATGGGCTAACATTAGGCTCATATGGCTTGTCATCCATTGAATCATCAACTCTAGTCATTCTTTTATACTTGAATGCCACATTAACTAAATGAATATGCAATTTAAGCATAAGATCAACACCATCCAAAATTTTATCTTCATACGACATAATAAAACTGTCAATGATATCAAACCTACGTTGGATTGGATGCTCAGCACCATCATAATCGACAGAAACGAAGTCAATGGTTTGTATACTTGCGGTAATTCTATCGCCAGCAAGGATGAGATGACTAGGAATTGGATGTTATGCTTTGTAGCGAAATCCTTATTAATGACGGAAACATTTGCACCTGTATCCATGATACATAGGAACAGTTTCGGTGGACTTTACAGAAGCAGAATTCATTCGAAAAAATGTGATATTATCAATGAAAAGTAGTTTAACTCTGGAAACTAGAACTACAGCAAGACATAATGAGTCTCTTTGTAGCCTTTTATTAACAGAGTAAGGAAGAGATCCATGGCAAAAAGGAAACTGGCATTTAAAAATAAAGAGTAAAAGTTTTAATATGACTGTTGTCAATTACAATAGACTATAGATGCCATGAATCAGTGTTGTAAGCTTAGTATAAGGCATTATGTTAATATTTAAGATGACTTTGGCTTATATACGAAATATATATTGATTATATTACGTCAAAGAGTGTAATCTTCGATATAAACGTAAATATACGACAGGAGGGATCGCATACACGCCAAACATGCGAATAGTATACTATAGTATCGTTCTATTTGACCTTAGGGAACGACCTCTGATATATGGATGCTCCTTGGCTGGATACTACTTGGGAATTATTGATCTCTGTTGCGTGATTGACTGTGACATGCTTAGAATTTTGCTTCCTATCGAGAAAAACCATTGTGAAACCAGCTTTTGATAAACAGCAACAAATATTATCTCAATTGATTCGATAAATTGAGCAAGAGAATCTTTATTAATAACCTTTACAACAGTTACATTTTCAAAAAAATGAGGGGCCATATTATCCTCCCCTGTCCCTTAGTTCTTTATTGCTTTTATTGATGATTTATTGGAAAGATTATGATTGTGTCGCGCTGTTTGCTGATGAAAAGTCTTTTAAATCACGGACAGATGAGATAGTAAATACCGAGAAGGTAAATGCACTATGGGCCCCAAAGTTGAGATACAAATATAAAATTAGTATTTACTGCATCATTTTTTCTAGTCAAACTTACCCTAGGTATTATAGCCAGCGGATACAGGCTTTACCACGTTTCCTGTATAGAAAGTGGCAGCAATTTGATCGAATTGACCAGTCTATGATGGACTGATTACTCATGAAATCTACACTGTCCAGGTTTCTACCATTTCGGAAGGAAAGCACTACATGCACCAGAAAATAAAACAGAAATTAGATTAATCCTACGTGCGCTATCTCCTGATACTACCTATGATGTTGTCCAGCAAAGCTTTCCACTGTGTAGCGTCAAGCTAAACATGACTTTATAAAGTGACCAACTTGTTTTGTTTCTTTTCAAGAAGAAGAAAGAGATAAAAAAGAAATGTTGTTATTTTATTCTAATTTTATTTATGTTGTCAATTTGTTTAACAAAGAACCAAGATCAATCACGTGTACGTATGATAAATCCGTATTCATTATTTAGCCTATTTTCTGGTGCACGTAGCGTTGGCCATTCAAAGTGTAATCTTAACCATGCTGTTAACCCGACTTACAAAAGTCAACCTTCTCATTCTGAATAAGTCAGTGTAAGCCTATTTGAGCTTAAAGAAGGTGCTTATTTATTTTGTACGTTGATCAATCGCCTTATTGTTGTATTTCTTTTGCGTCGTGAATGCTTTTATGGTATAAATTACCTGTTCATTAGAACAGTAAACAACATAACTTTTGGTGTCTCTCTTTCCGCTAATTTTTCATATATTTCATATTTTCCATGCATTAGATTTTGTCAGATAATTATTTAAAGAAAGTTGGAAATTAAAGATCCTCAAACAAGATAGCTAAGTACCAATGCCTGTAAGAAAGGGTGCTATTTCTAAACAGATAATTAACATTATAAGAATGAGGTTTGAATGGTTATACTATCCTAATGCGCTGAGGCATATTTGTATAAATTTGTTTAAGAAGGTAACTACAAATATTTAATAGCTCGTATTTCACTTTGGCTGGGCAAAGAACATACCCTCTAGCTTAAGACTATAAAAAAAGCAAAGAAAAAGTGAATCTGGAGCCTCTTTTTGATTTTGAATCGATTTCATTTTGACTTGCCACTGACAACAATACTACCGTCATATAAGGAGAATAATAATTCATCATTTCCCTAGCAACAACGTGATGTAGATGTATCACTGAAAATGTCAACGCTTTAATCCATATGGAAATATCGTCCTTGATAAAATGAACTGCAAGTTTATGCAGCTGTTCATTCCATCAAAAATAACAATTACAACGAGTCCACCTTAAACATGGGCGTACAACTACTAATAGCTTGGCGCATTATGTGAGGCTGTGGTTACACAAGTATATGAGGTTTGCCCTGAACACCTTTTTTTTTATTCTCTTCTTTCTTTTCATTATTCTATTCATTTGTTTTTGTGTTTACTAAATAGAAGCCACGCACGCTCACTCCTTTTTTATTATGGACACAGAAAAAATGAATACAAGGCAGGAATCATCTGTTGATGGCGCAATTGGATCACCTACTCTAGAAGCACTTTACCATGACTTGGACATGTTCATCAACGAGTTAAATTTAAGTAGTGATCAAAGACGTAGCTTTGACCAAGTTAATCAAAACGTAAGTCTAAAGTTTGCTATTTGGGAGGAGAGATATTAAGTGTTTACTCGTTCAGGGGGGATACGAAGACGAAACCCAAGGATACTCTCCAGTTTTAGAAAATTATACACGATTTAGTACAACAGAATGCATTGAACAACCAAAAAAGCCGACGATTATTGAAGAAAAGCCTCATCAAACTACGCCACCTGTCTCACCATCGTTTCTCAGAGTGAACAATAAAGAGGATTATATCTTTACGACCAGAACAAGTTCATTGAATCGCACGATATCTTCATCCTCAGGAAGATCGCTCAACAATCGTATTCCACCTTCACCCAAAATCATATTCTCAAATCCTACATCTCCTTTAGCGTTTGAGATGCCAAATGTGCTTGAGGATGAAGTTGTGTTCCCTAATTATGCTCTTTTATCTTTTATATCAAGCAACTTTATTACTGCCGTCAGGTCCTTAAATGAACGTAGAAGAATATTCTGTACAGCGGAATATCCCCTTAGCTTTAACGGTGAAGAAGCTATAGTATGTTTGATGGATATATATATGCATGTATACTAACGATCATCTCAGGATTTACTTCGCTCTTTTCTACCTGATAGCTTAGCCACTTCAATCTACCTCAAGGTTGCTCGTGCCCTCATGAAGACTCATCCTCCTTTAATTGCACCAATCCCATATTCGGAAAAATCCGTCAGAAAGAACAAGTTGTACAACTCTACTAATGAAATCTATACACTTCTTACCACAGACCAAGAGATCCAGGGCGTCTATACACCACTCACACGCTGTTATTCAATTTCCTGTTTACCAGGTCAGCCTGAATGTTACTCTCCACTCTGTCCAAATAGACTACTTCAGCAACCGGATAACATCCAACAAAAGTTGATGGCTCCATCTGTTGGGTCATCTGTTTCTCATGACACAGTAAGTTGAAAAGATGAGTACATATCTGATACTAAGTTTTACTAGAGCATTTCCCGTGCATGGTCAGCAAGTGTATCAAAGGAAATATTGATGTCGTTACCCAAAAATGAAATCAGCAGACAGGAGGCTATTCATGAGCTTATTTATACAGAAGAAGATTATGTGCGTGACTTACGGCTTTTGGACGAGGTAAATACTTTTTCTTTTTATTTAAGGAAGCTTTTTTTTTAAAACACTATAAAAGCTCTATGTAAAAGAATTGCTCAATGCACAATGTATTGAAGAGTCAAGAAGACAAGAGTTTTGCGACAAAGTGTTCAACAACTATAAAGACATTTTGGATATACACAAAGAACTTTGCGATGACCTCAAAGACCATCAAGCTTACTGCCAGTCCATCAGTGCGATTGGTAGTGTTAATCAAGTGGGTGATATCTTTTTGAGACACGTCAACCGCTTCAAGGATGCCTACTTGAGATATGGTCCTCAGGTTGTCCTGGCTGAATATGAAGCTAAACGTGAAGCCGAAACAAATATACTATTCCAGAACTTCATTAGAGAAAAGGAAAAAAGAGCAGAAAGCAGAAGGTTACCATTCCGTCATTTTATCATTTTGCCTGTGACTAGACTCCAACGTTATTCATTATTACTGGATGCTGTATTGAAAAAGACACCAGACGATAACCCAGACAAGGTTCATATCGCAACATGCATAGACATCATCAAGGGAGTTGCGACAAAAGTAGACGAAGCAACTGTAGAGACGAAAAATACACTCCGTATCTATGAAATTAACCAACGTGTTCGATTCAAGCCGGGAGAACCACATGAACTCGATTTGCTGAAACCAGGAAGAAAGTTGATCAAGGAAGGAGTGCTGACTCGCAAATCTCATTTGGTTGTGGAAACGATTGAGTTGCGTGTATTCTTGTTTGACCATCTTTTATTGATGACCAAAGAGAAAAAGGCTCCAAATAAGGCAGATGATGTAGAATATGTTGTATCAAAGCGGCCTATACCGATGGAATTATTGCACATTCAAGAGGCTACCGAAGGCTTCTCTATCGGTTTAAGAACGATGAATAGCACAGCGACATCTACCTATGCCTCTTCTTCTTTGCTTTCACCCACAAATGGATCGTTTGCAAACGCACCTTCATCTTCACCTTTTGGAGGCAATAGTCACCCTATCCTTATTCAGCATCTCGGTAGACACGGTGCAGACTATATGCTCTATGCCGAAAGTGCTGCCTCACGCGTAGAATGGAAAGAAAAAGTAGTAGAAGCTAAAGCAATGCTAGAAATGGCTAATATGGACAAACGCGTGTTTGAGATCAGATCATTGAGCGACACAACCTTTGGTGGATCAAATGCATCTAGTTTACATAACCATGGAAAAGTAACTTGTACAGTGCCATTTAGTAAGTAACACTATTCCCTTTTGGGTATTCTGGTCTCAAACTTTTTTTTTTTATTGTAGCAAGCTCAACAAATATCCGTATGATCGCTGTGGGTACACAACAAGGTATCTGGATGGGCATTGAGGGTGATACAAACACGATAAAGTTGGTCCTTTCCATATCGGATGTGACCCAGATCGCTGTGTTGGAAGATCATCATATACTACTTATTCTTGCAGGTAAATATACGAAGATGTATTATACGATGGACACTGACGATGATCAGATAAAACTCTGTATGCCTATGCATTGGATCCCCTTGTTCCAAAAGATTCTCGTCGAACGACTGTAGACAAGCCACACCAAAAGGTCGCCCAGCACATCACATTTTTCCACGCGGGCGTCTGTAATGGCCGCACGATTGTTGTTGCCATGAAAAAGCGCGGTGTTGACAGCAATTTCAAAGTACTTGAGCCTGTCTGTGGTGACTTACGTGATCCAAACAATAGCAAAAAGTTCTTTGCCAAGTCTGGTCTTTTCAGCAAGATGCCATCGTGGTTCAAGAGTTATATGGAGTTTTATATTGGTACAGAATCTTATTCATTGCACTTTTTGAAGGCTCGACTGGTTGTGGTGTGTGCAAGAGGATTTGAAATTATCAACCTAGAGGCACTTAGCATGAACCGTAACTTACCAGACCCTACTCATCCTGACTTTGCCTTTGTACAGCAAAAAGGTCAAGAACTGCGGCCATTGGGCATGTTTAGATGTAAAGAAAACTATTTGTTATGTTACGATGCATTTGCCTTTATGGTAAACACGCACGGATCCTATGTACGTGAGACTCCTTTGATCGAGTGGGAAGGTGTTCCACAATCAGTCGCGTTTTATTATCCTTATGTCATTGGTTTTGATCCTCGATTTATTGAAATTCGCCATGTAGAAACGGTAAGTGAGATGTCCATAGTACTCATATGATAAACTCATTCGTCATAGGGTGAGCTCGTACAAGTATTGGCTGGTATACATATGAGATGCCTTCAGTTTATCAATAACGCAATAGCACCAGTGATTCATGGCTGTATGGCACATCCTTTCAAGCCTGATTTCCAGTACGTATTTCAGTTGGTAGGCACCTTTGAACCACCTTTATAATACTCTTTTTTTTTGCATACCATTTTTATTTGCTTTTATCTTTTATATTTATCTTTTTATATATTTATTATTATTATACTTAATTGCTGTCTTGTTGGCTGGCCCCCTTTTTTTGCATTTTTTTTCCTTTCTATAAAAGTAGTAAAATTGCTTGATTTTATTTTATAAATGACTTTACATTGCTCAGTCTAATAAAAGAAACGATTACCAAGCTTTGTAAGGACTTAATATATCTTTATGTCTCTTTAGTAAATACTTTCAATTTGTATCAGTTGACAAGTATGCACAACCAACGATGCAGCTGTGTTTCGATAAATCTAAACTTCCCCCTCTCCTTTTTACTCTAGATTTTTGTTTGGGCATTTTAGAGAAATAACTACAAGACAGAGTGCATAATTGTTTATTATTGCTCATAGTTTACGTCGGCTGATTTGCTTTAATAGTTTTTTTTAGCCCTAAAATTAGAGGTGTGAGGATAAATATTCATCTATGGTCACCCTACCACTACCACATCTTTGGCAGTTTCCGAACGTTTCAGGGATCAATAAAAGCCTCTCTTAGCGCAGGGAGAGGCTTCGTAGCCATGTTGAGGGCATTCTGTAAAGACAGTTTGTTGCTAAAAGGTTTATTTATATTTATGCTTTTTTACAATGATACTTATTTTTTGCACATGCGTGGAGAAAATTATTACTCTACCCCCAAATTTCTCTTTTTTCTTTTTGCCAAATGACAATGCGCAATACACATTTCGTTGAGTGAGTCTTTTATTCAAACAATCATCAAGTTTAAGAGATACAATATATGCAAAATCCTTTAAGGATATTTTTGAGGATATGATGGCATGCGTCACGCGTTACAGTATGTTTATCAAGGTTTCTTCATCTAATATATCAACATAATAAAAATATGGTTCTAAGTTGCGATGTTGCATTGACGTGGGAGCCATAACGCATTGTATGGAATACACCGGTAAATCACACTACTTCGACAAAAATCGACCATGACCAAGGGGGTAAGTCAGAGAATGCTGTAATTTGTCCAAAGGAAAATAATTGTAGCCAAAAGGGAATGGTTTCGTTCAGCTGCAACGATAACTGGTTACACCTAGAGAAGAAATGATGAAAAGTTAGAAAATGTTTAGTTCTGAGCCCATTTGAAAGCTGTAAACAGAACTTGACACCAAGTTTCCAACCTACAAACTCATAATAAAGGATGTCTTGCAAGGTTCAGTTTCAAAGGTGTTCAGTTGGTGAGTAGCCAATCTACTGATCCAGAGCATCCGTTTACAGTATTCATGCTGAGCTGAACTGAAGTAGTCACAGCTTGAAAACGCCAATTTCCCTTTTTGATCATTCTCTCCGTTTTGAGGCATTGGTTGTAGTTGTGGTTGTTGTTAGTACTCGTGTAAATGTAGAGAATAAAATCAAAGAGATGATGAATCTCTGTTTTATTAGAAGTGAAAGAAGAAGCTCATAGCAAAAAGAAATTAGGTTGTTTTAAAGGAGCTTGGAGTACTAATTAAGGCACATGCAAATTAAGTCAAATGTGATCCCACACGTAAAGATTAGTATTAGACATGGTCAAATACGACACATTTGACTATATATTATTATTCTACGTTTATCTGTTTATCCTTTCTTTCCACTCTATTTGTGTAAAACTCATTATATTGTTAAACTACCAAAACCAACATAATAGGTATACTTTCCTACTATTAAATCTGCAGGTTCAATTGCTCACTTTAATATAGTGAATTCTATCTAATAAAATAATTGCTTAAGCCCAACCAATACATAACAGGGCTCACGCCACAGGGATTCCCACACTCAAGTTCTTTCACCTCTTTTCCCACTGATTTGAGGAGCAAACGACAAAAACGACAAAGGATCATCGCGAGTGATGCCCAACGGTGTATAGATAACAAGGACAATCTCACATGCAAGGCATTTGCTGAGCACCATATCTTACTGAGCAAACAGTATGCCGTAAATCGATACCAGAGCATCATTCCTCGTTACCTCGCGCAATACAAAATCAAGTTAATGGAAAACCACAGCAATTGGAAACGAACAAGTGATTTTACGCTATATTGGTTGGAAAGGAAGCAACTTAGAGCCCGGTTAGGTACACAAGAGCCCTGCTCGAACTACGTAGAAAATGTATTAGGGGAACAAACAGCAACCCTGACCACAAGCTTCCAGTCAACAACTCTGCCGCATACAAATGATACACGATCTGTTACCTCTGACAATGTAGAATTCACGCCTTTCAATGTTATCTACAGACATGATCATGTAGAAGTCAGTAGCTCTTCGCCTTTACTTACAACCACTCTTCGACTATCGACCTTGGAGAGGGAAGACGATGGTCCTGTTTCACCTTCATCAGCAGTCTCTGCTTCCTCATCAAGGAATATCAACGCTAGACCAGTCGTGCCCTGGATGTTCAATGGCTCAAATATGGCCGAATTGTTCCAAACATTCCAACACAAAGTAGCGGCATTGTCAAGAGCAAACTTACTCCAAATTGAAACATCCATTCACGAAATCCTCGCTTTATTACATATCTTCCTGATATGCCCTAGTCAGCACAGTAAACAAATTATCGACGTTTTCTTCAAGGAAAAATTATATGATGTTCATCAGAGCTTTGTACAAAAATCGATGGACAAAAATATAGACATTACGGATGGAATCTGCGCGAATATTGCCCGTATTATCGATTCAGTTGAGCAGAAGGTTCGATCTAAAGATGAGGCAACTGCTCTATTATCACGACTCTGTATCAACTTAGATGAACACGCTTCCTCAGTGATTCATGGAATCATCAAAGCCATGGCTGAGCTGCCTCTGCAAGCTATCAGCAACAAAACATCAATTGTGTCGTGTTTACATGGATCAGCCAATAGACGACGTCAGACATTTACAGTCGTCATCCCTCGTATATATATTCAGGTCGTATCCTCATTTATTAGTTCTTCTCTCAGACTTATAATAAAATAGTAATTGTTAGCTACTGACTCTTCACTGTTTTACAACTATATAAGCATAAATATCACAGATTGGCGAGTACGAACTTCCACCCCGTATTGTCCAGCATATTATCCAACCCTGACAAATAAGTCCTTTTACGATGGACAAATATTGAAACCGATAGTAGCGCAAAAAAAAAAAGACCAGACGCAACGATTACAAAGCTGAATCAGTTGGCGTTTGGGTACAGTCTGGGATTTGAAGAAGCAAAGATTGCTCAAAGCACGCCTGACAAGTATAATTTCTGCTATGATCTGCTTCGCTTAGCATTGTTTTGCAAAGAAACTATCGACAAAAATCAGTTGAATGCTTCGTTGGCCTTTCAAATACACGGCTTTTCAGTGGTCTTTTTCTTAATGCGGTTGGATCATGATGGAATATACTATTTGTATGAAGTTGGCAAGTTATCATTCTCTCGTTCTCTGGAAGAATTGCCTGGCTTTGTCTCTTTGAAAAACTTGAACACACTGATGCGGATTTCTGAAATGTTTTGGCGCATGTGCAAGCCTGTTTCCGCTCAGGGCGTCGATACCCTGAGCGACAAATATCGGCCAATCCATCCCTCGCTTTATACTCTCATCGATGGCACTAAGAATCGACACCGAGTATGTGCTATGTATTTTGGCGACTAGTTTTTTTTTTTTTTTTTACTCAATAATCGACTTCAGTGTAATACTTGTATCAAAGATAAAATAACCAAGTTATAAGTGAGATTCAAATTTAATGCCCTCTATCATATGAGAGTGTTTCGCAAGTCAAAGATGATGTCTGTCTGCTACCCTTTCATACCGATGATCGTGATATTGTAAATGGTCCAAATTTTCTTCATTGGTTGACAGATTTCAAATTAACTATAAAAACGAAGAGATATAAACTGGATGTACAGAATTGTAAAAGTGAAAGAGCCGAAAACATGAGCAATTTTTTGAGTCACTGTTTTATTAAATTGATCTTTTATTTAGACAGTCATTATACTTAGAGATAGAATATTTACAACACCCTTTGAGGTCGCTTATCAGGATTTGATTGCACGCGTCACGGATTCTGCTGGTTAAGGTTTCTTCATCCAACAGTTGCTCCCTTTTCAACTTGCTCTTGCACACTGACTAAAATTGCTCGATGGGATTTAGCTCTGGTGAATATGGAGGGAGATAGACGCAACTGTATCCACGGCGTTCAATGTATTTCTGAATATCAGCATTCTTATGAATAGGTGCATTATCCATAATAAGGTAATGATCTCTGAATTCCTCGTGCTGATCCATCATATCCAAATTGCTAGCAATGAAGTTAAAGTAGTGTCCCGTAACCGTGCCACCTTTGCTGTTCTCAGCAATTTGATAACGACCTGCCGTTTTTAATATGACATGTAGCTTCGTCAATGTACACACAATTACTAGCATAGTCTATATCGGTTTCCATCCATCTCTTCACCCATTGGAATCTCTCTTCAATTTTCTCAGAACAATTTCTTTTAACCGAGTGAAAGTGAGCTTTTTTGAGGCTAATCCTGCATTTCTGGTCACAAGGTTGTAGAGAGCAGCCCAGCAAACTGTTCGATTAGGCTTGCCATCATCTGATCCAGCACAAGCGAAGGATTTTCGTCTATCTTGTCTACCAGGAACTGCTTATGTTCTTCCCCTAGTATCGCCGGTTTTCCTATAAGTCTATAGTTTCCTGTCTTTCTTTGTATCTCGTAAGTCTTCCTGAACTTTTTGTACCCAATGCTGTGCTGTACGTGGTTTGATTTGAAGTTACAATGCTGCAGCTCGGACCATCATCCCTTTCTCATACACCAAATAAAAAGCTGTTCTTTTTCCATACCTTTGTAGTGCTTGTTCGATACACGACTGGACTTCTTGTTCAGAACACCATTTTTGACGGATTCGTTGTCTTCCTCTTTTTTTACTTTTATTTTTGTAGTCTTCAACGATTCGTTGTAATCGGTAACAGATTCTGCTGTGTACACCACGTCGTCAACGTCCATATCCATTTGAATAATGTCTTTTCCGGTTTCATCTTGCATATTCCCACATCCATTCGTTATAAATAAAGGTAGTCATTTACTATAAAAGTTATTTTTAGAAATGCGTAAAATTATTATTTTCTCATATGTCATTTTCCTCGTCATGTGCAAAAATGAAGTAAATAAACTCAAAAGGATAAACGTCATGGTGCTGCAAGTGGGTTATCCTTCATTCATTATTTGCAACATTATAAAGCATCTATATTGTGAGGGTTATTATGTCTTTTGATTGTATTTTATTAAACATTGTATGACTTCAACCAATATTGCAAGAGTAAAAAGAATTATATAGGAACTAGGTTTACTTTTACATTTTCCCTTCCTTTTTCTTTGAAGGCTCCAATCTACTGTAAAGAAAAGAAGCTCGCACTTCTTCTATAATGTAGTCATACATCTCGCTTCAGGTTATTTACAAGTAAGATGTTTACAGTCATACAGCTTTTTCTCAAAGCACAATTTTTATTCGTTTGAAAATTAACTTCGTATTGTTCATATTTTTAACCGTCTACTTTTAGGTTAAATGACAGTATCTTTACCTTCTTTTGCAGCCAATTCTTTCTCAACTTGCTTCATCTTTTCATACAAACTAGTCAGGTCTTCGAAAGTGACGTTTCCTGGGAAATACTTTGTGGTATATTTCCAGAGAGACTGTGCATAATTGGGTTCATGAGGTCGCCTGGCAATCTGCTCTTCAATATGTTTGCCAATAGCGCCAATGCACTCTCTGATCATCTTTGCCTTCTTAGCTCCTTCTTCCTTTCTTGAATCGTATTTCAAGCGATGTAGATGTCGCTCAACAGGAGCCATACTACGGGATGTCTGACTAGAGCTTTCTTCGTTGCTCTTTCTTCTTCTTTCACTTTCATGGCGCTTAGCAGATCTTTCTTCTGTATCATCTGATCTATGCTTTCTCTTGCGATCATAACTACTACTACTACTACTCTGACCCTGACTATGGCTATGACTATTACTACTACTATGACTATGACTATGGCTCTGACTCTGACTACTACGACTACTATGATTATGACTGCTATGGTTATTGCTCTTTTGTCTATGGTCTTCAGGGGTATTTCTTGAAATAGCAGATTTGCTGGAAGAAGCAGCTCCACTCTGCATTTGCTTTGAAGATGATGATGATGATGATGATGTATGCTTATGTTTAGATGGAGAAAGATTGCCGCGGTTTGAAGAAGTGTTTGAATGCTTAGATGAATTTGGTACTCGCTTTGTGATTGAACCTTTTTTTTCTCTCCTCAATTCTTCTTCTTCAGCCAATATCTTCAGCATCTGGTCTGCGCGACGTACCAAATGAATAGCCTTTGGCGTTCTCTTATCTTCATCGTTTGTTGAAATAAAAAACTTATCCTGGAGCCCCAGGGGAGTATCAGCTTGAATCATTTGCCAAGACCCAAATCCATACTTATGCACGCCCACCAAGAGCATAGCATCTTCTTTGGGTCCCCAGTTACAGGACCAGCCTTGCACGCGCTTTGCTAAAAGAGGCACACGGAATTTGGTCATGTCTGTCATCAGGGCCATCCTTCTCGCCAGTATCTTCATGTCATGATGTCTTTGCAGCACCTGGCCAGCATTCACACTTTGGATATCCTTCCAGGTAAATAGAATGGCCTTTTGCTTGGTATGTCGAAGTTCTTTCAAAAGATCAGAATAGGCGACCTGCTTGTTCGCTGGAAGGCTTTTGGCTTTCAGGATTTGCTCACGCACCTTTGCTTTACATTCAGAAATTAAATCGTGATAAAGATCAATGATTGTGTCCTTCTTCTTGGCACCAAGGTCAAAGTCAGACGAGACCTCATCATAACGATCTTCAAGATCGCCATACTTCAGCACTGCACGAACAACCGCACGACGATCGCGCTCAGAAAGCTCACTTGAGTGTCTTTTGTTGGAGGATGAAGAGCCCGTTGTTGGTCGCCTTCGTTTCTTGGTTCCTTTGACGATTTCGCCTTCTTCTTCCTCTTCGTTCTCATCAGGATGGCTTTCGCTATACGTCACACGGCCCTTCTTGGCAGCACGGCTATACATGGCCTCAAGTTCTTGTTTGTCTTGTTCTTCTTTCACTTTCTGTACTTCAGACTGAGGAATGATATCCTCCCAGCTCAGGTCGTCAGCCGTTCCTCCATAGTCCGTAATCTTGAACTGTGCCAAAAAGTCATCAGAGCCAAGTGCGGTACCATCGCCTTCGTTGATGGTTTCAGTTTGTTCAGCACGAGCAAGGATATCATCAAGATCCATATCATTCAGTTGTTCTGTATGCTCGTTTGTCTGGAACATGTTTTTAGCACCAAACTTGAGAATGGCAGAGAGTTCTTGGTTCTTGAAAGGCAAATCGCGGTTTTTGCCAGAAGCGGTCTTTAAGGAGTGTTCGGCGAGTAAGGAGTAGCCAGAGGTGTCCATTTGCTTGATAATACAGTATTCCAATACCATCTTTCTTTTGGCGCGCTCAATGATATCTTCTTCCATCGTTCCCTTGGACACAAATCGGTACACGTTTACAGACTTAGTTTGACCAATACGATGGGCACGAGACATGGCTTGGAGATCGTTCTGAGGATTCCAGTCAGAGTCAAAGATGATGACCGTATCGGCCGTGACAAGATTGATACCCATACCGCCAGCACGGGTAGACAACAAGAATACAAAGTCAGGGCTATCAGGGGCATTAAAATGTTCAATAGCCTTGTTACGTTCCTCAGGTTTAGTAGAGCCATCAAGGCGCTGAAATGGATGGCCTCTGAGCAACATATAATCAGAGAGGATATCTAGCATCATGACCATTTGGGAAAAGATGAGTACGCGGTGGCCATCTGACTTGAGACGCGTCAACAGCTTGTCTAATAAAACCATCTTGCCACTGCTTTCGACGAGCCCTCTTAGTTGCTCAATTTTATCAGTTGTACGCTTTTCAGCATCAGGGAAAAGGAATGGGTGGTTGCTTGCCTTCTTGAGTTCAACAGCTATGTTGAGCCATTGTCGTTTGTTTTCACAGCTACTTTCCAAGAAATCAAAGTTTCTGGTCAAGATGCCTTTATAATAAGATTTTTGCATTTCGCTCAACTGGACACGCAGGATGCGTTCTGTCTTGCTTGGTAATGATTTTTCAACGTCTTTCTTTAGTCGACGCAACATGATGGATTTCAGTTTTTCATGAAGTGCCTTGATCTTTTCTTCTTGATTGGCATCTTCAACATCAAGGTCAAAGTTATAGTGGCTCAAGTCCATACTTGGCATCAAAAAGCGAACAAGGGCCAGGAGTTCCTTCACACTGTTTTGCAGAGGTGTACCAGTGATCAAGAGGCGGTTGGTGGTTGAGAAGCCAGAGAGGGCTTCATAGAGCTGTGAGTCAGAGTTCTTTAAGCGATGGGCTTCGTCCACAGCAAGGTATTGCCAGCGCATGTTGCCAAGAACGTCGCGATCCTTGAGGACGATTTCATAGGTAGTGATGAGAATATTAAACTTGATTTTGTTTGTATCCGAAACGTAAAACTCTGTGTTACGGATTGCTTCACGTGCAGCACGGTTACCCAGGTAACAGATGACGTTCATTTCAGGCGCCCATTGCTTGAATTCATTGATCCAGTTTTCAGAAGTGGACAAGGGAACCACAACCAAGAAGGGACCATAAAGCTGTTGCTTGTGATAGAGTACATTAAAGAAACTAATTGTCTGTACAGTTTTTCCAAGGCCCATTTCATCAGCAAGGATGCCGTTGTGGTTCTTGCACCATAGCCAATACATCCAGTTAACACCATGAAGCTGATAGTCACGGAGTTCACCACCCTTGATATAATCAGGCTGCTTCTTGAATGCTTGAAACGCAGGGCGTTGGTTTCTTGGGTATGTTGCTGAGCGGTGGGGTATCTTTAGGTTTTGTTCACGCTCCCAAAAGTCATCGATGGCCCATTGGTATTCAGAGGAAATATCAGAGGCATCTTCCCAAGTGCATTCATCATAGTTCAGACGCTTCCATTTGACAAAGTATTGATCAACAGGCTTGCCTCTTGCAGCAGTGACGCGCTCAACAGTAGACCAGTCTTTGATATCTTCACGGAGACGATGTAAATGAATATCCTTTTGCTCAATTTCTTCCTTTGTGGTTGAGCTGCTATTACGATAAGCCAGTTCTTCTTTGATACGATTGATATAATTTTCAACTTTGCGGAAACCTTTATATGAAGCAAGATAGACATAATTTTCCCAAGTGTTATGAAGGTGGGAGTAGTTTTTCCATTTGATTTGGTATTCAACATTTGTTTCAAATTGGATAGGGTCAGATTCTATAAAAAACAATAAGTACTAGTTTTAAGGTTTTTTGTTTACGGCTTACCTGTGCCTTCAATCTGACGATGGTCTAGAACCATTTCGATAGCATCTTCATCTTCATCGTTATCATTAGCAGCATGCATAGGTTGATCTTCTTCATCAGATAGACCATAGATATCATTGATATTGTAATTTGTTACTTTACGTGTACGTGTAGAGTGTCTTGAATAATCACTAGGAGAGATGGTCCCTAGAAAAACGAAAGGCCAGGTGAGCAAGAATTTTTTTTTGTTTACATGATCTACCTGAGCTACTCTTTTGCTTTAATTTTCTTTTAGAGGTCTTCTTTTTTGAACCCCAATCGCCGTCAGAGTCATCATCCTCTGATGGTTCAGGTTCTGTATCAGAAGTTGCTATGAATTGATGATTAAAATATGGTAGTTTAATAATAAATGAAAATAAGAACCTCTTTGCTTTAACTTTCTTCGTGTGCTAGTAGTAGAAGTAGAAGCAATGGTGGGGGTAGTACTAGCAGTCCTGGTAGACTTTCTTTTCTTTGTCTTTGAGGAGGATTCATAATAATCATCGTCAGAATCATCTGCGGATTCTTCACTTGCTGTAGTATATGCCTCTTCTTCTGCAGACATGTATGCATCATCACCGTCATCGTTATCATCTTCGTCATCCGTAAACTGATAGCGCACATATTTAGGATAGGAAAGTTTATTTTTACGTTCTTGGTCCTTACCTGAATGGTGTGTTTTTGACGATGTGAGCGGCGTAGGCCGTATAATTCAGGGTCATTGTAATAGGAATTGGTTTCTGTACTACCATTGTTCTGTTCAGTGACTTGTTCTTCATCAGAAGAGAGGGCAGAAGAGACAGGAGAAAGAGAGAGTTCATCATCAGTAGTCGTCATGGGAGCTATACTTCTAGGTAGTCGTTTCCCAGATACTCTGTTAAAGGGAGCTATGGACATGGTGTCATCTTCAGAGTCTGAAGTACGATCAGTATTGATGTTATGTACAATGTCTAAAGGGAAACATGTTAATAATCAACATGAGCGCGCGTGGTAAAAAGAGTAGGTGTGCATACACCTATTTGTTGCTTACCTGTGTTGTTGTTCATTTTATGTATATAAAAAAGAGATATAAGAGAGAGAGAGAGATAGGAAATATAAATAAGGAATATAGATTGAATAGATCTGCTCTCTTTTTATGAATGCGTAAAAAATATAAAAAAATATAAAAAATATAAAGAGGAAAAAAAAAAGGGCTTATAAACAAAACGAAATTTTAAATTTATAGATGTGTAAAGAGCTCTTTTATAGGATGAGTCGCTCTCCCTCTCTCTTTATATGAAGTACTTTTATATAAAAAGATGATCTATGTATATATAAATGTGGGGTAATTAAAGAGATCTTTCTCTCTCTTATTCTAAACCTTGAGTTGGATATGGAGCCTTGTCCACATGAACCAAGGGATCAAGGCAACAATTAACATGTAGCAAAGGTTGACTATAAATGAATTGATAGTGTTCATATATAATGTACGCATACTCAAGTTGACAATCCCTGTTAATACATTGGCCTGCATTTGATATTAGTGACTGAGTTCATTTGTGTGTGTATTCTAATTTACCAGTAAAAATGTAAAAAGACCATTGGCATTAATAGCTTCTAATAGTCCTGGTTGTTTTTGATCAGTGACTAATAATTCTATTGCCATAGAAGTAGTAATCAAGTAGATATTCAAAGATGCAACACATAGCACATAAGGTAGATTGGCCTTTAAGATATAAATAAGAAAAAAAAAAGGAGTGATGTACAAATTAGACCTACCATACGACGAGATATACCAAACTCAGGTTGTAACCATGTCCATAGGTAGCTTGAACCAACAAAGGCCAGTGAAGAGATATAACCAATGATGAGCATCTTTTTTTGTTTAGCAGGTTCAGAAAGTCTCTTTTGAAAGAGAATTTCACCACATTGGAGACCAAACATGAATATAGAAAGATACCCCATGAAGCTACAGACACCTTCTTTATTGGCGCTAATCACGTCTGTACGAGGTGCATTCAATATCCAGTCCTGCAAGCCCTGGTTGAGTGCATACTGATAGCCGATGATAATAGCAAACGCAGGCACAACAAATGGCATGTGTTTCCTCAAGAAGCCCAATAGGGTCACCATGGGCGGTAAAAAGCCAAGTGTGAAAAAAAAGTTCCAGTGTAATCCGTATTCAGACACATGCTCTTGATAATTTACGCTCTTGGTCAAAAAGAATCTTGCAAAACCTAGTACAAGAATAGCAAGCCCAGATCGAAGAGCCTTCATCAGACCAGGTTGATGGTGATTCAGATAAGATCTTGCTGCGACAACGCCAGACGAAAAGACAAAGGAACCTACGCCAAGATCCATCTTTAGACATATAAGTATCATCATTCAAATAATATATATATCTTATATACCAGGGATATGCCAAATGTTTCTACTTTGGCAAATCGACGAGGATAGAATTGAAAATCAACTGCTAGGATATCCATGCATGTCATCAGCATTAGACCAGCACGATAAATGGTTAAAAAGGGTCGATAGGTGCTTTTAGTATCCATTTTCTTTAATGGTTCTTGCTTTAATGACTTGAATATTTGATAAAAGATAAAACCCTTTCCGACAAAAATAGCAATATAACCATAACTAGAAGCCCACGTCTGAAGAGAAAGTAAAGGGACTACATAAATCATAAACTGAGTAAGAAAGGAATCAGGGTTGATCCTTTTAGACTTGACCAACACATTCCAAACGTAATGCGAAATCTGTGTATTTGTTAGATTATTACTATTCATCTAATCATTTCTCATTTTTCTAAACTTGCCAAGATGATGATGCCAATGTCAAAGATCTCATGAATTGTTCCGCCTGTACAATTCGAAACATGAGCTTCTTTGGCTAACTTGTATTCCTCTTCACTAATTTCCACCATTCCACACTTTTTTAAAGAAGGGGAAAAATATTTCTCTTGGATATTTCAAAGGTACCAAATGAATTAAATCCTGTTCATAATAAACGTTGATGCATAGCAACTATATATCCATGACAACGAAATCTTTTCAAAAGAACATACGTTCGTATTGAATCAATACTGTAATAAAATTGTTTTTTCTATCTCATAACGTATATACATTTAACATCAATGTACACAGAAGTAAACGCATATCCCTCTTTTCCTTTTCATCTTGTTTTTTTCATCTTGTCTTTTATTGTATTATTCTCTAAACAAGGCGTTGTCAAGTGTTTGACACTCACTTGGACTTTAATTTTTCAAGGTTGACAGCTCTCAACCAAAAAAAAGTGTCATTGTCGGTATTTAAATTTGGCTTGGTTCGGAGAGAGTGGGAGAGGAGAGTGAGAGGTGAGAGAGAGTGGGTATAATTGAAATAAACAGGGCAGCTATTTTGAAATCTTCCTCAATACATCCAAATGGTAAGTCAACACAACACTTGAGTTCAAGGGACAAAAGAAAAGAGAGTATGTGATGGATGGATTGATGATGATGATGTATGGATGTGTGGATGGAGCGTGAACTTGGAGAAAAAAAAATGTCCCTTGGAAATATGACATGCGTAATCAATACTTAATTATACATCATTAGGCAAAGAAGGACGCTGCTGCTAAGCCCACCTCATCCTCCGGTGGAAAGAAGGCCAAGAAGAAGTGGTCAGCTAAGAAGGTTAAGGACAAGGCCAACAACTTGGTCGTCCTCGACAAACCCACTTACGAACGTTTGTTCAAGGAAGTTCCTACCTACAAGCTCATTTCTCAATCTGTCTTGGTTGACCGTCTCAAGTTAAATGGTTCCTTGGCTCGTATTGCCATCCGTGAACTTGAATCTCAAGGTTTGATCAAGCCTATTTCTCGTCACCACTCTCAAGTTATCTACAGTAAGTTTTTGCTTTAATTCGACTGAAATGTATGTACTCATATGCTCCTGCCCCATAGCTCGTGCCACTGGTGAAGAAAAATAAGCTCTTTATTTTTACACAAACTTGAATAAAAAAATATATTCAATCTAAGTTCTCTGTCTTATAACAACAGCAACGATAGCAACAACAACAGCAGCAACAACAACTACAACTTATATGTGTGCGTGTGTGTGTGTGTGTGTGATAAGTTTAGATGTTACAAAAATGGCTGCAACATCATTATATTTTAAAAGTCCCGTAAGCGAACCGAGTATCACTTTTTTTTTTTTTTTTCCTATTTTTATTTACCTTTGTTCAACATAAAATGTCAACGTCAGTCACTGGAGAGCAATTCATTCGAACGTTGAGACATTATTTGGAAGCAAATGAGCATAGATTATTATCATCTCAGCCTAATTTTACTTCTATTACCGATGCAGGACACACCGTAGCTGAACCAGAATCGATAAAAGAAGAAAACGGTCTTTTGAAGGCAGTATCTTCCTTATGGACACAACAACAACAACAACACACAACAGAGAAAAGGCGTAGTAGCACTCAAAGCAGTACAGGCTCACGACCGACTTCACACGCATTTCCTTACATGTCCCTACTTGCTGCTGCCTCACCGAATGCGACCAGTCTGTCAAACACACCTTACATGCCACTGCGCTCAAGTCTGACACTAGACATCCACTATTTATATTTTCTTCTCGTCCAGTTTGAATATCTTGGCCTCGAAGACACCCAGTTACCAGTTCCAGAAGAGCACGGGTTAGTCGAAACCGAAACGACCCAGTCGGCGGGTAAGGCACCCTCGATAGCTTCGTCCATAAGCTCTGTGATGTCTACATTATCCCTTTCGACCGGCTGGCAGCTATGGTCGAAACAAGCCAAACAAGAGAGACCACTACACGAAGACATTGTGTTTATTCATCGATACTTTTCTCGAGTGACCGCGCTGAAGCTCCATATGAGCCTAGATACCCAAAACGGCGTGACACGAAGCGGTCAGCGCGTCATTCGAGGATATGAGAAACCTATACCATTGGATGGCTCACTGGCGCTGCCCCTCCATTCCTTTAAAAATCTGTCCTATCTGGAACTAAACCATATTCATCCAAGCATCATCGAGCCATGGCCTACCCTAAGTCAGCAGTTGATCAGCCTCGTCCTGAAGAATGGACATGTGGATGATGCTGCCGATGTGATCGGTGACAGAGAGTGGCCACAACTCAAGATGCTGTCATTAGCAGATAACAGCATCACCACATTGGAAGCAGAGCCTGTACAGCATATTCGATCGGTGACCCATTTGAATTTATCAAGTAATCTTCTGATTGACGTCCCAGCTGCATTATCGGCCTTGTACAATTTATGCAGCCTAAACTTGTCTTATAACATGATCTCTTTCACCACGGGCATCAATACCGTATTGGGAAATATACAAGAACTCGACTTGAGAGGAAATCGCCTGACCTTGCTTGCTGGCTTGGATCGACTGTGGGCACTGGAGAGACTGGATGTGAGAGATAATCGAATTGATGATGCTGCTGAAATTGGTCGATTGACTTCATTGCCTAATATTTACGATATTTGGGTAGAAGGCAACCCGTTTACAAAAGTTCAAGTAAGAGGGAGATTTTTACACATATTAATCCTCCTGGATTGTTAATATTTTGTAGCCTGATTACAGAGTGAATATATTCTCTATGTTCAAAAAGTGTGATTTAGATATCGAGTTAGATGGCAGCAAACCAACATTTGTCGAAAAGAGACGTATCACGAGTGAACCCATGATTCATAATAGCACGCCACCGGCTGCTGTCCAGAGCTGTCCTGATCATAGTAAAGAAAATAATGATCATAATACTAAGTTGGCGAGAGCAAAGAGCAAAGGCAATAAACGAATGATTCGACTGGGACAAAATGCAATTGATCCACCCACATTTGCTTCCAACGTTGAACCAAGTAAACATGTGCATCGATTAGCAGAATTGGAAGATTCTGTGCAACAGGAAGTAGCATCTACAGCGACAAAGGCGCGCAGAGCAGCCTCGGTTAAATCGAAGCGTAGTAAAGCACCTGTAGAAGACGGATCAAAACCAAAAACTGACGCCTTTAGGAAAAAGATTGAAGCGATGAGAAAAGAAGCAGGTACAGAATGGCTGCGGGTGTTGCAGGAAATGGATATTGTGAAGGAAGACAATAAATCTCAATAAAAGAGGAAATTGATTCTCGAGTCGCTAAAGACCAAGATTCATGATCATGCTTTCTGTAAACATTTTGTGACATGTCCCATATTACTCCCGCTTTTTTATAAATCAAGCCTTTGAGTCAAGATGTGAAATGATAAACTTGTATAAAGAGCTTTCAAAAATGCAAAAAAAAAGTGCTTTAAACAAGCTATTTAATGGTTCCCTGTGTGATAAATACATCTGGATACCCTTTTTTTTGGGTGCCTTTATTTTTAATTCAGCACATCAAAGTCTTCAGGAATACCAAAATTTTGTTCAAATGCAGTACGATCCATATTAAACTTTTTAACGCAATAGGATTCTATTTCCCAAATGCTTTCTGTCCATCGATTGGCTGCTTCTTTAGCTATAGCGGCTGCTTTTTCTATAGAAATAGCAATTAGAGATTTGTTTGTTTAAAGAAAGTGTCTTGTAAAAACCTTTCTTTTCAAACAAGACAGGATCATTTTCTTTATATTTCTGTAACTCATTCATCAATTCTTTATTTTTTGCCTTTAATTCTGCCAATTCTTTTAATAATTCAGCTCGCTCATCTGTATCTTCTCTTGTCTCCTTGGCTTCTTCAATTTCGTCTTGTAGTCTTTGATGCTTTGCCTTTTCTTTCTCTAGACTAGCTTGTAAATCTTTAAACTTGTTTTTACTCTAACATAATAAAGATAAATAACTTAATATCGTTATATTCGTTTGTACCGATTGGAGGGCAGCAGATGGATAGGACCAAAAATAATTCGAAGTACCAATTTTATCCATTGTCACTAAACCATCATCCACTAAACTCATCAAGACGTCCTTTACAGACTGTGCAACTATATGAACAATAGGTCTCAGCATGAACTAATTCTCTGTATACAACATACCAACACCCTTTTTAGGGCCTATTTTTTCAATGTCTTTTAACTGATAAAATTCACCCTACAACAATAAAAAAAATTAAAATTCATGCATAAATAATAAGCTTGTGTTTACAACTTGCCGATTCGTGAAATATCTTTTGAATTCTTTTACGTTTCTCGTCAAGAGAAAGCCCTTTGGGTGGCTAATGTAAAGTTTCAATGAACAATGCATACATTCGAAATGACAACATTACCATGTTGAAGAATAGAAAAATGAGAAAAAAAAAAAAAGAGAAAACTGCGCGCCCTCGCGTTTTTCTTTTTCTTTATTTTTCTTTATTTTAAATGTCTACCATTTATAGGCCCACCAAACGAATCTATTTGCCTAATGATCCCTTTTTTGAAGAAGGCAATATTGCGCTTCGAGCGTACTGGTTAAAGAAGGAAGCACATAATGAACATGAGATTGAGATGATTCAGCAAGAAGCAGTAGCAGCTTTATCACAGTAATTATTTATTGTATAGTAATGATAACTTTGTTAATTATCTCATGTAGATCTAAATTCATTCGTTGTGATCCATGTCGACTTGAGTTTTCAAGCATTACAGCTTATGAATATCATTATGAGTCAAGACATGCCAACGTCTGTTCTATCTGTCAAAAGATATTCCCAGGGGCGGAATGGTTAAAATTGCACCTGGACGAATTACACAATGTACTTTTGAAGCTTCAAAAAGAAAAGGGCGGCAAGATCGTAAGTCTGATTGCATATTTATGTACGTGTGTGTGTGCTGATCCCTCTTTTTTGAAAGCATAAATGTTATGTGGAAACTTGCTCTAAATATTTCTCAACACCCAAAATGCGTAGACTACACCTTATAGACAAACACAAATACCCAAAACATTTTCCCTTTGACTTGGTCTTTACAGGGACACTCACTTTTGAACAATTAAAAAAAAGGGACAAGAAGAACAAAAGGAGATTGAAACAAAGAGAGGCAATAGAAATGGATGTAGACAAGAAGCCAAAGCGAAAGAACAGTTTCAAACAAGATCCAATGGATGCATTAGCTCAAGAGTTCAACCAAAAACTAAAGATACCTCAAACCATATCATTCGGTCGTCCGACAAAGCCAGTGTTGCGAAAGAGACAAAGGAAGAAGAAAAAAGACAGCGCGATGGACATTGAATAAAAAAAAAAATCGATGGGTTTATTAACTGGCAGCGATAGAAGCAACTTGAGCCATCAAATTAAGTACTTGTAAATGTTCATCCGCTCCTTGGACAAGATCGATATCAACCGTAGACAGGATCTGTGATATTTGAGCTTTCTGTAATGTTGTCAGATTTTGATCTTGAATGATCTCATCGTGTAATTGGATTAGCAAATTCTCTCCAGAGTATCCTTCGTTCATTGCGTTCTGAATGACCTTTTGTATCTCATTCATATCATTTGAAGACCACGCCTCTATGCACTGTCTGATTATGTCATCAGGAATCTTGCCTGCCATTTCATTAATCATGCTGGGCGTAATCGGTTTGCTGCCTTGTAAATTATATCCACTCTGTAAGAAAGTGATTGCTTTTCGTAAATCTCCTCCTGAACATTGAATCAATGTCTGCATCGTATTGGCTGCAAGATTGACACCTTCCTCTAGACATATCATTTCTAAACGAGACTGTATATCTTCAATAGGAAGTGATTTAAATCTAAACTTGGCACAACGAGATGTGATGGGCTCAATGATACTATCGAAAGCTATTAGTTTCCCCTTTTTTTCTTTCTTTCTTTCTTTCTATTTACCGGCTCACGTAATTGCAAACAATACAGAATCGTGTTGTTGTAGAATATGTTTCCATGGTTCGACGTAAGGCGGATTGAGCATCTTTTGTCATTGAATCAGCTTCATCCAAAATAACAATCTTGTATGGAGGACAAGGATATCCACTATATATGCATCGTTTTCATACATATTTTTTTCTCTCTTTTTTTAGTGTCATTACCTCACTTTGCTTGTTACTGTCGTTCTTGAGAAATCCTTTACTTTTTCCCGAATAACTGCAATACCTCTTTCGTCCGAAGCGTTTAATTCAAGTACACGAGATTTCATTAGCTGAGGTCCATAGAGTTCATGTGCTAATGCCAAGATGGTTGAAGTTTTACCAGTACCAGGAGGACCATAAAAGAGTAAATGAGGTAGCTATTGTATCGATTTAGCGACATTTTTCACATGTTTTTTAATGCTTTACATTATCAGATTGAAGTGCTTTCTTCAGTACTAAAACAGCTTGTTCTTGTGAAGCAATGTCATCCATAGACTTGGGTCGACTTTATAAAGTTCAATTAAATCTTTTTTTTACAAGATCTCTCACACTTACTATTTCTCAACCCATGGTTGTGTCTTTTTTAATAGTTCTTTTCTATCGACTTTGCCTGTTGATGTCGTATTCTTTGGTTGAAAAAAGCTCATTGGAGTCAAAGGAACGCGCGCGTACACACTAAAAAAAATAGAACGCGTTTATACATGTGAGTTTAAATTTTATTGTGTATGATTGGTATAGGAAGCAGATTGTCTTTCATAAGCTATTTTCTGAAATCTTGATAAACCCTGAATGAACTTGGTTCCTACTGGACTACGTTCTAATCTACGAAATAATTCGAGTGCTTGCTTTCGGACCAATGGATTTGAGTGAAATAAGCCGACTCCAAGTGGTGCTAGACCTCCTTGATGCTGAGGCAAAAATGATAAAAACTATAATAATGGTATGTTATTATACAAGATTAAAATTCATAAAAAAAAAGACTAACCTCAATCATTTGACGATGGGTGACGATATTATTAAGAAATGCTTCATAGATGGCATGTATTTCATTATCTGGTATGTGCTTGAGTCGTTTCAGTTTAGTGATCTGGTGATAGACATCTAGATTTTTAATACAAGAGTTCTCCAGCCGAGTGGCCAAGTCTCTTTGATAATATTTATATGAAATCGTCTGTCTCCATCCTTCGATTCGACTCGCATTGGCAGCCAATTCTCTTTGCTTGGCTGTTTCGTCTATAAACACAGGTCCATACCCAAGCACTGTGTCTTTGGATCCAAACCCTATTTTTGTTTGATGATATACCTGTTCCTCATAGAGAGCAGCTAATCGCACAAAGCGAAATACATAATCCTGAAACTTGGCACGAATCGAAGTTTCTCCATAATGCGCTTGAATAGCTGCCATGACGTCTTGCATAAACTCTGCATCTGAGTCCTTCTTCTCTTCTTGCACCAGTGACATCGCTGCTGAAGTCTGCTGCTGTTGAGGCTGCTGAGGTTGTTGTTGTTGTTTATTAAATGAGCCCATACTTGAAGTACGGCCGAGTGATAGTGAACTGAAAGAAGATACATCGTCTGCGATAGACGCTGCAATTGATCCCTTTCGACTGGACACAGGGCTAGTCGAATTGATATCTTTACTCACCGTGATCTTACCGGTGCTGATATTACAGAGCACGTCCCACCAACTGGTATGTTCTTCATATGTAGGATTGGTCACACCAGCGATGAATCCAGGACTATATGACAGCAATAAGCTCTCTAATGTATGAATGAATAAATAAACAATTACCATTTTAATAAATCATCCACACTTGTCAGATTTGTGTAAGGAAACGCTCGTTCTGTAAATCCTCGTAAGACCGTACCACATCCACTGCCTAAAGCACAAGCCGCCAAGACATAGTTTGCTACTTCGCCTGAGGGATGTCCGTGACCCAAAAAGATGATTCGCTTTTGTGTTAATAATGCGTTCAATAAGAGCATGATCGGATGAGTGTAAGGTCCGGAACTGTCCAGATGAGGATGATGTGGATTAGGCGAACCTGGATGATTGGGACTGGGTGTAAATGTGTTGATAAGCTTTATCACTGAAAACTTTATCTCAAATCATTAGCATGTCCCTTTTTTTCTTTCTCTATTACTTACATCGCCTACTTCTTCATCATTGACTGTGAGAGGAATCTTGATAGGCAGTTTGATGCCTTCATATTCTATCTTTGTTTCAAAAAAGTGTCTGTCTTTACTTAATGTGGGTATTTGCTCTCTTACACTTCCAGAAGCAAGATCGATATAGGTTCCTCTTCGCTGTCTGTTGAATTCGGTATCTTCCAGCACATCCATATCATCTACAGTTGTATCATCCACAAACATTTCTTCAAACATGGTTTTATTATCTGATGCTCTCAAGATCTGTCTTTCATGCCAAGTAAACTTGGGCATCCTTGATAAATCCATTGAATTGACTGCCTTATAAAGTGATTCCAAAATGTCCACGTTTGGATTTTCAAAGTATTTTTCCATTGCCAATAAGAGCACAGGCTAAACGAAAAGATGCATGGATCAGTAAAAAGATCAAATGATAGTGAGCTCTTTATACTTTGTATATATGAAGATATTGGTGTCTAGTACAGATAGCCATTGCTTTTACCATAGCGCCTCTATTATTGACAAGTCAATATATAAAAGTAAATAGGTAAGCAAATACCTTCGTGCTGTCGCGTCATGCTTTGTTCTCACCAAGTTTAATACATAAAGCAAGGGACTTTTCCGCTCTTGATCTATTTCTTGTTCAGGGACAGGTGTGAGTTGATTCAAACAAAAGATGGTCCAATCTTCAGCACGTAAATGAGCACCATCAGGCAACATGAGCTCAGACAAGATACTTTATATTATTGTTAGTCTTTTTTCTTTTATTCTTTCTTTCTTACTGTTCGTCTGTTCCTGTCTCTGTTGGGTATTGGTGCTTTAGAGAAGCACCTTTGTCAATATCGAATTCCGCCAATAGAATGTATTCAACATGTTTGCTCATGTCAAACGATAAGAGAGATGAACAAAATATATAAAAATATCAATTGTGTGTGATGCTCCTTTTTTTTACAACTCAATTCGTGTAACAAAGGAGGGAACAAAAGAGATTCATCAGCGTATATGCCAACAGTACAAAAAGACTTTTTATCTGACGTTGCACATGACGGATTGCTACAAGATGAAAAAGATAATATTAATGAGTTGATTTGTTAAATTGAGCCGAAGAAATAGAGGTTTGATTAGGCTTTATAAGTTTATTAAACTTTTATAAATCCTTATCATTGTCAAAGGATTATGTAGGATCGTGTTATCAGGGTCATCAGTTTTTTTTATTCATTGTAAATGAATGACAGCAAAGAAAAGGGGAGGTAGATCAAATGGGCAGTGAAAGATAGGATATCAGTTGGCAAAAAGGATGGGTCATAAGATAGTAGGTCAGCAAGTACCTTTTACCTAAGCTGCCTGTCTCTCCTTTGCGCCAATCGCCTCGACTGAGTTTTAATTCGTGATGATTTAAGCATGCAGCCTACACGCTCTTTTATCTTTTTTCTCTTCTTTTTTTTTTTTCTTGTTCTTTACTTTTTATATAAAATGAATCCTGAATAGTAAAAAGCATATACACAAAATATAAAAATGACGCAACTGACAACTTTTTTTTTTCTTTGCTGAAGTGATTACTTGTTTAAGCTTTTGCTAATTGGCGATTCTGGTGTAGGAAAGTCTTGTCTTTTATTACGTTTTGCAGATGACACCTATACCGAAAGCTACATTTCTACTATCGGTGTTGACTTTGTAAGCAATATGAAATGCTTATGACATTAATGTTACTTATACTTTATTTTATAGAAAATTAGAACTATTGAACTTGAAGGAAAGACGGTGAAGCTGCAAATTGTAAGAGAGAGAGAGAGACTATGTGCATATAAACTAACATTTTCAAAAGTGGGATACTGCAGGACAAGAACGTTTCCGTACAATCACATCTTCGTACTATCGAGGTGCACACGGCATTATTGTTGTTTACGACGTAACTGATGCAGATAGTTTTAATAACGTGAAGCAATGGTTACAAGAAATTGACCGTTACGCTGCTGAAGGTGTCAATAAACTGCTAGTTGGTAACAAGAGCGATTTAGTCGATAAAAAGGCAGTAGAAACGGAACAAGCAAAGGTAACTTGTATAATGTGCAAGATGATGTATGAATATATATTTACAACCATATAGGAATTTGCTGATAGTCTTCATATTCCACTTTTGGAAACCTCAGCCAAGGATGCCACCAATGTCGAACAGGCCTTTTTAACAATGGCTAAGCAAATTAAGGATAGAATGGGATCAACCATGCAGCAACAACAACAGGCCAAGTCAACAGTTCGTGTTGGTCAAGGCGCAGCTGTTCAACCCCAGTCATCTGGTGGTTGTTGTTAAACTCTTAATAATAAACCCTTAATACATATACTTATCAAACTGTCGCAGGTTGAAATTTTGGCTTATCCTTTTGGTTCTCTATTGACCAGAAGGAACAAGTATGAGCATATATATACCGTTGTTTTCATTCTTTGGTATATTCGAAGCCATATATCATCAAAGCGTTTGCATAAAAGGTAAATATTGATCAACTAGAAAGAAATAATTTTACACTCTTTTTACAATTGAATCAAGGGCGAATGAAGATAAAACACATCATTGCCCACCTCTTTTATTCTATTATTTTTTCTTTAATTATGACTTGTCTAAACGCCCTCTTCTTGATGATCAGATAAATATTTGACAAAACACAATGCTAACCAACAAACGGTTTTGCTCCAGAGACAAACACAAGGCATTCGATTCAATTATTCTCGCAGACATCTTCTTGGTAAAGAGCAGGCTACGTTCCTTTTTGATACAAGTGTTTATATCGACAATTTATATTTATATATGCACTTGAATTTCATTAACGCGTTAAATGAGCTTATTTAATGTCACACTTTACAAGTGTAACAGCAATACCATTTCTTTTACCCCACTCCTTTTTTTCTGTGCCTCTCTTCTTTTTCTTTTCTATATCAAAAATATATAACAAAATGAGCCATCAAACAGACGTATTCATTATTGGCTCTGGTAAAATAAATAGATGCTTATTATATGTCTCATAACACATATTAAAAAGGTGTATCTGGGTTGTATGCAGCCATACTGCTTTCCAAAATCGGACTGTCCATACAAATAATCGGTATGCACACAAACTCAACATATAATCAAACTCATACATTCTATAGACAATAAGACACAATCACCGTCTGGACTCTTGGTATTTTCACCACGTAGTTTACAGCTTCTAAAACAGATGAACTTGCTCGATACCATCACCGCCAAGGGTATGAAACACTGGAGGCTGGATATATACGAGCACAACGCCTTGGCAGATAGTATCCAGTTATGGGATAACGATGTGACAGGCTATAACTATTGTCTGTCCTGTGAACAGTCCGTTGTGTGCGATATCCTCAGACAACATGTCAGTTTGGATGTGATGAAGGAACGCATCACCAAGATAGAGGATCAAGATGACTTTAAGCGAATCGAGTTGAGTCATGGTCAATGCTGGAAATCACAGTTTGTTCTGGTAGAAAACGATGATACAAATCTTGTCAGACAAACATTAGGTAACATTTGTATTATTATTAAAATTAAATTAGTAACAGACAAAGAATAAAGGTATCGGATACAAGTATCACAATAACAAGAGGTACTTTTATACCCTTCAAATAGCCATTCTTCAGTCCAATTTTCCTAGCATCAGACAGATCTCGGTGATCAAAAAGAATCAAGAGAATGTGTTGATTGTAGGACATCAGGATACACTCTATATCACATTTGAACATAAGCCTAGTTGGAGCAAAGTATCCATTGATGATGAAATCCCTGTCGCCTTGGCTCTTGGACACATCAAATACATGATGGATCCCTTTCAAGTGGAATTTGGTAGAGTGAAAAGCTATACGAAATGGAAAGGTATACATATATATATACACATATGATCAAAAGAGACCTAATATCGATTACCTTATAAAGGCGATCAAAGGTCAAGTGAGCTATTTGAGCACGAAGGTTACTTCTTCATAGGCTCTTCTTCTCAAACAACCTCACCACTTTTGGATATTAATGCGTACTTTGAAGGTGTTCAGAACCTTTGTTGGAAGCTAGGACTTGTTTTTCGACAATGTGCTAGTACCACTTTGCTCGATACAGTCAATCAAGAGACACAGCTCAAGTCAGCAGAGTATATCCAGACATCGATCGTATGGATGGAGCGAATGCTGTCTACGTCGCCCTTGCGAGAGATCAGGTACCAGCTTGATCGACTGAAACGGTGCTTTGTAGGGGATACGCCATATGCGTCCAACCTGATTAACTGCCACCATCAAGAGATTAGCAGTACTTTTGAATTCACCATCGGTGCTGGCTGCTTAGCTCCCAATGGAAACTTAAAGCCGTACAGTCTGGTTCAACTCTTGCTGCTGACCAATACAAAACCTGCAAAGCCAGCGACGACGCAGTTAAAGCCGTCAAACAGTACAAGCATAGAACATTCAAGAGGACGATCGAGCTCGATGAACAATAGTAATCTATCGAACCTCTTTAATATCTTTCAAAAGGGACACAAGAAACAAAACAGTACATCAAGCAATAAGATGACAGTAGTCACTGAGCGCAGATCATCCGAACGGTGGAAGAGCATTAGACCAAACTATCTACAGCTCCTCGACTGTATCCAAAGCACTACTCAGTTCACCCTCCTTGTCTTTTGTGGTTCACTGTCCACTTTTGAATCTTCTCCTCTATCCAAAGTGACTCAACAGATATCCTCTCCCATCTCCTTTCTTTACCATTACACGCCGGACATGATGCATAGCAGCAGCAGCCCGACGACCCGATGGTCGGCCTCATCGATTCATTCATTTTATCAACGACGATCGACGGACACGACTCGGTCTTCATTCGAAGACAGTCTGAGGTTCTCATACAAGCCGCAACCACCTAGTGAACCCGACCTGTTTTCGATCATGTTTATTTCGAATTCGACAAAACAAGAAGCGAACCAGTACCTTACCCAGACACCTCCCTCGGTCGTCCACTCGACCTGGCCATTTGGACTCGACAAAGTCTACCTTGATCATGACCAGCAGTGTTACAAGGCATATGAAATCAAACAACCCGAGATCATCGTGATCCGTCCTGACGGTTACATTGGGACACGAGTGGATAATTATGATCAATTATGTCTTTATTTTGATTCATTTTTAACTTCCCCCAATGAACATAGCGCGGCGGCTGTGGTAGCCGCGAGCTATTATGGCTGATTGTGCTCTCTCCAATGTTTTATGCCTTTTAAATAATTTTCATGTAACTCGCTCTTGTATTCGTCCAACCTTTCCATGTTTTCCACCGCCAAGTCACGCCCGATCCGCTGAATCTGTTGCCCCCTGGCTGTCATCTTTTCTGCTTGTTGAATGGCGGCGTCCAAGAGATCCCCTGTGGCCGTGACGAGTTTGCCCATCATTAGACGAACGACGTGGTCATACCAAAAAGAGATGAGTGGTACAGACTGAAGTAGACCTTAAGAATTGTGTTATTTATAAAGCACGTGAAATAGATAAAAATATATAACCTTCCAACGTCCAAGTGTCTTCTTGATGATAGACCTTGAGTAGTCCGCTATCTTGTTCTGTTTCTCTAAACTTTAATATGGTCACTGAAGGGATTTGAATTTGAATAAAGGATGGAAAGATGCAAGGTGAAATGGTCTGTGTGAGATGAATGACGGCTGTATGTCTAATACAGTTTTAGTGCTTTATTTAATCTTGTTATCAAGTTTTACCCATCAAACACTATATTGTTGATTACTGGTTCCTTTCTATTCATGGTTTGCCAAATAGTATATACACTAAATAGATTAAAGACAAGTTGTTGTATCAATTCACCTTACTATTGAATGTTCAATACACCTTCAGTACACATAAGAGGTGACGCTAATGTTGCATCTTGAAAGAAATAGTATTCCAAGACCCTCTTTCGTTTGATTGTATTATATGAAAATAAATCTTCAACAAGATCTAAAAGTATGATCAATATCTTCTATTCTTTATTTATGTATCTTTACTCTTTATTAAAACAAGAGACGAAACTTGAGTATCATCACCAATATCGGACATAATTGAAACTAGAAAGAAAAGGAAAAAAAGGAAATAGCCCCTGTGTCGTCCCTTATATTGCCTGTTGCCCTTTTTTTCTCTCTCTCTTTTGTTGATAATTATTATGCATGATTAAAACTCCGGATTAAGGAGGGAAATAAAGAGAGAGAAAAGTTTACCTTGGATAAGGTACATATCTATTATTTAGTTTTGCATAGGGCAAAAAAAAACGTGCGCTAATTGGAATAGTATAAAGAAAAGTAGAGCCATTGAATTTACAGTAAAAAATCCCCTTTATCATTGTCAAATAATGACAATTAATACGCGCACTGATGTGTGTGACTTTTTAAGCACTGGAACTTACCAATGGCCTGAAGCCAGCATTTTCTTTCCACTTTTTTCTTTTTTTCTCTGTTGAATTATGCCAAATCCATTAGAAACATGGTTTAGCGATATTCCACCTATTACAAGAATATACATATCCCTATCGTGTTTTACGAGCATAGTAGTCGTAAGTATATATGAGTAGTTCATTGCATAATTAACACACACAAAAATAAATAGCATTTAGGACTTGTTCATCCTCTACAATTATGGTTGAATTATGAAAGCATTGTGAATGAATTTCAGGTTGATATATGAATAAAAATGTATATATGCACATGGACTAAGTTTATAGAATAGTGGTGGAGGTTGATTACCAACTTTTTTTATTTTGGACCCTTATCACTCGACTTCTTTTTCCACATCTTCTTTCTGTAAAATGGATGCATCTTTTATATCAATTCATAATGACTTATATTTTGTTATAGAGCGAGATATAGTCGAATGATGGAAGAAGGATTCTATAGACATAAACCAGCAGATTATGCATGGCTCATATTATTTTCTGCCTCCACTTTACTTTTATGCTCTGTAAGTAAAAAAATGTATTTATTGATTACTTAACTAAATAACTAGATCATCTTACCATATGCCTATATACCATTCCTGGGGTCATCACTTGCATTCACCATGGTGTATATCTGGTCAAGGCGAAATCCATACATTCGACTGAATTTTTTAGGCTTGGTCGTCTTTAGTGCACCTTATTTACCTTGGGTACTCTTGTTATTCTCAATGACACTCAGTGGTAAATTACCACAAGGAGACGCATTAGGTATCTTTGTAGGACACATTTACTATTTTTTCCAAGATGTTTGGCCCCGTGAGCCACTGAGTGGTGGTAAAAAATGGCTGTCTGCACCCAAGTTTTTGTAAGTTATGTACATGCATATATATGACTTGCTCTAATATCATCTAGTGTTTGGTTAATTGAAGGCAATCAACGACAACAACAAGAAGAAGAGCAAGAAGAACAAGAAGAAGTGGTTATTGACGATGATAACAATTAGGGTCAAGAAGAGTGTGTAACCTTGTTTATATATAAAATAGAATTTACCCTCTTTCTTCATTCATTTCCTTTCTTTCTTTCCAAATTTTTACATGGGCAATAGTCAATCTGATATTAAAAGTCGGTTTTCGAGTAGACAACATTTACCAAAGCATCTAAGACCCTTGCCTGCGAAAAAACTAGAGAAATTACAAAAGAAATTAAATGAGCAACAGCAAGGAAAATCAAGCGGTAGTGATCATAAAGCGTTTATAGCTGAAGACAAGCCGATGAGGCTAGCCCCACGTTTAAGGCAAGAACAAGATATGGCATTGATCTGTTCTGGTCCACGTGGAGCCTTCAAATGGTTCAAAGGCCGACGGTACCTTGATCATTCTTCTAATCCCTTTTTGCCCAACGATCAACTCGAATTGGATCGTTCCAGAGTACAGACGTTTATTCTTCGTTGGGTCTTTGGCGGGTAAGCAAATAAGCAAATAAAGAGTTTGATGTATATTCTGTAACACAATTCCGTAGTAACATTGTAGCACCACTTCAACAGGAATTAGAAAAGGGAATAAAAGTACTTAGTGTGAGGTAAGTAAAAAATGATAACTATAAAAGTGATGACTCATCATAAAATATAGTTGTGGGCCTGGTATGTGGGTAAATATAGACCAAGAGCAATAATAACAGTAATGATGAACGCGCACATGTTGCCTAAACTAAAAGAAAAAAATTTTTTCTTAATATAGGCAGGACACCATATCATCGATTTGGCTCTTGATTATCGTCAGTCTCATTTTGTAGCGATTGACAATTGTGATTTATTACCCGATGATTTTGAAGAAGAAGGTAAACTTATCGAATATGGAACAACGGGTGAACAACCACAACAGTATTTTACTCCAGTTCATCCCAATTTATCTAAATTAAACAACCTGACACCCGTGCTAGCTTCGAATTGCTCATTGACAAGCCAAGAGACGAGTCTGTCAAGTCAGCTGACCCAAGAAGAAATGAAAATAAAGAGATGTCTATTAAAAAACCTCGATTTCTATCAAGTGGATGTCACTCAGGAAAGATTGCCCTTTCAGGATGATGAATTTGATTTTGTTAAACAAAGATTGGTCACTGTGTCCTTTACGCTTGACAATTGGAGATCTGTCCTACAGGAGTTGATTCGAGTGACCAAACCAGGTGGATACATTGAGTTGATCGAGTTTGACTTTTCGACGTGCAATCTTGGGCCTAAAGGATCAAAACTAGAGACAGACAGTAAGATATTGATATATATATATATATATATAAAAGTGTGTGTGACTCATTTATTATACAGTGTTGGAGGCAGCTAGGCGACTTGGATGTGAAGCAAGAATGGCCGCTTATCTGGCCGATGCATTAAAAGCACTCAATTTGGAAGACGTCAATTGTAAATCAGTTTCTATTCCTCTGGGAGAATGGGGATTGGACCTTGGCGTCCTTTGGAAGCATAATTTGGAATCGTTTGCAGAGTCGACAAGCCCAGTGTTGAGTCAAATGTTAAACATTTCAGTAACGGAGTACAAGGAACGATGGCGTGATTATTTCGAGGAAGTGAAAGAGACCAAGTCATTTACAAATGTTTACTCTGTTTGGGCTAAAGTACCTTTGGATTATAATCCTGATAACATTGATTGGTCTTTATGTCCAGTGCTTAAGTTATAGTATTTTGTTTAATTAATTCCATTTATACCTTTGTATTATATAAAATAATAAATAGATACCAAATCTGAGAACTTGTCTCTCTCTTTACAATATCTTTTTTTCTTTTCCCCTTTCTTTCTTTTCTTAACAAAATGGCATCTTGTCCGATGACATCAACCAATAGTACAAAGCAATCATCTATCTCATCTGCTCTTGCTTCTTCAAATCATACTCTTCGAAAGTTTTTTAATAGATTCCCGCAGTCATCCAGATCATCAACAGCAACACCTTCCATATCAAGTTCTGAAAGTTCTTTCGAAAACGCACCTAGTCAAACAGAAATCGACATCATTCGTACGAGTTGGGAACTAGTCTCTCAGAAACGACTCGACTCAGACGACAAGACCATCTCTCCTTCCCACGCATTTGGTCTTGCCTTTTACGCCGCCTTATTTGAACTCTGTCCTGAGACAGAGCCTTTGTTCCACAATGTCTTTCAGCAAGCAAAGGCTCTGACAGGCATGATTGCCTTTATTGCAAGAGCACCTAAACTGACCAAACAGAAACGGGGGACGATCAAGGACATGAATAAGAGAAAGGTGGAGGAAGAGGATCCTGAGTGGTTGGCTTTACAGATGAAGGAATTGGGAGCAAGACATTATTTCTACAAGATCAAACCAGAATATTTTGATCATGTAGGTCCTGCTTTTGTGACAGCACTCAAGAAGAGATTGGGTGAGGAATATACAGTTGAGATGGGTGAAGCGTGGGCCAAGGTAACTATAAAAGTAATCCTTATTGTGTGTACTTATTTCTTTATTGAATAGGCTACTGCCTATGTCGCTTATAACATGACTCTTGGATTCGAATCCCAGCAGGCCTGGGTGGAAGGCACGACTGTATCAACGAGTAAAGCTAAAAAGCAAGCATGCACCATAATGTAATCATTAAATTTGCAGTCAAGCCTATCGGTTTGTGAAAAATTATTGTCGGTTATTAAATTATAAAATTGTCGATTTACTTTGAAAATTGGATTTGCGTGTGTTGATTACTGCGGGGGCAAGGGGCTTGATATCTGTGTTGCCAAGTTTGGAAAACTTGTGAACAAAAAAAAAGCTGTATATGGACAAGATAAAACTAGTGACCTTATCAAAGTATTGCTTGAATTGTTCACTTGGAAATAATGAGGGAAAATATACACCATGCATTCCGTTAATGCAATTTTTAGGTTTGAGCTGTCAGCTCTACACGATAAAGCACGTAGAGAGCTTTTATGCTTTAGAGATGGTAGACACAGCAAATTTTCCTATAACGCATAAGGATGTAAAGGATGGTGGAATCCTCAAGCTTGCTCTTTGTTTGGAAGCAGCTAAATACGAATTTATCAATAATTACTCTTGAATTGATCTTCGCTCTTTGTTGATTAAACTGACAACGTAAATAAAATTAGAATAAAAAATATAAATGAAATCCTTTTTATCTCTTCTCATTTCTGAAAAGAAACAAACCAACATGGTTGAAACGTTTTGTTGGGTGACATCGTAGATAATACGTAGAGGTAGCGCCCGTAGGATTAGTCTAATGTTTGGTGTATTTTCTAGTGTACGTAGTGTTTCCAAGAGTATGTAAACTCTTAACATAAAAATGGAAGAAGAAATAATCATGCAACATAAAGGGTTAATCTTGCGAATCAATAAATCTGCTTTAAGTGATTTGCACAAGGTAAGAGATTATCTGTATTATCTGTATATTTCTCACCCACTTAAATTTTTCTTTCGTAGGCACTCGGCAAAATTGAAAAAAGGGAAACAGACGAAAGGTAAAACATATTGTATTAAGTGTCTTTTTTATTTTCAAGTTATTTACACTATATTTTCATTAAATAGATAAAAAACAACGAAGCATATCAAGAAGAAATAAGAGGCTTGGCTGTTGCTTTTTTATATGTCAGAATGATCAAAGCCTCACGCTTGTGTTTAAGAGCATTTCCACGCAAAAATTATACATCAACAACGACCAAATACTTTGACTTGTAAGTACATACTCGGGTTTTTTATATGAGCAACATTTCTAATGCACATTTATTTTTCTTAGCATTTCAAAAAATTATATAATTGATATGACAGATGAAAGACAAGACGCCCATTTAAGCACAATGACGAAAGATTAGCTAAAATATGTTAAAGACGTGATTAAAAATAATCCAAAAATAACCACTAAACCTATTAATTTTCATGGTGTAAAAGCCTTCGAAAGTATAGGCTGTCAGGAGAACTTGAGCATAAGTCCGCGCAGAAATAAAAAAAGTAGTAATGGCTGTGTATTGAATGAACCCTATTTCCTAGGCCCATTATTATGCTTTATTTGATCAAATTGCATGCAAACGAATTGTATATCATGACTGAATTGGTTCATGTGCAATACCAAAGTCTGTTTTGGACGTCCCTGCTTATCTTACAAACTTCAGTATCCTGAAAAATGCTTTGTACGTTTTTCGATCTTTTTGCAAACACACCAACTGCTGTTCATTTTTCCTGGCGTCACGATTCTCTGCTTGCAACCGACATTATGCTTATATTAGATCAAAAATAGGGAAGCCAAAAAAACATAACTGGGCACTATGCTTCTAAATAAGTAAAATGATCTTTATTTTCGTCGCAGTAATATATTTCGGATATAATTTATCCTTTTTTTTTCTTTCTTTTTTTTTTTCTTGACGCTATAGAAAAACAAAATGACTGAAGAAATTTCACAGAAACCCGCTCCATTTCGTCCTATTGCTCCTTCCATACCAAAGATACTACCTTTAGCGACATCGACTAATATTACTGATTATAAAAAACGAAAGTGGGATGAAATTCTAGATGATTCAAAAGGTATATATATACAAATATCCTCTTTCTATTGTACTGATTTTGTTTCTTTTCAAAGGAATCACCGATCAGCGTCTACGTCGTAAAGAACAGAACCGAGCCGCTCAACGAGCATTCAGAGAACGCAAAGAGCGGTACGTCAAGGAATTAGAAGACAAGATTCGAGAACTTTGTGCTGCTCATGCCTTGGAAGTGGCACAACTTCGAAAGGAAATACAAGACCTACGTAGTCAACTTGAGGACAAAAAAAAACCAGAACAAGAACGAAAAAGCTCAGCCGTTGCCTGTATTCGAGACAAGGATGGCGTGTCCTTTTGTGAAAGGCTAAAAGAGGAAGTCTGTTCGAACGCTTATAACCAACTTCTGACAGAACCTCTGTTTGATTCAGAGGGCTGTCTGATCGAGACCGTGGCAGACCATCCTGTGCCAATTGTTACCACTTCGATCACGAAAAAGAACGAAATATTCGATCAGCTTGAGCAGTCTCTGTTTGAATCGCTTGTCGAGGCAGATAAGCCTCTGCTGGAGGAATCGTGTAATCTGATCTCCTGCTCAGAGGTTTGGAAGAAGTTACAGGATCATCCATTATTTGAAAAGTTTAATCTAGAGGAACTATGCGATTTGTTAAAGACAAAGGCCATGTGTTCTCAGTCAGGTCCTGTCTTTTCGGAATGCGATATCAAAGATATTTTAAAGAAGATAGAGAGCAAAGTTCAGTAGTAGTAGTAGCAGCAGTAGTAGTAACCATGTGTATTTATAGTTCATTCATTCTGCATATCATTGGATTACATTGTATTTTTTATTATTATCTTGTTAAATAAGAAAGGGGGAAGTAAGAAAGTAAATTATATATAAATAAAACACAAATACAGACAAACGCATCTATTAGGATTTGATACATGTACCAGGAGCAGGCGCTGCTGCTGTAGTAGCACGGTTATGAGCCATATGAGCTTGAACTAAATGACCAGCAGCCAGGGCAGCACAAAGTGAGAGTTCACCTGCCATGACAGAGGCACAGATGATTCTGGCTAGTCTTTGAGCGTTCTTGCCTGGCTCAGTAGGATGAGGTCCACGGACACCAAGCATGTCCAACATGGCTTGTTGAGGAGGCAAGATCGTACCACCACCAATCGTACCTACTTCAACACTGGGCATCGTACAGGAGATGTGTAAATCTTGCCCGTCATTGATGGCTTTCATGAGAGTAATACAGTTGGAACTTTCGACATTCTGAGCAGGATCTTGACCAGTGGCAATATAGATGGCAGTCAGGATATTGGCCGCATGTGCATTAAACCCACCGACAGAACCTGCCATGGCCGATCCGATCAAATTCTTTGAAATGTTCAATTCAACAAGAGCAGCCACAGTCGTCTTTAACACCTTTTGAACAATGGCTCCAGGGATCACCGCTTCAGCCACCACGGACTTACCACGTCCTTCAATCCAGTTGATCGCAGCCGGTTTCTTGTCTGTACAGTAGTTGCCAGAAAGAGAAATGATCTGCATCTCGGGGAAATGAGTGGAGAGAACACTCATGGCCTTTTCACAACCCTTGGAGATCATGTTCATGCCCATGGCATCGCCTGTTGTTGTTGAGAATCGGATATAGACAAGACGACCGGCAAGAGCAACTTTCAACTTGCGAACACGAGCAAAGCGAGATGTAGAATTAAATGCCTCCTTGATGATCTCTGCACCTTCTCCTTCCAAGAATCGTTTACAGGCAGCAGCACCTACAATCGAAGGGAACTCTACGCAGGGTCCACGGGTCATACCGTCTGCCGTCAATACGGTGGTCGCTCCACCGCCTGCATTAATAGCCTTGCAGCCTCTTGCAGCCGAGGCGATCAAACAGCCTTCAGTCGTAGCCATGGGGATATGAATCAATTCACCGTCAATGGTCATCGGTCCAGCAACACCGATAGGAATAGGCATGTATCCAATCACATTTTCACAACATGCGCCCATGACCTTATCGTAATGGTAGTTGTGGAAAGGCAACAGACTGTGTTCCAAGGTCTTGGTAATGGATGCACGTGAGATCAGCGCACGACGAATTACGACAGCCCTTTCGAGATCGCCAAGCACCTTTTCGAGCGCATAGGAGGCTAATTTGCCCTTTTGTACGAGCGCAATCACTTCTTCGTCCGATAGCGAGTCAGGAGTATGAATAAGTTCCATGCATTCTTCAACTGTGCGAATCACCCCTTGTCTGGTGTGTCTCTTAGGGGCCATTGCAGTCGTTGTGACAGGAGCCACGACAGGAACAGGAGTAGGTTCAATAGGGGTAGATGCATTGGCTGTTGGTTTAGCTGGTTCCTTAGCCATCTTTAAGAGATAGGTATTCAAGAACAAGGAAACGAAGAGACCCAGGGTAATCCATTTGGAGATAACCGGGTGCTGGATATAGACAGCATAAGCATCAAAGAGGACGTCGAGAGGTCTTTTAATACTATCGGGAACAAGGCCCTTTCCAAGTGGCGATGAGACATGGAAGAGGACAGGAGGGAACACTTGAACGAGAAGAGGCAGATGACGAAGGTCAGATGCACGGTGTTGTTCAAGGAGTCTTTCAAGTACTCTGACAATTCCAGGCTCTGTAACACTAACATGAGGACCAGTGGAACCTTCAAAGGTAGTACAGACCTTGAATAGATGCATAGCAACAAACCCAATAATCTAATGAAAACTTTAATATATATTTTATATTCTGTATTAAAAACTCCCTTACCATCGACAGTTTAAGTTTTCCAATCATGGGTTCGTCTGTCTTTGCACTTGAACTTGTCGTTGCTGTTGTCGTGTTTGTCGTATCACTAAACGCCTTGACGACTGCACTACGAATAAAACCGGTTCCGGTAGTTGCAGATGACTTGTCTATTTTGTTTGACTTGCCATTGATTTCACGGATTCTAAGAAGCTAAAAGGAGGTTATACAACATTGTGCATATATGCTTTTGTAACCATTACCTCTAATTTCAAAGCTAATACGGCTGTATACCAAGTAAACATAATGATGAAGTCATATGCTAATAATATAGCGCTAAGCAAGCAGAATTCACGGAGACCAGCCACTCCCGATTTAGCGCCAAGAGTAAGCACAGTGATTTCCATGACGGCATCCCGAGCGATGGGTAATGCAACCGAGTCAACAGCACGCATAATCGTTTTTCTAATTTCTTGTTTTGTCAACGGAGTTTCTTTACTAATCTGAAATACACGCCTTGTCAGTTTAGAGTGGCGCTCGAAGCCGATCGTTACAGCCAAAAACGGAATGGCTTCGCTAAACAATGGGGTCAATACATATAGAGCTTCATTTATGTTAAACTTACGCCAAGATGACAGGATAAACGTCTATGCCAAGCGCACTGACAGTCAAGAGGGCAAACATGAATGAGAAAAAGCCGTTGAGCAAGACAGCAGTGGCCAGGGTATAACGAGATCCTAAAGATCTCATGTTGATATAGAGTGAAGCAAATGTTGCCAACATCATAACGTAGCCAGCCAAGATGACAATAATGTCAATGTTATCTGCAAGCTAGAAAAAAAAAGATTACTACATGTTTTTCATGTATTCTCTAATCTATTTACCTCAATTAACTCCTTGATACGAACAACAATGTTTTTGGTGACAATAAATAACCAAGTAAAGATATCTTGATGTTCATTTGCCTTGGATAAAGAAACAATGTCAGACGTAGACAAGGTAGACAGTTTCTGTTCCCAAAGATGAGAGAGGTGTTGACGATAATCTGTAGAGGTATTGAAAGCAAACGCAAAAGAAACAGAAGAAGCGGTCGATTCGTTCAGGTTCAAGTCACCAAAGATCGTCTGTGCGGCCTCGAGATTGTCGTGAATGGATCGATCGATATCTTGAAGGTCTTGCTCCTTGAATACTTGCGAAAGGGATTGAGTGAAGCATTCGCCGTTGGGCAACTTGAAGCACAAGGAATGAAAACCGACTTGATTGAGATAATCATCAATTTGAGCATGTTCGATGGTGTTTTGGAATTGAAGGAGAGAAGATAAGGTTTGTTTGTCCAATAAGTTGCTTGTAGATTTGGCAGTAATGGAGATTTGCTTGAGTTGAACTTTAATGTGATTAGGAATACTGTCTCGTTCATGACTAGCAATTTCTTTGAATTGTGCTGCATTGGCATCCGCATAAACAAAAGTAGGATAGATACGTGTTGCAGTGCCTGAGAAAATGTCTGATGTACGAGCCTTGTTGAAGAGGTAAAAGTAGCTAAAGGACGACAAGATAAGAATAGTCGCAATCATCTCGATGGGACTACGAGACGAGATCCTTGCTGCCTTATGAATGCCTTTACCAAGCATAGTTGAAATGGACCTAAATGCTGTGGTCCCCCTATGTGCTGGTAAAAGAGACATCTTTTTGTTGTTGAAAACAATAAAGAAAAAAAAAAGAGAGGACAAAAAATCAAAAGTCCATTTTTATATAATAAATTGTGTGTAGCCACAGGAAGCAAGCGGAGATAGGATTAGAAATATAGAGCAAACCTAACAAATGAAAGGGGGAAGCCACAAAGATGGTATATTAAGAATATAGAAAAAATGTTAAGGAGATGGGAGAGTGAAGGGGAGAAGTGATGCATACATGAAAAGATGCATAAATTAGCCATTTAGAGATAATAAAAAAAAATGGAAGAAAGCTTTCTGTGTATGTGTGTGTATAACATAGTGGCTAAGCAGCCCTTTTAAAACCTTCCATTGCCTCAACTTTAATTTTTTTTCTTCTTTTTTTTTCTCTTTCTAAACAATATGTCTCGTACTCCTGTAACTGTACCCTGTAAATATAAGACGGGTAGAGTCCTTGGTAATGGTACTTATGCAACAGTCAAAGGTATTTCAGAAATACATTCTCCTCCTTATTTGTAATAACCCCCCTTTTTTGGTCTATTTTGTAGAGGCTATGCACGTAAGTTAAACAATAAAAAACCAGTTTGATATTTACACAACATAGATCGAAACTGGTAAATATTATGCAGTCAAGATTATCAATAAAAAGTTGATGGAAGGACGTGAACATATGATCCGAAATGAAATCAATATCTTGAAGCGTATTTCACAAGGAAATAAGAATATCCTTAGTTTAGTTGACTATTTTGAAACATTAAATAACTGCAAGTATATACATTCATTGTTTATTATACAACACTAACAAATAAATAGTGTACTTGGTCACCGATCTAGCTTCTGGGGGTGAATTATTCGATCGTATTTGTGAAAAGGGTAGCTATTTCGAAAAGGATGCTGCTCATATCGTCAGAACTATTTGCAGTGCTGTTGCTTACCTTCATGACAATGGTATTGTTCATCGCGGTATGTAAACATAATAGATATATACTATATGCTTTTATTCATTCTGTTTATTTGATAGACTTGAAGGTAAACAAGACAAAAAAAAAGAAAAGAAAACATGCATTAACTTGTTTAGCCTGAAAACCTTTTATTCCGTGAACGTGATGAAAACTCTGATTTGCTTATTGCAGACTTTGGCTTATCTCGTATTATTGATACCGATAAATTCCATACCTTAAAAACAACTTGTGGTACACCAGGATATATGGCGCCAGAGATATTCAAAAAGACAGGACATGGAAAACCTGTGTAAGTGTATTGTGTATGTGCGTTAATGATAAAAAAAAAACTAACGCGAGAGTTAGGGATATGTGGGCCATTGGTGTCATCGCTTACTTTTTATTATCTGGTTACACTCCATTTGAAGGAGCCAATAACATTGAAGAGATGAACGCTATTCTCAACGCTGATTACAACTTTGATGATCCATGTTGGGAGGGCATTAGCTCACAAGCCAAAGACTTTATTGAACGTTGTCTAACGATTGACCCTGACAAGCGTATTACTGCACATCAAGCTCTTGAACACGAATGGCTCGCTGAAAAGGAAATCAAGGATGAAGAATACAAAAAAAAGGAAGATCTTTTACCCAACTTGCGTACCAACTTCAATGCTCGTCGCACCTTCAAGAAAGCCATCAACATGGTTACCCTCTCCAATCACTTTGGTCACTTGTCAAAACATAGTAGTCATAGTAACGCATTAGATCAATTGAAGCCTGTGAACGAGGGTATCGATCAAGTCTTGGAAACGCCTGAAAAGGAAGGAGGTTTATAAAAAAGTTCTATACACATTAAACAATGGCTTTAATAAAAAAAAGAAAAATAGTGCTTAAAAATTGCCTTTTAGTAGCTTTTTTATGTCAAGTTCAAATTTGACATGTGGCTTCTCAGTCGGAATAAACGGGATTGCCATGATTAGTCCTAAATCAGTAACAAACGAAGACTCTTGTAGTGCAAAGCCAACAAACTCTTTTATTATTTTGTATAAATCCATCATCAAAATATGACTCTTACACATTCAATGGACAGAAACAATGATAATTTTGGGGAGAGGTAATCAGGGTAATTCTTGGATCGCCCGCCTCCGCTGGTTTCCGACTTCATTTACAATACGGGTCAATTTCATGCATACTTATCCTTAATGTCTGTGTTCAAATCTACTGCATGATTAAAACAGTCTAAAAGCGAAAGAACAATGGTAGTGACAGAGAGAGACAACTCATGCTTACGGAAACAGTCACAATAAATGGCCCATTTTATTCTTGATTTTTTTTTGCCTTTTCTATGCTTCAAACAAACTTGATTAGACAGATTACAAAGAGACATGTCAACCCTACAAGAGTCTTTGCTACCTATTCTTTATTACAGCAGAGACATCATAATCAGCGGGTTACAAAGTTCAAGGTGATCGAACCACCTTCTATGGCCAAGTTGCCTGTCCTTTATAAAGAGCTTATAAAGTTCAAACTAGCTGGTCTAGTTGCCCTGACAGCTATGACAGGCTATGCGCTTGCCCCTGGTGAGTCAACGGTGACAACACTGCTAGCAACCACAGTCGGCACAGGTCTTTGTATTGGCTCAGCCAATGCTATTAACCAGTGGATAGAAGTGCCTTATGATGCTCAGATGCTCAGAACCCGCAACAGAGTGCTCGGACGACGAGCGCTGTCTCAAGTCCATGCGTTCGGCTTTGGACTTTTAACAGGGGTAACTGGTGTCACCATGCTCGCGACCTGCGTCAATCCGATCACAGCCATCTTGGGTGCTTCCAATATTGCCCTCTACACATTGGTCTATACCCCCATGAAGCGATCGTCCATTGCCAACACATGGGCAGGTGCTGTCGTAGGCGCCATTCCTCCCATGATGGGATATACCGCCGTGACGAATAACCTGCTGGATCCTGCTGCCTGGGTTCTCGGTGGTTTACTCTACTGCTGGCAGTTTCCTCATTTTAATGCTCTTGCTTGGAACCTCCGTCAGGACTATTCTAAGGCTGGATACCGCATGATGGCCGTAACAGATCCTAAATTAAACGCGCGGGTCTCATTACGATACAGTCTGGCCATGTTTCCCCTATGCTTTGCTGTGCCCTATCTTGATTTGACCTCTTATTGGTTTGCCCTTGATTCATCCATCGTCAATGGCGCTTTACTCTACGGTGCCTATAAATTTTGGAAAAAGAGGTACCCAAAAAAAGAAGGTTCTTTATGTACACACAAATCTCACTTTTTTTTAAAGCAACGATAAATCAGCCAAACAATTGTTCTTTGGCAGCATTGTCCATTTACCTGTCCTTTTAGCTCTGCTTATGATTCACAAGAAATGGAATCTGTCTAGCCATCATCGAACGAAAGAAGAAGAAGAAATAGAAGAAATTATTGAATGGGTGATCGAAGACGACTATTAATTTTATTTATTCTCTTCCTTATTTAAATCGTTCATGTTGGTAGTCTAGAATACATATTAATACCCGCATATACATATAGAATTATCCATTTACCTCTACAGGAGTACCAATAAAAATCAACTGTTCAAGCTGGGTTGTCTCTTCATCCTCTTGGTTGTCAACGACAAAGAGTGTGATATGAGTTATATTTTGGAATTTGACAAATCTCAAGTTGACGATCGCGTCTTGTTCAAAATCCTTGGGCGCCAATTCAATCACCTGTGTCTCCTTTACGGAATCAGTATCATCAAAGCCAAGTGCTTGTCTATTGGCATATAATCTTATCGTCTTGGGTGCTTGTGCGACATTGTGAGCCTTGAACTTTAATGAATGAATTTTGACAGCTACATATTTCGGCTTTTAAACAAAGTTTTGCTGCTTTTGATAGACAATACTTACGTTGATTGAATGGGACACTAATGATCAACTGCTCATCGACGTCACTCTCCAGGTAACTGCTGTCGTCTTTGAATATGTTTTTGACATTATTTTCTGTTTGTTGGTTTAGTGCATCCAATTGATTCATGGTGATAAAAGAAGTCAAGTCACCCTACACAATACATCAATTGGTGTATACTTTTTTTTTCTTTCTTTTTTTTCTTACGTGTCCAGGTACACCATAATTCTTTTTAGAGCTTTCTCCTTGTTGCTGTTGTTCTCCAGACAGCTTTTGAATATAAGCCTCGAGTTGTTTAGGGTTAGCTCCCTTCATCTCTGTCAACTTTTTGTTGTTTTTATAAAATTGAAATGTAGGCCTAATAAAATTAGTTTGAATAGCAATAAAAAAAAAAAAGTAAAAGAAAATGCTTACATGGCAGTGATTCCACAGGCAGTGGATACTTCTTTCACTTGGTCCACATCAATTTTGGCAAAAGTAACTTGAGTATACTTGGTTGCAAGTTGGTCATAAACGGGTGAAATCATTTTACAAGGCCCACTATACACGACACAGAGCTAAGGAAAAAAGCAGGTTTATACCATAGCAAAGACTTACCACCAACTAGCAGTAAAGTAAGCAACTACTAATTTATCTGGAGAAGAGCTCAAGGCTGCTTGAAAGTCTGCGGCGTTTTGAACATGTTGAACTGTCATGATGTTTAAAAAAGAAAGGACAGAGAGAAAGCATTACGTGTTGCATGTAGATATTTGGGTTTAAAATAAATGGCCAATCATAATAAAGCTCATTCACATACACACATACTGTACTTCCTGCCAACACTACATGCATCAGAAAATAAGCTAATGCTACCAGCCGCTTCTTCTTCTTCTAGGCATTACATGTAATACTTTCCAGTGAAATATTCTTTGATGTAAGATATGTATTTATCGTGACTACACGTGATTGATCTTGGGCCTTGGTTAACCAAACTGACAACGTAAAGAAATCTCTTTTTATCTCTTTCTTTCTGAAAAGAACAAATCAAGATGGCGACTTTATAAATTCGTAATTCTACAAATCATTCTCAATAACAACAATGGATAACTTTTTAAAAGCACTCAATTCCACCAAAGTACCAACAAAGAGAGAACCAAAGCATACAAAACTTTATCAGCAGACGTAACCATTTATACCAATGTTAGAATAAAATAAGCTGTTTTCTAACAAAATATGTAGCATAAAGTTGCACATATACAACAGCCAACTTCTCATAAAATGTTAGTCAATCATATTCTCGGTAATTATAATCCACGCTTAGAAATGTACTTAATTTATTTGTATGTCTCTCCTATCTTTATCTTAGAATAAAGATTAATAAGAAGTACTTCTTTTGTCTTTGTCTTGTGTCTCTAAACCATTACATAGCAGTACACGTCGATTTCCTTCCCTAGTGCGGCATTTATTCTCAAATCTGTGTGACATCAATTCCCACTTGCTGCGACTTTGCTTTTGGGAAAGACTGTGCACATACACACACAAAAAGATGCTAAAGAGCATAGTGTTTCAGAAAAGTGTTATAAGACTTTACAAAATGCGGCATTACAATTTATACACAAATGCCACAAGTTAGAGCGACGTTTATCTCGAGAAATAGTGTAAATAGACCGAGAAAACGATCAATAGTATATTATTTTTCATTTCACTTTTTTACATGTAAATATAGACCGTCTACGAACGACGTGGCAGATAGATTAACTGCTCACTATGTAGATACGACAGTCATATATGTCTCATACTTTCTTAGAGCAAGGAAAGCACAAGATTAGCTAACTTGACCGTCAATGAAAGTATTTAGTTAATTATTTGGATCGAATAAAGAACGAAAATGGCTGCAAGCTGGGGTCCTCTTTTATACACGTTTCAAAAGCCACAGATCTGTGACTGATACAAGTCGAAAATTTTTTTTTCATCTTCATTATAAATTAAGCCCATTCCCTTTTTTTTCCCTTTTTCTTTTTCCTCAAGGAGGTAGCAAGCTTATGTATACGGGCAAACATACGAAAAGATATCATTCTTTAATTCAACCCGTGGGAAGGTCTGAGAAAAGCCGCTAATGTCTTTGCTGGACAATCTGTGAAAACGGAGGCAGTGCTACCAGAAAATCTAACCTCTTGTTTCCTTACCTTTGAAGGATTTTATATTCTGATGGGTATTCTGGGGAGACGAGAGGATTATTGTAACGGTCTGCGGGCGGAAATGCTATGAAGTGCAATACATGAGGCTGGTTTTACCAGTAACTCAATTCAGACTACTCTGTTTCCTCCTTCACCCTTTTTTTATTATTGAAATTTAAACGAAAAAAAAAAAAAAAAATGATGAGCCAATTACGTAACAGAGCTGGTTAATTTTTTTTTCTTAGTATAAATAAATAGACAAAGAGTGTGTGTCTGATTTCATTTGTTGTTGTTTCATTAATGTCAAAGAAAAAAGTTTTAGAAAAGGCTAATTTAGAATCCATTGCAAAATATATAAAAGAAAAAGACGGTAGAATCTTGTGTACAAAAAACAACTTAATTTCTAACAATTATTTCAGTAAAGAATGTCATTGTCATGACAGGTGCAGGCATTTCAACTGCTGCGGGTATTCCTGATTTCCGTAGTAAGGACACAGGTCTATACCATAACCTGAAAAGCTTCAACCTACCTTATGCTGAGGCAGTATTTGATATTGAATATTTTGAAGTAAAGAAGAAGAAAAAAGCAGATAAAGATAACAATAAAGATATATAACAAAAAACAATTTTTGAATAGGAAAATCCACAACCATTCTATACACTTGCTAAAGAACTATACCCTGGTCAATTCTTACCTACCAAAACCCATTACTTTATCAAACTACTTCAGGAGAAAGGCATCTTATTACGAAACTTTACGCAAAACATTGACACCTTGGAAAGATTGACAGGACTGGACCAAGATTACATTGTTGAAGCGCACGGAAGTTTTGCCACGGCATCATGTATCAAGTGCAAAAATCCAGCCGAGATTGATCTGGTGAGAAGGAAAGCATTGGCGGGCAAAGTGCCTAAATGTGTGTTCTGTAAGGGATTAGTCAAGCCAAATATCACATTCTTTGGTGAGAGTTTACCCAAGCGATTCTTTAATAGATTGGTCGTAAGCATATATTGTCCATTGTTATATATCAAGCATGACATTTATTGTTATTAGGATTTTGAAAAGGCGGATCTATTGATTGTGATTGGAACAAGTCTTCAAGTACAGCCATTTGCTTCTCTCATTGATGAAGTGCCTGACCATGTCCCAAGACTATTGATCAATCGAGAGCTTGTAGGTGTTCATCGATCCAAGTCAAGTGGTTTTGATTTCAGGTGGAAATATGGTCTTAATCGAGATGTGGCCTATCTGGGTAGTTGTGACGAAGGAGTTCAGAAACTGGCGGAATTATTAGGTTGGGATAAGGATCTAGATCGATTAGTTGCCAAGGGCCACAAGAAGTTACAGTCAATGTGGAAGGATGTACAAGTGGTGATTGAAGAGGAGGCATCGGAGGTTCAAATTGTTATTCATGAAGAAGAAAGCGAAGAGGAAGTGAATCAATTGACAGAGAAGCTAGAAAAATTGACAGCCGAAGACGACGGTAACAACAACAACAATAAAGATGATCATAAGGATAGTAAAGACAATGGAAAGAATGAATAAGCAATTGTATGTAATTGTTTCTTTCCCTTTTGAACGATTGTTTAGTCTTGATCTTTTAATGTCAATAGAAGACATGATTGGTTATGTAAAAAGAACTTTACCAAATAAAGCGTCGTTTCAATTTAATACTATTGCCTAGATTACTCATCTATCATTTTCGTAAGCACTATTGTGCGGATACACCCTACACTTTCAAGGGACCCGAAAAGAATATAAATACCTACTCTTTATTTAATAAAAAAAAAACACATCTCTTTCTACTTTTCCCTTCTTTACGCCGGTCGTTTATCATAGTATAATGAAAGCTTCATTCCTTCTTGCTTCTCTCTTTGCTACCCTTTTGACAGCTCAAGCTGCTCCTCTCGAAACTCGCTCATCCATGTCTGGTAGTGGTACATACTACGATGTTGGCTTAGGCTCCTGTGGACATAAAAACTCAAATAGCGACATGGTTGCTGCTCTTTCTTCTGATCTAATGGATGGCGGTAAACTCTGTGGAAAATCAATCACGGTCAAGAGCAAGAAAGGATCCGTCACTCTTACCGTCGTAGACACTTGTCCTAGCTGCGACAGTGGTGATGTTGACATGAGCAGTGCTGCATTCAAGAAACTTGGTTCGCTGGACGAAGGACGTATTCCCATCACTTGGTCTTATTAAACCCCTCCTTTTTTGCATATCATATAGCTGGTCTTTTTTTTTTCATAAACAAGCATTGTTTCATTTTAACTAGAATTCAATAAATACTTTATTTAACAGTGTCTATATTCAAGAATAGGACCACCGATTTCCGTTATCTCAGGAAGAGTACAATTCAAGTCAAATACTTTAGCCAAGACAATCTTGTAAATCTTTTGTACATTGATAGATTCTGCTGTTGAGCAGAAAATAAGCGGGGCCTTCATCACTCGAGAATACTTTCGTGCCTTTTTTTTTTATAAAAGAGTTAGATAAATAATCTTTGATTATTTTATTTTACTTGTCTTGTTATTTCTTCTTGTTTTTCAAATGGTAAATTGACAAATTCATCATACTTTGTACCCACCAACAGTGGCACTGCACTCTAAATTGATATTCGTCTTGTCAACGACATGTCCTTTTTGCATATATATGTATATACCATCGTGATTCCTCTCACTTGTCGATACCAATCTCGAAGGCTGTTGAGGGTCGATAGTCTCGATAGATCAAATGTGAAAAGTATTGCTACGGCGTCATTACATACAAGAGGTAACATGCTAGCGAATTGTTTCTGGCCTTTTTTTATTGGTATACTGTCTACGAATAATATTCACTTACCTCCTAAATCCCATATACTAAACGTAATCTCTGTTTGTCGAATGGATATTGTTTTTTCCATAAAATTTACACCTTTTTATTATTGCTCATAAGTATATCTTGGTCTCTTTCATATTACGATTATATGTACTGATGCATACCTAATGTCTGTATATACTCTGGATCGTATGCTCCTTCTGCGTATTTAATCATCAAGCTGGTCTTGCCTATTTGTGTATCACCAACGATACCCATTTTTAGTACAACGCTATATAAGGTGTAAACTGCTCGTTCTTATTTGTTATGCCATAAAGTGAGTACCTATTTGTTGTTCCAGATTGACCATCCATAAATGATGTTGATGCTGCATTCAATGATTCTTGAGATGTCATTATTAAGAAAGTGAGAAAAGAAGAAGAAAGAAAGAAATGCAAGAAGTATTTTTTTATGTTGATACATAATGAATATCAATCAATGACTATGCAAAAAGGGCAAATAAACATTTCCCCTTTTTAACAGAACAATGAATTCAGTATCTATCTTTTCGGATTAAAATATGGGTCGTATCTTCGTTTACGTTCATTGTTTTGTTTGACAGATATGATGGATTTATATGTTTATTTTATAAAATACAAAAGAGAGACGGGGTAAATCTGACAGGTATAAATTAAGTATGTATTTTTTTCTTTACCTAGGTTTGTTTAAGAAAGAACAAAAGGGAAGGGAAGAGAGAGAGAGAAAGAGTCTACACTTGTTGCAAAAGATCTATTTTACATTATTGTGCAACACTGTCCACTTTCAGGAGGCGCAAATGGGTCTTCATTTTTAGGTACTGGTCCCCAAATGAAAGGCAGTAAAGGATCCTTGTTATTATTACAATAATCTATTAAGCTAAAAGAAATATAAGTCATCTATTATAAGCTTGCATCATTTTATTTATTTTTTTACCTTGCAGATGCTTCTGAGACAGTAATTCTTGATATGTTGAGTTGATTTCGAAGGTAATTGTTATATTCTTCCAATCTTCTCAGTCTAGTCTCTGTCATCTTTGGTGTCTTTCTCGGTCGTGCTCTTGGCTGAAGCTTTGTTGGCATTTTGATCAAAAAGATATACAAGGAAGAAAGAAGAAGTAGTGATGGAAAAGGCAGAGATTTATTGTTTTTCAAATATGGCAAATGTACATTTTTGAAAGCATATATGCGTACAATCGTTGTTTTTCTTCTTTTTTTTTTTTTCAAACATAAAGACTACAAATGTATAACAACAACTCATCATAGATATTTGTAATCGCTATCATTCTTCCTATGTCTCTTTTCTTTTTATCATTATTGATGTTATGTTGATACCAGAATAAAACACGCAATTTAAGGTTTTTTAGTCACAAACTTCGTGCCACTTGGACATCATTCGTTTTTTTCAGAAGAATTAGGCAACAAAGATACACAAGATAGCTTTTAAGTATTTGGCAGTTTTATAAATACAAGCAATGCTGTCAGAGTACAAAACAAGAAATGACACAAATGCACCATTGTCGTTTTTTATAAATGATGAGTACCTCTTTCACAGAAACAAGGCAAAAAATAACTTTGGAGTTTGAACCTTATAGTTTACCCCAGTTTTTTATAAATGAGCGTGTGTGTATATATGTGTAGCCGTCATTTTGGTTACATCTTGGGTTATTGTTCTTGGAGACAGTTGATTGCTATAAATGCAAGATTCGATATGGTAAAACGATTTGAAGCTAGAGGGCAACATACGTATCGAGAATGTTGGTTACTGTTGGTTTTTTGACAAGTGCTGTCTGTCTAAACAATGTGATAGGATAATCACAGAAGATTGTAAAGGGAATAGTCATTGGTCAGTAAATTCCGCTGAAGGAATGACCTCGTTATCTTGCAGTGTCAATTCTTTAAGCCAGGTCATAAGATGCATGGCTAATATATGCATGAATTAATTGAATGTACCAGCTTCTTTTTTAAAGTAACCAATGATGGTACTATCTCATTGCTCTAAAGGTAGAACAAGAGTGAGTTGAATTCCTATTTGAAACCTGCAATGGAGTTCGACATGTTACACTCAACGGTAGACGTGTGCAAAATATCCTTAATTGGACAGGACGGCTCTCTCTCTCCTTCCTTCTCTTAAGCAATATCTTTTTTTTCCCAAGTAGCTGTGTTAAGGAACTTTTTAGCACAGATGGTCATACAACATGGAGATATATTACCCATGCATTTAGACGACAGTGTGTTTAATCATGTTTTTTGTACTGATGAGGCTTGTAACAGTGCCACATGACAAGCGCAGTTAGTCTGGGGACATGTTTAATAACAATAAGCACGAATGAATATCTCTTTTTCTATATCATGGGGGTTATTCAACCATAGATCTTCTTTTGATAGACCTTCTTTTGATGTCAGCTCCTTCTTTGTAAACAGTTTTGAGACTGGCAGGACATCTTTTAACTCTCTCGAAAGTACGCACCATATAATATGACAGTTTATTACGTTTACTGGTCATCGGGTCAGGTTTCATTGAAATACGAAAGGCGTATGAGAAATTATCAGGTTCATGAACACTTGTCAATTCTACAAGTATCACATCTCATTGTCATTCTTTGCAGGTATAAACATAGTCTTTCTTATCTAACATGATATATGCTGCCTATGCCGCATTCTCTTTATGATGATACATCTCATTGAATTGTATGCACAACATGGACTAGCTTACTCTGACAGAGTTTCCTTAACTAAGGATCCTATCATATCTCTCTCTTCAAGGTAATGGCCAGCTGCTGTCCTTGTGGCTTCTAAGCTCAGTTTCAACTTTATCAAACATCCTATGGTCGTAGACTGTTTCTATAGTCATGGCTGATTGTTTTCATACTTTGAACACTATGATAGTGAGGCTGTTATATACACTATATTAAAAAGATTGATTCATCAAGAAAAGTCACCTGGTCCTTCGCTTACGGAAGTGGTCAAGCGAATATACCTTCTTTGTCACGTTATACAGTATTTCCAAGAACTCGTTTCAAAGTATGCCAAGCATGGCCCCCTATCTTTTCTCCCCAAAAGTATTTTAAACAATATTATCTACATATATACCTATCCCACTACTTTGTTAACAAGTATGCGTACTGAAAAATGTTGCTGCAAGTGTAAGTTGTAGCTTTTCAGAGAGGCGATGATAAACAACAATCTCACTGCTTTATAAGCCCTTAAGTTAGCACAAAGATGAAAAGGTGGTCAATAAAAAACCAAATGAATGGTGCTTTTTTTTGCTTTTTCTTGTTCCTTTCCTAGCAGCTGGCTTAACTTGTTATACTTTTCCAATTTTTCTTACTTCATTGAATCTTTGACTTGCAAGCATAGATACTAAGGAAACAAACTTGATTATTATATAGCTCTATCATAACGGTTTTTCTTTACCTTGGCTTTTTCCATAAAAAGAACAAGCTTTTGAGTGCAGTTGTTCTTTATATCATTTCTTTATTAATAACAAGAAGAAAGAACACTATTACAAACAACATTATTTTATATGCAAACAGGATTACTTATGACCAGTGAGAATTGGACATGACGCGTTATATGAACGTGCTTTATAGTCAGTCTGCTTGTATTGTTCATTCATGGAGTAATCTCACCAAGTATTTATAAAGTAAATAAAACAACTATGTCCGCTATTTGAGTAGGGCATGTTTTCTACCTTTGCTGTATAATAAGTCTTTATGTCCATCCCATTGGTATAAAAGTTATCACACGCGCATGTGTACAGAATTGAAATCATGTTTAAGCAAGTAAAAAAGTGCTGTATGTATTCAGAATCTTAAAAGCACCTTCTTTACGAAATAAAGTGGCATAAAATCGCTTCCAAAAAAAACTATGCATTTTTTAAGTCCATTGAAGCAAGTGATGGCTCCTAAGAATAAGCTGTAAGAATAAATTGTTAATATATGTATTCGCGTCAAGAGCTTTTTATATGTTTGACGGAAAAGAAGTTGTTTCATGCAACAACCGTTGATTTACTCTTATCAAAATAACATTGTTCATATTATATTTTCAGAGTTTTTAATTATGAAAACTTAATGGTTCCATTGTTATTTGCGGCGTATTCTTTGCAATATCTTCAACGTATTTTCTTTGTTCTTTTGTCATTGTACTTAAATGGGTATCTTCACTTTCATCTGTCAGATCAATAATATGCATTCTTCTATAGCTTTTCAAAAAAGCAATCGCGGGATTCGCATGATTCTAGCACATATAAAAAAAGAACAACATTGCATGCACGAGGAAAACCACGAGAAGGCTACCTCTAAGCATTACTTGTGATGTCGTCAACAAAGCTTTTCAATGTGTGGCATCATGCTAAAATTACTCAGGAATTGCTGTAGAATATCAATTTATAAAGCCTCCATCTTGACTTTGTTTCTGATTGAGAAGAAAGAGATAAAAAATGCTGTTATTTCTGTACTTAATATATTGCTGTGGTTTAATTTTATGTTGTCAAGTTCAATCAACGAAGAAATGAATAAATGCATCTTTCAAGTGTAGTCGTGATAAATTCGTATTTTACATAAAGTATCTTCTTCTGGGCAACCTTATGTTACATAGCAACTTTGATAGTGCAGCAAGATAGTATGAAGTTGCAAAGTGACGACACAGGCAGCCTCCCGAGGAAATGTCCGCTTATTACCCTTCTCGTGTATTTCCTCGTGCGCGTAGTGCTCACCGAAAGTTATTAAGAATGAGTTTAAGACTTATGTCCATGAACACGGGCTTAATATCGAGCCAAATGTCTGAATTGTTGCCAAGCACTATGTTTAGTGTGCTAATGTTTGTAATGCATGCAAAGCTTGTGTTTATATTCAATAGTTGGTAGCTTTTAAAGATGATGATCTTTTCGCCAGTCTTGATGTCTACTATAGTGTGTGATGAATTGGCCATGAATATAAATGTAACAAGCTCCCAAAGTCAATTAAAGGAAAAAGGATAATTAATGGTTCAAAAAAGAGGTCTGTCACATGGTATTAGTTCAACTCTTATGGTACCTATCCTTAACAAGCTTGGATTATACGATATATATATTGCTATCAACAAATGCCGCAATCCCCAAAATACCCAATGCACTCTGATCATTCGTTATCTCCCGTTTCAGGATAATATTCCACTAAGAATCGATAGTTAGTGCAGTCCATTTTTTAATTCAAAGAATATATTAAAGTCTCTATCTCTCTGTCACAGCCTTTCAAATATGTCTAATAAGAAAGATGTCTATAAAACACAAGTCTCTTTTGGGAAGTCTTCAATGGTTCATTGTTTCTCTTCAGGTTAAAATCCTGTTGATCCCTTTTTGTATCTGAAAATGAAAAATGATGATTCAATTGGACCTAATCTTTAAAATTTGACTTGCAGATCAATAGGTTCTGCGACATATTCCGATTGGACAACCTGGTAGTTTCTAATAGAAAGGGAGCAAAAAAGAAAAAAAATATAATAAACTCCCTCTTTTTTTTTTTTTTTTCTGCTCTATCCTTAATTATTGCGTGAATCGGCTTTTCCTGGCACAAAAGGGTAACAGGAAAAGGAGAAGCTAAATATAGAGTCAAGACAACATTTACACATATTTAATACATCCCCCCTTCCCTTTTCCTTTCTTTCTTATTTATTCTAAATGGCACCTCCAGAAATAGCTGATTCATTTGTCTTTATGGACGATGAAGAAACATCCTATCATTCACGAAGATATTCTCAATCGCATGCAGTTTCTTCGGCAACGGAAACACTGACAACGCCCTATCATCGTGGCCGATCTTTTTCGACATCGTCCATTGATCCATCGACGTTGGCTGTACAGATCATATCATCCGTCAACAACAAATTAAAAGGAGAAAACGAGATACCAGACGATGTAGAGATCTGTGAAGTGACAAGAGCCCTTTTATTGGGCGCTCAACGATTGTTGCTTATTGAAGAGTTACCCAAGGACAGAAGAGAGAACCAGTATGTGCTCTCAGGCTATCGTTTCTACAAGTCAGCAAACGACTGTCTAAAGTCTTTGTTCAAGCTACACAATGAAACAATGAACATCTGGAGCCATTTGCTGGGGTTCATTTTCTTTAGCTTTCTTTCAGTCAGTGTCTTTCAGGTAAAAAAAAATTTGATGGCATATTATGTATATATACTCATACCATGTAGAGAAAATTCCCTGAGGCTTCAGCTCATGACCTCTTGATCTTTACTGCATTCTGTTTTGCGTCTCTCCTCTGTTTACTCTGTTCATCCATCTACCATACCTTCATCTGCCACGCCGCTCATCATGTTAAAAGCTTTACAGCTACCCTAGACTACATCGGCATCACCTTTTTGATTACTGCTTCGATCTGTATTATTGTTCATTTTGGATTTTACTGCGACCCGACCTCGAGGAATAGGTACATGATCTTTAGCTGTCTGATCGGAAGTATTGGTGTCATCTTGCCTTTTTTCCGATTCTTTGACACCAAAAGATACAGGCCTTTACGCATCGGTTTATTTGTCGCCATGGCCTTTTCAAGTATCGTCCCTCTCTTACATATGATCACTGCCAAGGGTTGGGCCGAATCGTTCGAGTTTTTGAAACCGGCATTACTTGGATCCTTGATGTATCTCTGTGGTGTTACAATCTATGCCAAACGATTCCCTGAAAAGTTTTTCCCTGGCAAATTTGATTTGATGGGTATGACAAGCCATGCGATTTGGCATATCTTTGTTTGCTTGGGTATCTTTGTAAGTTGAATGTTTCATTGTTAAATATGAGCTAATTGTGTGTATATAGTTTTATTATCTCGGCTCATTTCATTTCTACAGCCTACGTGAATCTTATGGATGCATGGTCTGATTGATTATTTATTTCTGCATTCTCATTATTGTATAAAGACCCCCAAAAAAGGTTGCATCAGAGAAATAGATCCTTGATGGAGCTATTTTTCCAATTCGTAAATAAAGCATTCTCCCCCCTCTCTCTCTTTTATTCAATCACACACATGAGTAACGACTGACTCAATCTATCGTCATGAGTTATCAATCAGCCCCTCTTCTTCTTTTTATATATCCGTGTGACTCTATGATTGTTCCACAATAATGACTGCGTAAAAATGGTATCTTTAATGTAATAGAGGTTATTTCAAAAACAGTAACCATTATTGTTTTTGTTTATACTTTATTAAATGGTCCTATTCTAAAGTCGACCCAAAGATATTAAGACTTTTGTGAAACATTGCTTCAGCAAATTCTAGTAAAAAAAAAAAAAAAGAGAGCAATGGCTAGTAAGGATTCATACATTGAATGATGTATACCAAGGAGTACACTGTTTGGAACTGCATAGCAACAAAAGCAACAGCAGTCATAACATGTGATGCTATCTGTACCTTATTCGTAGATCTTTTATGTATATATTCTTAAATATATTATCACATAAAGCTTGGCCCTTTTTTTACTTTTTTTTTTTTTTTTCTTTTTGAAGATACCATGGCAACGACTATACATAATTTACCTATTGAAATTATAAAAGAAATATTTTTACAACTAAGTCGACGTACCCATACCCATGTTTGCAAACATTGTCTCACCTTAGGAAAGAACCCATGTCGATGTTGGCAGCTCGATTTACTTACTGTGGCGTTAGTTTGCTCCCACTGGTATTCTATTGCCTCTCATGTCATCCAGATAACTGAAAGAGCCCAACTGCCCTGGATGCAACTGCTCAATTTGACAGATCAACAGAGATCTTATCCGCTTCGTTCAAAACTTATCAATTTGCTGAATGAGTCGAGGCGCCGCTCCCTTTTTTTCCATTTACGTGTTCGTCATTTAGTCATTGATTTTAAGACGTTTGGTATCACTGAAAAGCCCAAACTAAAGAAAGGTATTTTTTTTTTTGAAAAAAAGCAGAGAAAGCTGATATTTTCCCTTCTTTGAAAGCAGACAAGACATCCGACGTGATGAAGCTACTGCAACTCTGTCCCTCTACAGAACGGCTAGATATAATCTATGATGCATCGTTTGTGTCGTTTGTGACAAATGAACGATCAAGGCAGCTTTTTTCAACCAAGATAACCAGTCTTGCTCAATGTATTCACGAGAACAATCATCAGATAAGGAGGCTAGACCTTGTGGGCTACAACCCCTTCCAGCGATGTCCCTGCTGTGCTGGAAAATGCTGGGATGGTCATCTATCTCCTTTACTGAAATGTTTGCCCTCTTTACACACACTTGTTCTTCAACACGTGCTACCATCAAGGGAGGTGCTAGAGACATTAGCAACTCACAGCTGTCTGGAAAGAATCGTTCTCTATAGGTCTATCGTGACCATTCCTCTAAAAAGAATAAGGCAGACAGACTGTACACAGCAACGAATGACAACCATCAGCCATATACCTGACTGTCTATGGAAACAAGTCAAGATAATAGAGATTTATGAGGATATAGAAGACGTCACACACTGGCCGGCCCAGCGATACATGTTGGAACTGGTAGAACGTGTTGGAAGTAGATTGGAATCCTTTGTATTGCAATTTGCAACCAAAGAGACAAACGAAGCCAGGATGTCACGGTTAGATCAACCCAGTGATAATAATGAATTCAATTTCAGTCAATCATCGCCTTTGCTGAAGTTGAAGATAAAATGTGGGGAATCACTGAAGCAGATTTCATTGGTGAACGTTCCTGAAGTTTTGCTTTAAGAGAGGGTTTAAGCCACTCTTGCCTAATTAGTGTAAATGCCCACACACACACAAAAAACAATCAAATTGTAATATTCTTTTTTTCTTTTTTCTTTTTTTTTTTTTTTTTTTCTTTAATAAAATACAACGATGCCCATTGTTTCAGTAACTCCAAACGCCAACTCTGTTGAAAAGACGACGAATAACAATTGTTCACTTTCAAAGAATCTCAGTTGCAAACACAGTTGTTTATTAAAAGAAAAAAGCAATTGTAAATCATTAAATACACAACAACACTCTAAAAAGACTTCATTACTCTCTCGTCAAGAGGATGACGCTTGGGTTGATATCTCAACTAAGCGTTTAAGAAGTAGCCGTTTGGGTGCACTTTATGACGGCTCTCGGTTTAAAGGAATGCAAAAGTGTGGTGCAAATACATATAACGTCATTGTAGACATTCAGGTAATGATGATGATTAGTAGACAACTATTGAACAAAAGAAACTCATGTTTTTTCTTCAAATAATAGCATGTTGATCTAGCAGCTAGTAAAATTAGTGGATATCTCAACATTGAAGGACTCACTACAGAATGTCCAGAACTAACAGTAAATACTTGGAGTGTACAAAGACATAAATACTTATATTCTTGTTGTAGACGTTTTTCGAAGGAGAGATCATTGGACCTCATTACTCCTTCTTGACTAGAAAGTGGCAAGCACAACAGTCGATTGACATTTTGCATTGGGTAAAAAAAAGAAAAAGAAAAAAAAAAAAAGAATGTGTATTCATTTATAAATAGGGACGATTTCCATCATTTGAACCTTATATCAGCGTCTTCAATAATGATGATTTTGTATATGACCCTTATGATAATGACTTTGTATATATGCGTTGGAAGGAACACTTTTTAGTACCTGATCATTGTGTCAGTAATATTGATGGAGCTAGTTTCGCAGGCTTTTACTATATTTGTTATCAAAGGTCGACAAACGAGATCAAAGGATTCTATTTTTATTTTAATAATCATGAATGGTAAGTGATTACATCTTGTTTCTAAAGCATCTTTATAACATTTAAAATAGGTATCAACAGTTAACACTTGAACATGTAGAAAAGAACGCATTTGGCAATTTTGAATTTCGTTAAGCATACATATATACCTTCCTTTCTTTTCTTTTTTTTTGTACATAAATAGGATGATTAAATATAAGGACTCTATCTTTTTGTGTGTATTTAATGTCATAGTGATTTATTTCTTTCACCCCGTGACAAAGAGGAGAAGAAGAACAATTTTCATATGAGATCGGAATAAAGAACATGTTCTCGTGGCTCTTTCTTCTATTATATAAACTCTCCCTCTTTTTTATCTTTTTTTTTTCCCAATGTGTATTTAGTTCAGCCATGGGACAAGCCGCATCGATTACTTTAGCTAATAAATCAGATATTTTATATGACATTGACGAATTTTCACAACGATTCAAGAAGGCAACACTGTCAACGATGGCAGTTCCAATGATCATTGTGGCATTTCCTATATTGAATGCATACAAGTTTAGTGAATACGAATATACTGGAGTTAAAGTAGTCGATGGCACTATCGGTGGATTACTTGGCGTCGTAGGATGTAGGTATAACTTTGAGTGGATCAATCATCTCATACATGTTGTAGGGCCTATATCTCCTTTTGTTGCCTTTTGGTCTGCTTATCAATCCATCTTTGTGGAAGAACCTGATAGAAAGGCCGAAATATCAGAAGATGTCAAGACCATGGTGAGACGTGCGATTGGCCTAGATTGCGATCGATTTTATAATATAGCTGTTGTAGGTGCAGCAGGTACGGGCAAGGTAAAGAAAAAAAAAATCTTTATGATATAATCCAACAGTTTATAGAGTTCGCTCGTCAATGGAATTCTCGGGTACCCCGATAATGATCAATATGCAGCGGCTATTCATGAAGCGGGTGGCCATACGACCGAGCCAAGAGGATATAGACATCCGGATCTTCGAAACATGATCTTGTGGGATATGCCAGGAGCAGGAACACTGGCGAATAATGACAAGACGTACTTTGAAGATAATTATCTCTATGCATTCGATTCATTGATCATTGTGACCGCAGAAAGGTACAAAAAGAGGAAAAGAAAAATGGAGAAACGGGAGTGTAACGTGACTAGGTTACAGGCAATTGATTTGGAAATTGCGGCCAAAGCACAGGAATATCACATTCCTGTCTTGTTTGTGCGAAATAGATGTGACCAAGTAAGCCCTTTTTTTTTAAGTGTGTGTATGACCATTGACTTTTATGGTATCTTAGTCTCTTCAATCCAAGATGAAAAGATACGAAACTAAAGACAACAATCTCGCTTGGGCAAGAGCAGTAGGTGAATTGGTGAGGGAAGTCAGAAAGACTGTATATACACAACTGAAAGAAAATAAAATAAGCGCAAGGAAACTATTCCTCGTATCAGCCTGGAGTGTCCGTGAGTTGGTGACAACGGTCAATCAAACAAAGTATCTTGACGAGGATATGCGACTGATCGATGAACAGAGGTTTATTCAAGCCTTGATGCAAGCTGTACTCAAAAAGAGAAAGAGATCTCATCGTGTAAATAAATAATTTATTCAAATGGTAATATCGCCAATGCGACTCTTCTTCCTTCTTCTGCAAGCACATTGTATGTGGCTGCTGCATGTTTCTAATATATGAATGAGTATCTTTTTTGGTTTGTACACAATAAAACTTACTGAATTCATTTGATCCACTTGAATTCCTCTTGAAAAAAAATATTTTCTTATTTCTTCAGGAAGAGGCGCCAATTCCTTTCCGGTGCCAAATATGATCAGTTCAGGCCGTGGTGCAACTATATCAAACAGCTTGAAAGCGTCTAGATCCCAGCCTTTCATTGGCATGTGACCAGGTGCTCGTGGAGGTGGATTCCATAGGAATGGAGAACCATTTAGCAAGATGAGAGGTTGTTCTACTTTGACATTATTGGACAGAACAAATCCATGCTTTGTGATGATTTCAACACCCACATTGGGTCCACGATCAAACATGTTGTGAAAGGCACCGAGCATCGAATTAGGAATGACATCTGGGTTTTCGGGTGGTGGTTGAGGAATAGCCTTGTTGGCAATCTTGGACGTATCCACATACCCTTGTTTCCATTCTTCTTCTGTCACCTGTTTCCATCTCTTTGCAGTTGTCGACAGGGATCGATAGGTGTATAGCTGACTTAGGCAGGCAGATCTTGAAATAGTGTGTCGTAGCATAAAAGAAAACAAGAGGGAAAAAAAAAAAAAAGAAAAGAAAAAAAAAAGTTGGTTTATTCAAATATCTTTCTTTGTTTCATCAGTAACAATAATGTGTTCAGATACAGCCAAATTTCCTAGCTTGACTTCTTGATCATCTTCATCTACGTCGTCAATACGGAATATACGTCTAGCCGTGGCCTTTCTCTTTTTATTGTTATCGTCTGGTACTGTCAAGGTATTGTTGGTAGGTGTCAAACCTTCTAATTTGAAACCTTCCGTAACGGAACCGATGGTGCTACTGCTGCTAAAACTATTATTCCTACTTCTGTTACGACTGTGAGGCCGCGTATCTGATTCACTAGCAGATCCACTACGGCTACGACCACTGATACCCGATTTGTCGAGATAAAAGAACACGTCGTCTGCTACTTCCGAATCATCTGTTCTACTCCAATTGAAAATCGTCTTGTCATCTAACCAGTTCATAATCGTAGCCTGTTGAAAGAATCCGCTGGCAATTTTGGGAAGTTTGCTAGGAGTCCATGAAAGATTGGCTGCACTTGCGCTGCGACTAGGCGCTGTGCTTGTTGTTGCTGTTGTTGTTGTACGAGATATATAATTTGCTATTGGACAAAGGATCAGAACAAGAATCTATTTCCAGTTTGTTTCGTTTACCATCAAAATCAGGGAATACTTTGGGTCCATACTCATTAATGAGTTCAGTGATATCTTTTGAGAGTTTCTCTCTATTCTGTCGAAGTGTCTCTGCTCCGCTAGGATCTAACAGGGCCACCCATGTTGGTTTGATAGATCTAGAACCAACAATAAATACACGCTGACTTTTTCTTTTTCTTTGTTTACCTTAGAATATCATTTCCAATTTCACCAAATCGAAGGCTAGCGTAGGAGACAAAGGGTAACAAGTTCCAAGTGATCAATGGTAGTAACAATTTCCATTTTAGCTCCATGTCCATTTGCAACACAATAATAAATACAATAAAGCTATAAAGCGCATAGAGAGTAGGTAGTAACACGAGACCAACCAGTAACTTCCATGTAGCCAACACATCTCTTCCTGCAATTTTCACTGTTGAACCTTTCAAGGCGGCTATAATATAAAAAGATGATGAATACACACGCATATGTTCCCCCCCCCTTTTTTTTTTCTTTTTACCATCTGCTTTCTTTTCACTAATCACTTTGGCTACAATGACAACAGGAAGGTTCAAAATTCCACCTGGGAATGCTAAAAGTGAGAGGATGGCCAACACAAAGATACGCTTGACCAAGAGCCAGAGCATTCTTGCGCCATTATTTCTAGTTTTGAGTACCTGATGATCCTTGATACCATGATACTTTAAGAGTTGGTTGTAAGCCAGTACTTTTTGTTGCAACTCAATGACTTTTGGATCATCTTTAAAAAAATTATATCCTATCAAAAACCTTCTATTGAGATCAACAACTTGTGAAAGATGTAATTTTCTGTGAGCAGGCTTATATAATCTTCTTGCTGCTTGTATAAGCTACAAAGACCACATAAGTATATAAACAAAGTTTCCTCCTTTTTCTTCTTCTTTACCATAAGTGTTTCATAACTTCCTGCATTCACAGTGACTGTCTTGAGCGCATTACAGATACTATCCAACAAGGTCGAGCAGGCCTCTCTCTTCTCGGTTCCTCCTGCCTTAAACTTCTCTACAAGTTCTGCTGGAATCGTCAACGGGTTACCAAACTCGATTACGGCTCGCGATCGAAATTTATGAGCGTGGAAATAATTTAAGCCTAAAATAGGAGCGGTATCAGCTGCAACCTTCTAAAAGAGGGTATTCCGTGTTTCTCACTTTACCGCATGGAACAATCTTTACGTCTAGTCCTGGATACTTGGCCATAGCACCCAATGCCATCACAGTAACCCCAGCTATTGATTTTTTGGGGGGTAAGCAAAAGAGGAGAGAGAGATTTTATTTTTTTTTACCTTTCAAAGGGAGCATTTCAGCTCTATCATGACTACCTCCTTCAGGAAAGATAGTAATACATCCTCCACGATGTAGCTCTTCATGAACACATTTGTATACAGCATCTTGATCTACATGAGGAATGCATTTATAACTCGTTCCCTCGGGTCTCGTGAGTAGTTCCATCGCCTTGAGTTCTTTAAACTCTTTCTTGATCAAGAGTTCAGTATCTGAAATGATCTCGACTACCTCGGATTGTCCATAACTCTTGGGTAATGCAATAAGGTCTCTTGGCTTAAGCTGTTGGGTAAATTTGGTGTTGATACCAGTAATACGCAATGGATCTGTCTTTCTATCAAGTAATTGAATAAAGCCTTCACCCGGTTTTGCTAAATCCTGTGGTCGGATCACAGGGACTGTATAAAAGTGTAAATCGATTGTTATCTTTCGAGACAAATAAAAACTTACTTGCGTTTACCATGCGAGCAAAAGTACCAATGCCCTTTTGGTGCATTGACTTTTCTGCAATTAAAAACGAAACTCTTCTTTGACATTCTCGCATGAGGACAATGGGATCTACAAACTGATTAATGATATAAGTATAATGAAGAGAGCTATTTCTTATTCCTTTTACTTGGTTCGCGTGTGGTGCAGCTACAAAAATCACTGGGCCGTCTTTGGGTATCTTGTGTGCGCCTCTTGGTCTCACTTCTCGAAAGAAGATATCGAGCATCAAATTGAATAACCATAGAGCGGCATCATAGGTTAACCTTTGAGTCAAAGGTTGTTTCCTTGACATGTTTCAAAGTAAGGAAAAAGAAAGAAAGTAAAAGAAAAAAAAAAAAAAAGAAGGAACAATAAGATTACCCAATAAAGAGGTTGTATGAGACGGCATCGGACCCTTAAATTCAGAAAAAGCAAGAAAGCAAGAACATCTTTACCAAAGAAGGGAAGAAGAATAGTCATCTTTTTTAAAAAAAAGAGAATTGTAATTCATATGATTGTCACTCCTTCAAGATAGTGCGAGTTTCTATTTAAATAAAAGCAAACACGCTCATAATTTCCCCCCTTGAAATAAGACAAAGAAAGACAGGCGGAAGTTTAAACATTGACTTTTTTGTAATTCTCAAGTGAAGCACACGGTTTTTTCTTTATGAACAAACGACCTTCATTTGTCAATTTCCCTATACCTTTTGATCATCCATATACAATTCCAACACTTCTTGCCACAGTCAGTGCATCAGCTTTACTCTATTACTCTTTACAGGCATCACATAAACGTGATTTAAAAGAGGCGATTAGACAACAAGTCATTTATAAGAGAAGACACTTGAAACGAAAAGAAGACAAATTTGCAAGTTTAAAAATAGAAAAACAATATGTGAATCCGTTCAAGGAATGGAATGCTAATGTACCACTATGGGAATACATTCTGTATTGGCTGGGAATTGGAAGGCACGACTATTCAGCCAAGGTCTTCTTATATCAACTCGACAATAAAGTATATGTTCTAACAAAGTGTTCATAGGACTTGGAACGTTTACATGTTATTAGGCCCAACTTGGATAAGCTTGTAGAAAAAAATGTATCATTTATATGGTTAGGGTAAGAAAGAAAAGCCGTGGTCTGTTACATGTATTATTAACATGACACAAAATAGACAATCTACATGTCTATTCAGTCTTGATGGTTTAACCATTTTGACGGATCCTGTGCTGGATCATAAAAAGCGTGCAAAGCCCTGTCCTTGTCAAATAGAAGATTTGATGGGCGTTGTCGATATAGTTCTTGTCTCACATAACCATTTTGACCATTTAGGTATTAAAAAACACAACAAAATTGAGGCTATTTATAACGATTTATGTAGATGAAAATGTCGTAAAGGGACTTGGAAATAAAGTAACATGGTATATACCACTAGGATTAAGAGAATGGTTTGTAAAGAGAGGCGTCGATAATGTCATCGAGCTTGATTGGTGGCAAGAAATACATCATAAAGACAGGCCTGATATCCTCATTGCTTGTGTACCTGCAATGGTAAGCCAGTGAGACAATGATAAAAGTGATATTGATGCTCTTTATTTTAGCATAGTAGCTGTTCTTTCTGGGATAAAGACGAGTCCTTATGGTGTAGCTTTGTAGTAAAGTCAAAGCAACATAAATTATTTTTCTGGTAAGGAAATGATAATGCACACATGGGTGGTATATGAAATAACCAAGGCGTTAGCGGTGATACGGGCTATGTACCTGAACTATTTCAATCCATTAGAGATCTATATGCGCCATTCACAATAGCAGCGTTACCTATTGGAACATATGAACCACCCAGTATATTTAAATCCCTCCATATGAATCCAACTGAAGCGATCCAAGCACATCATGATTTGGGCTCACCATGTATATCAATTGGTATACATTGGGGTACATTTCATCTATCCAATGAAAGCTACTTATCTCCTCCTGAACTACTAGCTCGTTTATGGGCAGCTCAGAATACCAATGGTAGTCAGTTTATTACGACCTCTTTAGGTCAACTTATAGATATAGAATAATTTAATAAACAGGACGACTTCTCATTGTATTGTTAATTTATTTATTAATATCAACTATCTATAAAAGCTATGTATTTTTTTTATTTACATCACCTTGTACATTATTTATTCTTTGTATCTTCTATTTTCATACAAAACTCTTTAGTAAAGTACAGAATGAGTACAAGCCAAAGGTAAAAGGTAGAGAGAGACAAGGAAGAAGCATTTCTTTTTATCAATTGTCTGCAGGCGATCTACAAGAAAAAAAGCAAGCTGCATAAAAATAAAAAAAAAGAGCGACTGTGTGTCAAACACCGACCAGGGAGGGGCATTACTTTTTATTTACTTTTTCATCAGCTCGTATATTATCCTTACTCAATTTGTACCAGCTTGCTTTTCTTTTGATAAAGTTATAAAACTATGGAAACCTTTTCCTAGCAGAATTAAACGATGTTTGCTTATATATATTATCACATGCGGCTCTATTACAATAGTCAGTATACATTATTACCAAAAGAGTAAAGCAGCACTTTCAGCTTCTTTTTGAAAGACTTGATCAAGTATCAAGTAAAACAACTATTTCCCTGGCTGAATATTTTTTTAAAAAAAAAAAAAGAAAAAAATCAAGCCATTAGATATATTTAATACAATCATCAGGTTTAATAATAATTCGATCTATTCTTTTTTTTCTTTTGTATTTTCAATAATACCAAAATGTGCGACAATATGCGGTAAATGCTATCTCTTTTTTTTTTTTGGTTTAGGAATGTATCAGACAAGCTATCATTTATATATTTTATTCTTTCTGTTAATTCTGCTTTTCTTGTATTATAGCAATCTGATCACTTGTCTTTTTCCTAATTAAATCCTTAGAAATCTCTATATCCTTATATCTTAGATCATATATCTCATACTGACTTTGCTCTTATAGTCTTCTTGTCTTCCAATCTCACAACTTTAAATCGTAGTCTATTTTTCTTGCTTTTTTTATATCTAGAAAATTAATTGTTATTTTTTAATTTTTAAATTAACTTATATGTTTATTTACAGTTTTCAGGTGCTTCTTTTCTTGTTAAACATAAATATAAGCCTATAAATCGAACAATGAAGCAATACCTCTATTAAGGATAAGACATATTTCATTGCCCCACAGTATATCTCATGGCGAGGATTAAACTTCATAAAATGATGCTATAAGTTTTTTATTCTTTTGTTAAAGGGTTAAATGGCAGAAAATGAAGTTACATGGAGGTTATATACTTTGAATTTTTTTTTTCTTTTTCTTTGGAGGAATATCTTTTAAATAAAAGGTCTTCATTATCTTTTACATTAATATGATCCTCTTACTCTAGTTCTTAGACTGCAGACGACTAGACAATGATTGCAACGTTACAAAGAAAACAAACTCATTTCTATAGCATTACGTATCTGTTTAATACCCTTTAGAGCTAACATCGTCTTTATGTTGAGCGTACAGCAAACATTTTTCTCTCGGTATACGCTGGGGAGGTGTACAGGTAAATTTCATTGCAGTCTGTTTTACGCTCTTTTAAAAAGCAAAGTTTCTTTATACTCAATCCTCTTCAGCATTTGCTAATCTTTTTGTTATACTTTTTCTTTCAGCTTAGAATTGCATGTAGCTTAAATTTGTATTTATTGTGAGATTTATGTTTTCCAATATCAATACTTGATTCAATGAGTGAGTAATGAAAGATTTTCTCAAACCACTTTTAATAGCAGAAACTTGATACTCTTGTGTTACCTTTACTAGCTCCCTTCTTGAACAAGTACTGCATACAGTTTTATTATGAATGACTGCTTCCTTAAGCTCATGCGATTCCTGCTTCTAGACATACGATGTTATTTATTATGAGAAATCGTGAGGTTAAAAGAATAGCTCAGCATATGTTCATTGTAAAAAAAAAAAAAAAGCATCACGTGAAGCTGTCATCTAAAGCTCAGCATAAAAGACGTTGATGCCATTGATTGCACAAAACTTAATGTCAGGTCACATAAACAGATAGGTTATTTATAGTAGAGACACTTTAAATAAAAGCGTAGTAGTTAATAACTCTTTCCCGGCTGAATTTCCATTTCTGTGGCGAAGCACGTCACATTTTTTCAAAGTCAGAATGTTGGCGCGTACTCTCTCTCTCACTCACCACACATTATATTTCATTTTTCTACGTTTTTCCTTTTTGTTTTATTTTAAACCGAAATAAACATAAAATAAGATGAGCGTTATTCTTTTAAGTTCTGACAATGAAGAGTTTGAAGTCGAAAAGGAAGTCGCACAACGCTCAGTTTTGATCAAGAATATGCTTGAAGGTAAAACCATTTAAAAAATACACTAAATGTTACAAGAAACTAACTTTTTCTTACAGACATTGGTGACTCAGATGCTCCTATTCCTCTTCCTAATGTCAATGCTAAAGTTTTAGCCAAGGTAAATTAAACAAATGTAGAGATGAATAAAGCTAATAAAAAAAAGGTTATCGAATGGTGCACTCACCACCGAGACGATCCTATGACCCAAGACGACCAAGAAAGACGTACTACGGATATCGATGAATGGGATCAAAAATACATGGAAGTTGATCAAGAAACATTATTTGATATTATCATGGCAAGTATTTTAACAAAAGGGAGGCGTGTACCTAAACTGTATCATAGGCTGCCAACTACCTTGATATCAAGCCCCTTTTAGAGGTTGGTTGTAAGACTGTGGCAAATATGATCAAAGGCAAAACTGCAGAAGAGATCAGAAAGACATTCAATATTACCAATGATTTTACGCCAGAAGAAGAAGCTCAAATCAAGAAGGAGAATGTAAGTATTGACTATACAAGTGTTGCTTTTTTTTTATTGACCCTCTTTATAGGAATGGGCAGAAGACCGGTAAATGGCTTTAATAAAGTTCTATTTTTATTATATTGTGCTTTCTTTAGTCTTTGATAACCACTTTTTGAATTTTTCATCTTCCATTCTTTGAGCTCTTGATGGTGGATATTTAGATGCACTTGGCAGTGGATTTTCTTCTTCGCTTTCATAATCTTCTTCTTCTTCTTCTTCTGCGTCTTCCCATCTTTCATCATCTAAAACAAAATGATGTAAATATCATGATCAAGTTTGCGTAATTGAATGACTTACAATCATTTGATGAAAGTACTTCAGATCCCTTCGAGACCTTCATATCTCTCATCAGCTTATTCAATTGCTGTTCACGATTCTTTTCTTCTTTGGCCATCTGATCAAACGAGTTATTATATTGTGCTTTCTTATTGCGATCATTTACCTTTTCTCGAATCATTCTTTCAATTTCTGGCTTATACTCTACTTCATACTCTTGTGCTGCTTCTTCAACCGCCTTAAAGAATTCATCAATGCCTGCGCCCGTAACAGCAGAGACACCGATCACTTTCAAGTGATTGTAGAATTCATCGAGCACCAAACTCATCGAAGACATCAAACTGCTCATGTAAGTCGTATCTTGACTGAGGGCCAGTTGGAACTTTTCAAAATCTGTCATCCATTCGACTGCAAAATCATGCGAAACAACATCTGTCTTGTTGAACACCAGGATGAAGGGTAATTTTGTTTTATAGAGAATACTACACGCGTACAACATGTTGCTCATAAAGGTGGCGGGTGATGTCGTGCGTGGTGTGTCGATGATGTAGGCAATCATTGTAGGATAAGTGGCAGCCAGTGTGTCTGTAATGATGGCACCAGAGGCAGACCAAGTAAAGATTTCGATTTGACCGGGTGTATCAACCAAGACGTTACTACAGAAAAGCAGTAAAAAAAAGAGGTTTATTGCTATTTGAATATATCGATTAAAAGTTGATCTTACCTAACACTGTCAGATCTCTTGGCGATCAAATTAAGCACTTGATCAAACTTGGTTGTAAACAAATTAAGACTAGTAAGAATACCACCATTGGGTCCAAGATTATATCTATATGACAATGATCAATACTCGAGGGCTTTTTTTTATATTAGTAATCGTCTTACTGTTTCATGACTTCTTTATAATTCACAGTGTCTCGAATGTCAATATTTGCAGTGAATGGAAGTGAGGAAACTGCAGGATCAAGATTTAAAACATAAGGTGGTGTCTTTTTCTCGTGAAGGTATGCATTAATTCTCTAAAGCAAATTGTTAATACCCTACAATGGATCAAAAGCTCTCTCACTAAAAGATTTACCTGCATGAAGGTAGTCTTTCCTGAACCAGCCATGCCGATGCAAAGAATGACAGGTGGTTGCTTTTTGTCTGTTGCAGGTTGTTCAGGCGTAGTTGGAGTAGGAGCGTTATCAGCAGAAGACATTTTGTGAAAGATCTATGTTGAATTAACAAAAAAAAAAAAAAAGAATAAAAAAAAGCCAGCAGTTTTTACTGAACAATTAGGCATCCGATACGCCTTTCAAAAAAAGAAGTTTTACACTAGACAAACCTATGTGATAAATAATAGAAATGACTTTACTTTGCTTAAATTCATCTTGTAAAGAAGTCGAATGCTTTTATTTATTACATTCATGATGTAAACAACTTCTTTTTCTAAAACAATACTGCTATCAAAAATCATAAACAAACAATTTCAGGAGTCTTTGGACGACGATGTTGCACACATCACAGCATTTATTTGAACGGAGTAAAACGAGTGAAAAGAACTTACGCTTTACCATTTCTTTCTTTTTTTGACCTCAACAGCCATGTTTTAGGCTGGGAGAATAGAACAAAAAAGAATAAAAAAAAAACATTGGTACTCCATATAAAATAGTCCCCTCGTTGTTAGTTGCTCATTTATCGCTCTTTTTTCTTTCATTTTAATATATTTAATATGGACACTAGTCAGGTAGCTGAGATTAACAATTTGGCATCTCAAGCTCTAACTTCACGATCGACACAAATAAGTGTTCCTTCTGGGCCACCCGAGTTTACACGTCGCAAGAATTGGTCACAAAACATTTTAGAAGAGCTCCGTGATATCATCCATGTCTTATCTTTGGATTTCAACATTCTCTTTTGCTCTCCAGCCTCTCGAGAGTTTCTCGGCTATCAACAAGGCGAATTGATGGGCCGTAACTTTAAAGAATTCATTCATGTGGATGACATTGACGTCTTTACACGAGAGTTCCGTCTGGCTCACACGAACGGATCCATCCTGCGATCGACTCTTCGATTCCTCCGTAAGGATGGCAAACACGTCACTCTAGAGATTCGTGGCCACTTTTATAAAAACGCATTCTTTGGATCTGCGCGTAGTGTGCCTACAGAGATGACACGTACAATGGATGCCTTCTTGAATGTCAAGATGGAAAATGAAATCCTCAGACGTAAACTTCAGTTGGCTAAAGCCCAGGCAGCCAAAAAGACTACTGTTACTACTATGCCACAAGTACTCCAGGAGGATGAGTATGATGACTTTGAGGAAGACTTTGAACAACTCTTTACTGCTGCGTCCAACTCAAATGTATATACTCAAGGTGTGCTCAATTCGTTTGGTGTAGCCGAATCAGTCAATTTATTTACAGGTCTTCAATTTGATCTTGGTGAACGTTCTCGAGGTATCTCGATGGGTCTCGAAGGTGAGCTCTTCAATACGACACATTCTCCTGAAATTGGTGATGAAACAACCAACGAGACAAATAAACTCAAAGTTGGCAAAAAAGTAATAAAACACACACACTAAATGATGGTTCTAATGCATTCTATAGAGAAGAGGTACTGATGATCAACCACGTATCTGTACCGACTGTGGCCGAACGGATGCCCCTGAATGGCGACGAGGCCCCAGGGGACCAAAGACGTAAAATATAAATCATATAGTTTTTATTAAACAACTAAACAGCTTTTTCGGAATAGTTTATGTAATGCATGCGGGTTAAGGTGGTCTAAAGCTGTAAAAAAAAATTGAATAAAAAAAAATAGCCAGCAGCTTTTTTTATAAAGGAGGACGCTCCGAGTTTATTTAAATTTAAATGAGGAAGCAATGACTAATGGATTGAAAGGCACTAGGGCTCGTAAAAGCAAAACAGTTCATGGTACAGATGGAACATCATGGTATCTAAGTCCGTTGACGTACTTTGGCTGATGAACAGCACATCCTGAAAAGCGTGCCGCCAATGTGCTTGCTAAATTACTTGTAGGATACAGCCTAGTAACATCAGCAGAGTTATGGTTGGGACAACAGAACTGGTTTGATTGTTCTTAGGGTGAAGCAAGGTGGTAGCTACAGTCAACTGTGAGTGTTCAGCTGAGCGAAGATGAAGAAAATTCCCAGGAAGAGTCTATTGGGTACTAGGGGCCAGGTAGCAGCTTTATGCGGGTAGCGGAAGAAGAAGTGAGAAATAACCTCATTCGAGGAACGACAGTATGTACATAATACTGATAGATGCTGGTGAGGGAGAAGCGTATGTAAACGTTGTTTGCAAGGGATAGCTCTGTGCAAAGGGTGACGCTATGTGTTGTGTGCCATCAGGGACAACAATAGTTTCCAGAAGGCTACCCATGTGATGGGAGACACTACGAGGTCGTAACACTTCCGTTCTAAGGCTCATTGGGATAAGACAAGCTTCCGGTAGGAGGAAGGAGTGAAATGACGGTCGTAAGCAGTGAATTTATGGGTACTGTGCGTACAGAGAGACTTAGGCCGACGGAAGTAGTATCTAGAGTTTCTGTTGAAACGCTTCCAGAGATGCGCAAAAGGAGGAAAGCAGCAGAAAGTATTACATGGTCTTGGAGAAGAGGAGAAGTTATCTTGTGACAAAGAGACCGATGTCGAGGATATTCGGATTGTTCGTGTAGACGCAGTTTGGCGGAGGCAGGATCATATATCATACTGTTTCGTATCTCCAGTTTATATATGCCAGGGATTTTGGGTAGCAGAGGCTGTAGAATCCCAGGTGTATAGAAAGTTGACGATAGGGTTTCAGAACTGATCAAGGCATATTGAACCGGTAGTGCCAGAAGGGTTTTGACGCTCAGTTGGACGTGACTAGACAGTGATAGCAGCTCGCTAAAGGCTTGAAGGAGTGACTTAAAAGAATTGTTCCGTAACCAAAGCAGCCTTGAGCGAAGTGATGAAAACAGCAGTGGTCAAAGGTGACTGGGAGGGTACTCACTAATACTGGACTGAACATATTTGATGTATAGTACGCAGCGAGAAGGATGTATTGCAGGAAAAGCAGGCGTGAGAAAGGGTAATAACCACAGCCACTGCAACATTAATTGTTGGATGTAAGGATCTAGCGCCAAGTCTTCAAAGAAGCATCAGAGTTGCAAAACTGATCCTGGGGGAACGATGACCATTAAGGAAGCCTCCAGCTAGCCCTTGAAACGGCTGAATTTGAGCAGCAGTGAGGGGCAACATTCTTAAAGCTCGTCAGAGTATAGATAAAATCAAAGTGCTCAAAACCGTGACACTCCCGCAGATCAATAGAGAACGTTAGGAATGAATATCGCGAGCTGTCGACTTTTAGAATTAACGGATCGACAAAGACGTTGTGTTGGGCCATACTGGCATACAAATAATAAAGACAAACTGAAGATTTCTTTGATGATTGTTCTGAAACTGTAGACCCTGTTTATTTCATTTTGGGAGCAATTTTGAGTAATGTAAAATCATGTAACAGATCAAAAGTCTAGATGTAGCATAAAGAAAACTTGTATGTGTATTTCAACATCATGTTTAACCAAAGGAGAGTCAGAGGACATATGAAAGCCTGATCAAATGTTGTCAATAGCTTAGATAGTTAGTTAATGAATAAAAATGTTGTCTATTTTTCTTTCTTCTTTCAAGCCAACTTATTCGATTAGACAAAAGAAACTTTTAGTCTTGAATAGAAGAGCAGAAGGGGATAAACGTTCATTTGACATAATCAAGTTCCCTTTTGTTTAACCGGGAAAGCAGAAATGTATCCTGCAAGAAATGCCTAGGTATCCCATAATTGGGAGTCTACTGTAAAAAGAAAAAGACGGAAAGAATGATAAAGAGAAATATGTTCTGCAGAAAATAACAGGAAGAAAAAAAAAAGCTTCTGTGATACTTATGAAGATTTTGAGTAGGAGGAAAAATAAATGGAAAAAAGGCAAATTTTGTCAGCAAGCAGACAAAGTTCCCCTCGTAGTATATGTAGAAGGCATGTTGAGCAAGTATATAGTGAAGATACATGGCTTACACTGCGGCGCCACTGGAGTATTCTACAGATCTTTAAAACGCCGTGAGGCTGCTGATGACTAGATAGTGGTCACCATCAACGAGCATCTATCTTTGCAAATTTGTTCAAAATGTTCGAAGAGAATTGAAGAAGTTGCTAACCATTCATGGTCATAGTGTGCTCAAATGCAACAGCTGCAACAGATTGTGGCAAAGATATATTAATGCGGCAATCAACCTAATGAATTTAGCAAGGTCAAGACGCCCAACCGCCTTTAAAAGATTATAAATAATCGCCGTGCCAAACACGGTTTGTCTTTACAGGTTTCAGATTTTTACAGGTGAGATGCTTACAGCCATACATCAATCATCTTTTTAATATTTTTTAACCAGGTGAAAAACCTGTAGTCAAAAGCAATAAAGAAGTTACAGACTGCAGACAACAATATTGAACAATAAGTTCTTTATTTCTTTCCTCGAACCATTCTTTAATAAATAAAAAGAGTATTAGCATTTTTTTTTCTTCTTTTTTATAGTAAGTACCTTATTGTTCCCTCAACAGCACCCAAAACCCCAACGGTAAGACCAACAAAGACGATAGACGCGAATAACTTGTCCCGTTTTCCTTTTAACCAAAGAGGGACAGGAGTGGATGCTTGAAAATGTCTTTGGTTTTGAATAACGTGGTTTGGTCTGTTGATCATTAATAAAATAATAAAAAAAGAGCAAAAAAGAGAAAAAATGAAAAAAAAAAGGTGACAAAAACAGACGATTTATCACCTGTTACGTAGAGATGTTACAATATTTATTTACATTTTAAAAAAAAGTGGTGATGACTACCTGTTAAGGTAACTAGGAAATATATAAAGGAGAAAAGGGTATAATACATAAATATATATATATATATATACATGAGGAGGGAATCTAAAGGTCTGTAATGCGCTTAATTCTATGGCACTCTGCCAAATGCTCTCCTCTATATTTAATCAAGTATTCTCCATTATCTTTAAAAGTGACAGTTTTGTTTACAGGACATCCCTAAGAGCGAAAATGAGTGTGTGATATTCAAATAAACTTTATATGTTCTTACCTTTGCACCATTGGAGCACTTGTAATAAATGCTTTTGAATCCGGTCTTTTTATGAACTGTATTGCCATTATTCTTCCACAAGTAATCATCGCTGTAAGGAAACTCTTTGGTCTCGATGATGGTTGTGATGGCTTGAATTTCACGTTTGCGTCTTTTTGTATTCGTCTCGTTTGAAGAAGCTGAACCGGCAGCAGGATCGTAACCTTCCGAATACGAACGAGGACGCTTATATCTATTTCATGTATAAGTATGCATACTAAAAAGGAACATGTCTAGCGACTTACTCTAATTGGCTACTGTCTTCTGTGGAGGTGGCTGTGTTGGTAGAAGAACGAGAAGAAGGAATTGAAAGCTCAGGCAATTTGAGATCTGGATCGTGCTCGGATATGAGAAGCATATCAATGCTTGTCTTTCTTGTCGTTTCATTGGTACGATGATTCCACGGAGATGAGTAGGAAGACTTGATGTGTAACGGTGGTAATGTCGAATCCGTGGAATGCGTCGAGGCTTTCAAAGGCTGAATTGAATCTCCCCTTTTCTGTGGGATATGGGGCAGAATGGGCAAGGGCTTGGTGGGTTTATCTTTCTTTTTTTGTTGTTGATGAAGCATATAATCAATCTCCTTTTGACGTAGTTTAGCTTCCTCCGCCTTTCGACGGTCTTCTTCTACTTTGCTAGACAAGATTAGACTAAGGAGCTCTGGTTGTGAGCCATAGACTTGAATGGCTTTTTCAATAGATAAAGAACAAGCACTTGATAAGTCTTTGATTGTATGTGTACCCCAAAGGGATGTATGCAATCGATTAGAGTAAGGATCAGAGGGTCTAGAGCCTTTAGATAAGAGAAGGGAAGTATTGCCGCACATCATGTAAAGAATAATATAAAAGAAAGAAAGAAAGAAAAAGTAGGGAACAACGGGTCCTTTCATATGGGCAGACACAAATGCTTTGCTAAGTCATACAACGCTCGTCACAATTTCCCGCAAGTAAATAAAATAACGGACACACATATAAAAAAAAGAGCTGGAAAACCTTGATTGTCCAAATTTTCCGATTCAGCACTGGTCCCAATTGGTAGATATTTCCCGGTTATCCAGTTGACCAACTGAATTGATTTTAGTAATAAATATCGTGAAACTATCTCTAAAATAGCAGAGTCAAATAAAGCCTTTGTAATAACTTCCTCAAGGGCATCCTTTTTTCTTATCCTTATATCTTTTTTCCATTTCTTTCTCACTCAGTTGATCTTTTTTAAGCAAATCATTTTTATTTGTTTAACAATGAAATAATAATCCATTTGGTTCTAAAATAGCGCAAAGTGAATATAAAAAGATTAGAATAAAAAATTTTTTTAGTTACCCGCTGTGCAGCTACCCCGCTTTTTTATTCTTATTCAGTCTTTTTCCCAGTAATGACTTCCTAATTGGTTACCATGCTTAAAAGTAGGGACAAAAGGGTCCGGCCAAAAAGGTTACACTGCTATCTTTTTTATTTAACTTTTTTTTCTTTCCTTTTTTCGATCTTTCTCCCCCTTTACAAAGTACCATCATTTCTATGGAAACCGTCACCCCTCCTGATAACTTTTTGGGCACTGATGTTTCTCTTTATTCCAAAGCTTCATCTCGTGACACCTTTACCATATTTATCATCAAAATAAAACCGTGAGAGTTTGTATGGACTCATTGGTACTCGAGTCCGACTTCATCCGTACTAGGGACCAAAGGGCCTCCACAGACATTTCCCACCAACAGCATTCACACGGGGCCACTTATAAAACTCATGGATTTGTGTAGCAAAAGAAAGATGGCCTTTTTGTTCCTGAAACTGCGCCTCGTCCACCTTTGCCTTGTTCGCCCCTTAACATTGACATTGAAGGGCTGTTGGAGAACGATGAACAAAGGGTCGACACACATACATTTCAGTAAGGAAAAGAGTTGATCATTTAAGCCATGATCAAAAGGCATTGTCAATCCGTGCGTCCTATCTTTTATATGCTTATGACTACCTTTTATCCCGAATTACTGGGTATTGTGATATGAGATAAAGATTAGGTGACGGCATTAAACGTATCTTAAGTGTTCCATACAGGCTATACATTGCTTTGATTTTCTCTTATGCCTAAACTCATACCCGACTCTTTCCCCCTGTCGTCCATTTAAGTTTTACTTTATCATACCGTGGGCAAAGAATGAAATAGCTAATTCCTTTTGTCTATTCTATGACTCCGCTCATTATGCCTTTTAATTGTTGATCCCAAAGCTTAAATTATATTCTTCCACATGGGGTTGGTCATGTTATTTTACTGGGTGCACAGGCTCATTTGTATATACGTATATAAAACAGCAACTTATTAAGAGCAAACGTCATCCTTTGACGAATTATACATTGTTGCACAAGCAGAGGCATATAAAAATATGACATAGTCTCCTGTGAGAACTTTAGAATACCCAATTGTTGTATAGAATGGACACTATTCTAGCGAGAACAGGCCTGAGCCGCCATGAGCTTAAGTGTGATCTTGGGGTTGTAAAGAAATGGTTCAGATGAAATATTCTTGACAACTTTTGACTGGCTGTAAAAGTTTTACACATTTCACGTTCTCTTCCTTTCAAGCTATTGCTTAAGGGACGTCATCTATTTTCAAATAAGATGGTGACTCATGTTCAGACGTGGCATAAAGATGGGCTCAGTAGTTTTAAGAAAGATTTCTTGGCCAATACAAATCATCAATAGTTGTTCTCATTACACATTTGATATAGCGTAGGCTCCTTCAGCTGTTTATGAAGATTATTTTGAGGCGACATTAGTAACATAAATGAGCTATAATGGCATATGAAAGGTGGCCCTTAACATGTACTACCTAACTGCGTATGTGGCAGCATGACGATGTGCATCGTGTTTTGTTGTTACGCCTTTTATGGTTTTTCAAAGATCAATTCAAATTGATGCGGCTCATAATTTATTCTACATTCTTCCATAACGACTGCTTGTACACTTTATTCAGAAATTATTCGCGCACAGATAGATAAATGATATGAATAAGAGCTCACCAGAAAGCAAAATAATGAGATATAAATGCTTAGTACGTCAGTTATCGCATCGATATTAAATACCTGTACTAAAAGAGAAGCAAGAAAAGCGAGTAAACATTTTAATATCTTATCAAAAGTATGCATCTTGGGTAAGACCAGCGATAATTGGTTCTGGAAGGTGTCAAGGGAAGATGAGAGCAAGAAAGACCAAGTTAGGTAAGAGCTAAACCACTCTCCTAGCTGGAATTGGATTAGCTTTGGCCGTAGCCTGTAGTACAACAGTCAATTTCTCACAAAGGCTGTTCATAATATAACATACCTCAGGGTTATCTAAGGAAATAGCTGATCTTACTTTTAATTCAAAGAAGAACACAAAAGGAAGTCAAAGTCAACCTTTCTCTAAAGACTATATCTTCTTACAATTCATCAGTTACATATTATTTATAAAGTGGTGATCACACTATAGGAGTGTTATATCTCTGAAAAAGATTGATGGCCAGCTAAAGTGTAATTGCTACTAAAGCTGTGTGCGAATAGTCCTGTAGTGATACATGCGATACTCTTTAAGAAAACCATTTGAGAAATGTAAAGATTTCAGAGACTACAGTTGATTTTATTTTAAAAGTAAAGACTATAATTAAAGCGCACGGTAGTTTTGTCTTATACGTTCTGCTTCTAACTTAAGTTTGGCCTATGAGTAAGGAAACGGCGTGCACCACGGAGTAATTTTTTGAGTATGCGTCTTCTCTTGTACAAATGACCACTATCATGACTAATAACATCTGCAGCGCCATCGCCGGACACACTACGACCAACAATACTCCCAGCAGCTTGAGTATCGTCCTGGACAGCTCGGGCCTGGAGAATACCGTTAAGGGGACCATCACCAAGAAGACCATCACCAAGAAGATCATCACCAAGAATACCATCAATAAGGCCACGTTTATCGTAAACTGGAGATGCCAAGGAAGAACCAAGCAAACAGACAACTGTAAAAGTAAGAGTGATGAAAGAGGATCGCATTCTTCAGGAAATATGTTATGAAAGGTTTGATTTGAAGGAAAACAGCAAAAGTATGCCTTTCTTTTTATATGTATTCAAGTTACCCCTTTTTGTTATAATTTAAACAAAGATGCATTAGCACAACATTAAGAGAGAAAGGATGAGTAAACATAAGTTATTGCTAATAGACGAAATGATACAAGTGTTTTGCATATCTCAAATGATATAGAGCGTAGATTGGCTATTATGGTTTTATTTAATGTATGATGTCGTCGCATTCCCTTTCGAAATTTTTTCTGTTTACACGATTTTACTAAGGGTACTGCATAATATTCCCATGTGACACTGACACATACATGATTCTCGGATGAGCTCTGATGTAAAGAGACAACAGCTTTATTCATAGTCTGTAAATGATATAAAATATCGTACTTTTCCAAGCTCTTTTATAATTTGATTAGAGAACCCATGAAAGAAGAAGAAGCAGAGAAAGTATATAGACTGTTTGTTTTTGTTTTGTTCAAGCATAAATTGATTTAGCTACAAAACTTGGCTCGGTCATAAAAATTAATAAATGCAGTTCGTTTTATATGTGTTTTTGTGATTTTCATTGTACATTAAATAAATCAAACAATCATGTATTCACAATCCACACGGAAATATACACCTCATAATAGTCAATGCCCATTTAATAACATTATCTTAAGCTTAGTGCTTTGTTAGATAGTCAGCCATTAATCAATAAGTACTTTGTTATCTGTCATAACCTTACCAAAGAGTATTTCTTTTTACTCAATTCACACAAAAATAAAGGAAGTGTTGGTGGTCCAAATAGTAAGCTCCTTCGTAACCAAGCAGTTTTAAATTGATATGGATTGAAGCAATTTAATCATTTGTGTGTACACGCACCTAGCCAAGCCACGCTTACTGCTTTTCCTTTATATTATGAACGAGCATGAAGGGAAATATTAGCTTTTACATAAATATTAATCATGGCAAAGCAAAGACAAAAGAGAAAGAGCAGCAAGAAGCGTCTTAATCCACTTGAAAGAAAGAGAATTGAGGCTGGAATGAAAGAAGCCACCTCAAAGATAACAGCACTTTCTTCAGATCAAGTAGCACCCGTTGTATCAAAAGTAAGAAAACCTCTTCAGAAGAAGTCTGTTATTCATTCTTTTATTAGTTGACATGCGACGATGCGACTGAACGTGCCTGGGCTGCTGCCTGTGTATCCAACCTAATCATTTCAGATGCTTCGACTCGTAAAATTTTGTTGTCAAAAGGAATTGTACCTTTACTGATCGAGCGTCTTGGGGATGATCAACAGGAAGTAAGAGACGAAGCCCTCGGAGCACTGAGGTAAAGTGTACAAAGTGTAGAATATATCATGGCCTGACAGGACTATATAGAAATCTTGCTTCTGTTGATCACACTGTCGCCAACGAATATTATAATCGCAACATTATGCAGCCTTTGTCTACACTCCTTCCACAGGTTAAAAAAAAAGACTTCCGTTAAAGAGATAATTATTGACTTGAGTAGATTTCACAAACTATTGACGACATGATTAAAGGAACGCCTATCCAGGATGATCAGGACGCTGATAGAAGAAGATCCATATGGGATGTAGCAGAGAACTTTATCTATGTTGTCTGGAGTATTTGGTAAGCACACGCATTTATCTTGGCTTTCTTATTCTGAACGATATTCTTAGTGAAGCATCGGATAAATACATTACAGCCGTCAACAGAATGAACATTGTCACCTTTTTATCGTCCTTTTTGACATCTTCTGCACATTGTCCAACACGTGTTGTTATTGCTGCTGGTAAGATACATATATGCATATATACAAGAGAAAAGAAATGATTGACAATATTAGGACAATGCTTGAATACGTTGACGGATGACAATAAGGATATTTATATCGAATTCCAAAATCATCCAGAATATACAAACACTCTATTGAACCTTATTAACGACTCGAGTAACACGCTTGTTCAAGTGCTGGCATGTGGTATGTGCGTAAACGTATACAAATGACCTAAAGCTGAAAAATTGTTGTAGCTATTCTGTTAAATGTTAGGGAAGTTGTTAATATATCCAGTACATGGGATGAAGACAATGATACACTTGGTGAATTGAATAAAGTAATCGTGCCTGTTCTGACAAAGGCATTGCATTATGATACTCAAGAAGCAGCTAATAAAGTGATTGAAGCTATTCAGAGTGGGGTAAGTTTCTTTTCAAAAAAGAGACAGAGCAAAAGATATGCATTAATGGGTTTATGTTTAGAAAGTTAGAAAAGACAGTGATACCATAGACGTGATTACACCTAAGCCAAAGCAACCTTTAACAAGTGAAGAGGTAAACATATAAAAATGAAGACTTTTTAACATACTAATTCATTATATATAAAAAAGGTGTATGTACAGCATGTAGAGGATCAATTGTCAATTGTTCAATTGGCTCTTGAGTTACTGGCAGATATCTGTGTGCAAGATGACTCTGAAGGTAATAAAAAGGTAAAGAGAAAGATTATGACTAACATTGAAAGCAGAAGATGGATATCAAGACATGGATGAGGTAATGGAAGGTCAGGAAGAAGAAGATGAGCAAGATGAACAAGACGACGAACAAGCGCAAGAGGATCCAGTGACAATAGAAGAAGTCCGATCAAACCCTGTGTTACGGGCTTATATGACAGAGGTATTTCCCCAGTTGATCCGCCTGTCTGGTGCAACCCCCATATCATACGAACAAACCTCATTGGTCCCTCATATTACACACGGATTCATACTCACTCATCAGCGTGCCTTGGAGTGTCTGAATAATTTCTTATTAGCTATGAATGAGATTCCATCAAAATATTGGTTTAAAGAGCATAAATCAGATGCTATTCAACTGTGGCGATGGCTATTCAATATGGCTAATGAGATTAGTATATACAAACCAAACGATTGGCTGAATTTAGTTGAAATTATTATTGGATGCTTATGGGCCCTTGGAAGAGGTCTGGGTCAAGATATAGTAAGTGTTTTTTTTAAAAAAAAAAGAGCAGTAAATACATAAGTCTCATCTTTTTATAGCCCCTGAATAGATCTGATGTGGATGCGCTCTGTGGTACTTTTGAATCCATGCCGCCAGATTCATCCATGAGAGTTAGGATCGTAGGCTGTTTAGGACCCATTGCCATGCGCCAGGGTGATATTGAAATGAATAAGGTACTGGATGTTACACACAGCAGAACTATTTTTAACCCTTGATAGACGATTGGCTTATTCATCATGAAATTAATACAATCCAAACGAAAAGAACCTTCGGTAGTAGTTGAAGCATTGAATTTTATGTTTGATGTCTACAGCGATTGTGCATTTGACTATGATTTTCCTGTCTTTATTGAATGTGGTTTTTTGAATGGTCTAAAACAAGTATTACCCAGTGTTCGCTCTATGGTAAAAAAACATGCAACTTTAAATATTTCAAATGACTTATGCTTAATATAGGTAAAATCAATTGATAAAAGAAAGAATTTTGATCTTCGATTAAGAGGAGATGAGGCTTTGGATAATTTGATTGCATTTATCAAATACAAAAAGTCAGAGAGATCTTAGTAATAACAATAAAAAAAGGGTTCATTCAAAAAGGGTTTTTCTTAAGGGTTGCTTGTGTTTCTTGTGGTTGTACGTGGGAAACTTTTGACACTCTGAAACTGCACCAATTTTATTTTCTTTTTAGGGAAATATGTCAGTTATCATTCCCTTTTTTTAATAAAAATGCTTTTTTATTAATATTCCTTTCTTTCTTTTCCTCTTTCTTTGCTTTTTTTGCTATGGCTTTTAAATTACCCTTTCGCTATAGTGACCCTAATGTCCAAGTGTTCTTGGTAGGCTTCATCTGTTTTTGTTGTCCAGGCATGTTCAATGCCTTGAACGGTATGGGTGGTGCTGGTCAAGCCGATCCAAAGGTCACAAATGATGCCAATACGGCCCTAGCTGTTACTTTTACTGTTTGTTCCTTAATTGGTGCCCCTATGTAAGTTTATTTCAGCTTTAGAAACATATTATTTATCCCTATTTAAAGTTTTAATATCCTTGGTCACCGTGTACTCGTTCCTGCTGCTTTGACTTATGTTCTTTATGTTGGTTCTTATCTTACTCCTAACCCTGGTTTCACTATTGCCACTGGTGCTATCCTAGGTATTGGTGCTGGCTTACTTTGGACTGCGCAAGCTGGTATCATGATGTCTTATCCTGATGAAAAGGATAAGGGCAAAGCATTTTCTATCTTTTGGATGACATTTAACCTTGGTGCAACCGTAGGTGCTGCTATTTCCCTTGGTAATAACTTTAACAACACGACAAGTACAGTATCGATTGGCACATATATCGGATTTATGTGTATCATGGGCTTTGGTGCCTTTTTATCGCTCGCTTTACTTCCTGCTCGTAAAGTGATTCGTTCGAATGGAACACCCGTATCACTGCACAAGTTCTCTAATTGGCGTCGTGAAGCAGTCGAAATCTTTGCCCTATTTCGTGACTGGAGAATGATCTGTTTGATTCCTCTATTCGCAGGTTCTAATTGGTTTTACACCTACCAGTTTCAAGTCTACAACGGCGGTGGCTTCTTCTCTCTCCCTGCTCGTTCTTTGAACAACCTTGTCTATTGGCTTTGCCAAATTATTGGAGCTGGCTTCTTTGGTTGGTTACTTGATTTCAACAAGCTGGGTAACCGCAAAAGCCGCGCATTCTTTGGTAATACCGTCGTCTTGTCTGCTCTCTGTGCTTCCTGGATCGGCGCTATCTTTGTTCAGAAAAAATTCACTCGGGAAAGCGTCACCTTGGCCAACTTTGAAAAAATTGATATCAACTCTGATGGCTATGCTGGATATGTCATTCTCTACGCTATTTTTGGTTTGGTAGACGCCATCTATCAAGGCTTTATTTATTGGTTACTTGGCACAATGACAAACGATACCGAACGCGCTGCGCGCTATGGTGGGTTCTATAAGACTATTCAAAACGCTGCCAATGCCATTGCTGCTCAAGTGGACGCTACCCATGTTCCATTCATGACCCAGCTAATCATCAACTTTGCCATTGAAGGCGTTGGCTTGTTGTTGGCCTATATTGTCTGCTTCCAAGTGTCAGATGTCACAGTGGAGGAGGTTGATAATCTCGTAAATGACCAAGGCACAGAAATAATGATTGCTGGTCAAGTAGAGAGTGTTGGAGAAAGTCAAAAGAATATCAAAGTTGAGCATTTTGATCATATCATTGATCCTTAATCCCTATATACAATAATGCACTCATACTCATATTCCCCTTTTATTCTTTTTTATTTTTTCATTCTTATATATATTATTCACATTGCTTTTATATAAAAAAGGTCTTTATTCGTATGCTATGTTGAGTTAATAATGAAAGCTGACTGTAATGGGCTTGTCTCTCCCTCCTTTGCTGTTCTGTCTAAAATGATTTCAACTTAATTTGGAGCATTGTCAAGAGTCGCGTCAAAGACTTCACTCGACAATTCGGTCGTCGACATGTGGCATGGAGAAAGTAACAACTCTAGGCTCTGCAGGAGAAATGTCAACGACTTCTTCAAAATTTGATTTCTGATTTTGTCTTGGCCATTCACGCCTCGCGTGGAACGACAAATCCAATCCCTTCAGCAAGAAGTGAGTGACAGCGCGACTTTGAAAACTGAACGCATGTGGAGGGAAGATATATTAATAACCACTATTATTCAAATTCTGAAGAGTTGGGAGTGTGGTGTCCCTTAAGAAAAATCGTTAAGATTACGCTTTTACAAAAATTAAACTTTTTTCTTTATGGTTATTTTGTCTTAATTGAAAACTGCTTGATTACGCGTGTTTTAACAGGTCTTTTGACTAACCAATCTTTCCTGGTTTGTTTATTTTTATGTAATCGAGTAAAAAGAAAACACCCTTTATAAGCTTGTGACAGATAACAAAGTACTTATTGATCACTTCCTTCGTTAGATTATCCAACAAAAGTACTACGCTTGAAATAAATGTTATTGAATATACATTGATTCCTAAGGTGGCTTGCTACGATGAGACATATATTTCCGTGTGGATGGTGAATACATGATTGTTTGATTTATTTAATGTACAATGAAAATCACAAAAGCCCATATAAAACGAATTACATTTATTAACAAACATCAACTCACATGATTGAGATAAGTTTTGTAGCCAAATCTTTTTCTTCTTTCGTGGGTTCGTTAGCTAAATTATAAAAGAACTTGGAAAGGTACAATATTTTATATCATTTACAAACTACGAATAAAGCTGTAGTCACTTTAAACCAAAGTTCATCAGGAGGCCATGCATATGTCAATGTCACATGAGAATATTATACAGTACCCCTAAGAAACAAACAAAGCTAAAAAAAAAAAAAAGCAGGAGAAGCTCTGAAAGGAGATGTGATGATATAATTCAAAGTAGATCATAAATACCATATTGGTAAATAGCAGCCATTGAATAAAGCCATAGCTTCCAACTGCTAAAGCCAACATAACCTATGCTCTAAATCATTTGAGATATAAAGAGCGCTCTTCGTAAAGAGGTTCGTACCATGATATCTATTGATAATAATTTATGTTTACTCTTTCTTTCTCTCTTTATGTCGTGCTAATGCATCTTTTGCGTATTGAAAATATCTCCTTGTTTACACTATGAGAAAAAGCGGGCACTTGGAATACATATAAAAAGGACAGGTATATTTTTGCTATTTCCTTCAAATCAAGTTTTTCATAATACATTTTCCTCAAGAATGCGACCCTCTTTGATCACTCTCGCTTTTGCAATTATCTGATTGCTTGGCTCTTCTTTGGCATCTCCAGTTTACGACAAACGTGATCCTAAACTCTCCGACCTCCTCGCAGAAGCTAGCAAAGAAGCTGGTGATCAGGGTCAATTACTTAGCCGAGGTGCTGGTCAAATTGCTGGGGGTATTCTCCGTCGTAGTGTGCCCAGTGATGGCTCTCAAGATGCAGTTAATGGTGCTGCAGATGCTACTAGTGACGGCAGTGGCCATTTATACAAGAAAAGACGTGTACTCAGAAAATTATTGCGAGGCATTGGCCGACATCCTGGTGTAAAGCCAGCCCAAGTCCAGTAGTGCCAAAGGTGTTGGTGTCAAGGCTGCTTCCACTGTTGCCAAGAGAGGTTCCCCCATTAATCTCCTATCAGATGGTTCTTTTATCTACCCTATCAGAGAATCATTTATAGGTGATCCTTCCGAAGCTGATAGTCTCTCAAGTGACCATAAAGCCTGATGCCTCACCTAGTCAATTGCTCACGAAACTTCAAATATGAATCAATGCCTGTATGCGTTTTAATTATAAACTTTTAAAATAAAATCAACTGCAATCTCTGAAATATTTACACTTCTCAAATGATTTTCTTAAAGCATGTCGCATACATCACTATAGGAGTTATTTGCACACAACTTTAGTAGCAATTACACTAGCTGGTTATCAATCTTTTTCTAGCTTGGCAGCATCACCTTTTTTCAGAGATACAAAATAAAATAACATTCTTATAGTGTAATCAACGCTTTATAAATAACGCGTAGCTGATAAACTGTAAGAAGGTATAGTCTTTAGAAAAAGACTGGCTTTGGTTTCTTTTTATGCTCCTGGGATCAAAAGTAAGGCCAGCTATTCCTCAGCTAACCCTCTCCCCAAGGTATGCTATATTATGAACAACTTTTGTGAGAAACTGATTGTTATACTATAAACCACAGTCGAAATTGATCCGATTCCAGCTGCGGGAGTGGTTTAGTTGCTACTCAACTTGATCTTTCTTATTCTCTTTCTTGCTCTGCTCTTCTCTTGAAACCTTTCAGGGCTAGTTATTGCTGACCTTACCCAAGATGCACACTTTTAGTAAGATACTAAAATGTTTACTCGCTTTTTTTTTTGCTTCTCTTTTAGTAAAAGTATTTAACATCAATGTAATAACTGATGTACTAAGCATTTATATCTTATTCTTTTGCGTTTGGTGTGCTCTTTTCTCTTCCCGACGACTCACGATGCATCCGCTGAGGTCAAGCACATCAATAATCGCTAAGACCCTTTTTATATTTTAGTTGTGTATGCTCCTGCTTCGTCTGTAAGCGAACGTAGACAATTCTTTAACTGGCTACTGATATTCCGTCAATTATCTCCAAATGATCCTCAATCGTATATCGATCAGCTCATTATCGTCGGAGACTTCAACTTTCCTATGCCGTACATTAACTCCGGCCACAACACTGCGGGATTTCAAAATTGAACCAGTTTCCTGAAATGCCACTTTAAAGACACCATGGCCGACCTGAAAGGACACTCCACTCCGACTTTTCGTCGTGACGACACCACTCGATCGACCATTAATTATATCTTTGATTCTCTCAGTTTGGTAAGTAATTGCGTGGATATCGATGTAGACTTTCTCTATCCGAATGGACAGACCACACCCTACTCTCACTCATCGTAAAGACTGACCTTCGGCATGGGTTCAGTCCTTGTTTGTGGCGAGCTAATCCATTTTTCCTTGGCCAGAAGGGAATTTCGACGCAAATTTGCCTATACTCTGACTCAACTGTATCACGCTGAAATTAAGCAATCAACCCTCTCCTCAGGACCTTTGAACAAATAGGGGCCTTTGCTTTAAGGCTCCGACATGAGACACCTAAAAGAAACCAAACCCAAGGATCTTGTATTTTAGCATGAGTCAGACCAAAATACTTGTAAGGGGAAGAACATTTTTTTCTCTTTCTTTTTTTTTTTTTTTAAATAATCCTTTTATATATATATGCATAGCTTGTTGGATTAGGTAACAAGACACTTCCAAACACACGCCACAATGTTGGAATGATGGTACTTGATCATATTGCCCAACACTTCAATCTGGCCTGGAAGCAGAATACCAGCTGGAAATCAGATACGACACAGACCATTCTCAAAATTCTTTCGCCCAAAGACGAATTACAAGAATACCATGTCACGTTTCTGAAACCGAGAAAGTTTATGAACATTAGCGGATCCTGTGTGGCTCAAGCAGGTAATATGGCAAACGAAAAAAAGAAGCAACACACTGATCTTTAAGAGCAGTCAAGGATCTATCGATTCCTCTATCTAACTTGTACATTTTTCATGACGACATGCAACGCGATTTAAGCAAGATCAGTCTGAAAACAGGCGGTTCAGCCAACGGACATAACGGTGTCAAATCTGTCATCGATCACTTGAGACAGCATGAATTCAATAGAGTGCGTATCGGTATAGGACGCCCACCAGCAGATGATAGATCACACGATGTCGTTGCTGATTATGTCCTGAACAAATTTACAGAACAGGAGCTGGATCAGCTCCAGACAACGGTTTTTCCAATGTGGACAAGGGATCATGGGTTAGAACAATTGATGGATACAACACGATTTATGGCATTTTTAAAAGAGAGACAAAAGAAGAGCAAAAAGGCAAAAAAGAAAAAAGATGAATGGGGTGAATGGAGTGAATAGAGAGAGAGTTATAGTTTATTAGAATTACATGAATAAATTAAGAGTACATGACAGTTACAGTCTTCTAGAAACCGAGGCGAGTTATTTGTTTTTAGTGTACAAGAATGTACCATTTAGCTTTTGAACAAGGCTGCATTCATTATCTTTGACCAGGATAAAGGTAGTAGGATCGTTTAAAATTATGACCCGGGAGAAAGTGACATGTCGATGGTTCTTTTTGTACGAATGAACAGAGGAAGAATGTGAAAGTGGAGGCATGAGTGAAAAAAGTGAAAAAAGAAAAAAAAAGAAAAGAAATCGACCCTTTATATAAGCACAATTACGGTCAAGGCATATATGCTTTTTAATTTGAAATGTCAAAGGTAATACCAACGTAACCAAGGCGTTGTATTAGGTCAGTTTGCCAAAATGCTGTACTGGGCGTAAGCACACCTGGTGGCACACGTTCCTTTTGGAAGAGCATGACTAATGCACACTGTATGACAATGCGAGGCGTAGCCACATAGCCAGCCTCAGGACCGCGCACAACGACCTTCAACGACCTGTTTGGAGGCTCGCTTACAGAGACATCGCCCTCGTATCCCTTGGAACGCAAGATGACTTCAAATGATGCCTGATCTAACTGAGTTTGAGTTGGATGCTCTTTTGAAAACAGCCCTGCAGAAAAGAACTCGGGGTACTTCAGTAACAGCTGACGACCCCAATGTATGGTGGCAAGAAATGAAAAGATGTAGCCGTAGATAACATAGAGTATGACGGCCCAGAGAGAAGGTAAGAGTAAATAGGCGGCGAATTGGGCTGTAGGTGGAGTAGGTCGATCCGTCTTGTCTCGGACAAGACCCGTAGCAAAGATCTGCTGGGAGAGTCGGACGACAGATGGGTCTGCAAAGATAAAAGGGACATGATATCCAAATTCCTTATCCTTGGTTACTCCCTTATGGAACTTTAATCGCTGACCAGCATATTCTAGCTTTTTCAAATTTGAAGCCTTACGTATCTCTCGCAGTAGCTCGGCAGATCCAAATCCATGTACTATGATGTTTAATAATGTGAGTCTCTTTTTCCCTGAGTCACATCTTTACTTGCCTGCGGATTCAAACGTAGCGTATCCACCTCGCATACCAGCTTCTCCAACGTGAATCCTTAAAAACATTTCAATCTGTGTTGGAGTCCAGCCTCGTTCAGCGTACAAGTTCTTGGTGTAAAGTACCCCAAGGTCAGAGGGCACCTAACAAGGGAACATGAGTACCCTGTTTGTTCCTTAAAAAAAAAAAGAAAAAACTTACGCTATCAAATCCGCAACAGTGAACAATGCTAGCATGATTTGTAACTGCTTTATCGTGATATGTACGTTGCATTCGTTCGACAAATTCAGGCTCACCTATATGGAGATAAGTATTGAAGACAGCAAATTTTGTTACTATTGCTACTTGCCAGTGACATCAACATAATCACATCCTTGTTCTACACAGGAACGCACAACGTATTCACCCATGAATCGAAAAGGTCCCACCGCGTTAATGAGCACTTTGCTCTGACTGGTGATGGCGTCCAGTTTGTCTCGCTGAGTGACAGCAGCGGTCAATATAGTGGGCTTCGAAAGGGTTGTCTCCGGATACTGTGAGACTATCTCGTTCAATATAGCCTGTAATTTGTCTTCACTCCTTCCAGCTATAGCCCACTTAAATTGAGGAGGATAGAGAGAAGGGCGTTCTTGAGATAGTTGATAGAAGTGACGAACAATTTGTTTACCGGTTAATCCTGTTGCTCCAAAGACGGTAATATCAAATTGTTTATTGCTCATATTATTCTAGCAAAGGAGAGAGAAAAAGAAAGAAAGAATGAGCGTAGTAATATGCTCGTGGGTTGTACACACATCTATTTTCGTAATAACAGAAAGAATCGGAGTCTAACGTGTATAAAATGATTGTTGTTGGTTAGGACTCATAGAGATGGCAGGTCTTTAACTTTTTATACAACAAGATCTAAAACTTAAGAACAGCCAGTAAAAAAAAAAGAAATAGTTTTCATTTTGTCTCTATTATTTGTAATCGATTTATGGATAAATTCTACACAAAATGTGTGTTCAGGTACGCATCTAATATTATGCTTCGTTTTATCCATTGTGATATAGCAAACTGTCTCCAACCTGCCTCGTTTTAGATTAAAAACCTATATCATCATCAGAAATAAATTGAGCTGAGTTTGGAGTAACAGGTGTATTGAGTGCAGTATGGTAGACGCTCAGGGCAGGTGAAGTGGGCTGCTGTTGTTCTAGTCCAGGCGATAGACCATGTGTCTGGACAGTCAGGACAGGACGGTGCCTAATCTGTGTGCTATGATTACTATCAATATGCGTATTTGTAGGCGTAGGGGTGGTAGGTGCAAGGCTGTCTATAAAATCATGAGATGTGATGAAAATAGAAGGTGTTGATGGTTGATTGCTATTGTCTGATGATGATAATAATTCTAAAGGTAAACTGACTAAAGAAATGTATGAGTAAGAATAAATAGGGGGTAGTATAAAATAGCCTACTCTACTTTGTATTCCGTGTCTTTGATAAATAGAGTCTATGATCTGTTTGAGTAAATGCAATTGCCTTGATTGATTGTACTTTGTCTCTTCCAACTCCTTTTTCAATTGATGATATGTCTGTTGTAACTTGGTCATTCGTTGCATTAATTCAGATTGTGAGACTTGAATCATCGTCATCATCGTACTATCCTTTTTATCATTCACATTTGTTGTCTCTATTGTTTTTCGCTTAATTTCATCCAATAAGTCTGGTTTGTCCTTGATGAACTTGGGATGCGAGAATTCCCAAATCTGATTTTCCGCTAGGGTGCGATGTCCTCTAGGTGATTTATTAACCTTATGAAAACCATACCTAGTGTCGTTAGTCGATGGTTTATAATAAAATATGTAAGCTTACATATTGAGCTGTCTAACAAAACTACTGAAATTATTATGCTTAAAGTGCTTTGGTAATACGTCTCTTGAAAATTCCAAAATGTTGCAGACAATAAACGATGACCCTGTGTAGCTCCAAGCGATCAAGTGTTGATATTGATTATCTATGACCATACTTTTTATTTATGAGCTTATCCATCTTTTTGACTATTACTTGTATAGCTTATGAACAAATGTATTGTTACTATTCTTATTGGTCAACATAGGAACACTTTCACTTTCATTGAAATTCCTTTCGTATTGCATTCTATTACTACTTTTTGAAAGAACAGAAAAAAAATGGTGTATTTATTTTTGGTAAGGGATATATTTATTTAAGCGCCGAATGAATAGCAAAAATAGCATTCGATTATGGTAAGGTTACTTGTGAGTACAAGCTGAAGGCAATGGGGCGTGATCAGAGTACGTCCACTGCCAAGCAAGGAATCGTGTGCTTTCAAAGGCAAAGTATCAGCCTATATCTGTCAACCCGGAAGAAAAAAGAGAGAAACCAGGTGAGGAGATGCAAAGCAGTCTAAAGTATAGTGGTCATTTGTGAGAGGGAAACTTCCACAAATATGCCGATCACTGTCGAGTACCCCAACTGAAGACGCACAGATGATATTAGGAGTTTGTAAGAGGTAAGGTGATGTAACAGTTCATCAGAGGAGTACTTATGGTGGCAAATACACCATTAGATTATGCAAGCTTTCTGTAAAAGAGGAGTATGTCAAGGGTTTTGGTGGGTAGAGCTTCATGTGTCGAAATCAGATAGCGGTGAGGCTGAAGAATGATATGTGTGTCATTGACTGCGCGCTGAGGAAAATAATGAAAATAGAAAATCTGTTGAAATGTTTTTTCATTCTTTCAGAATGAAGTAGCAGTAAATTACAAGAAATAAGGCAAGCAATTCACACTCCTTATTATTCACAAGCTGATGAAAGAATCTCTGGCAAATCTGTGTAGTCTCGATCAACTTGTCTATACCACCTTTGCGTTCATTTTGGAGCTGTGAGACTAGACAGGATGTACAATTGAAAGATGTTGGATGTATAACTTTGAGCACTATTTGCAAATATTTAAAAAGAAAAAGAGAGAAACAAGTTATTTCTAATCGTTGATTCGAAGCATTATATTTTATTTCTTTGCCTTCTCGGGAGGTCGCAAATAGCAAACAGGGCCTATCCAATGTAAAGTGTATCTTTGATTGTTCAATACTTGTTGGACCCATTCGCAGAAAACGACAAAATAATAAGAACCAAGCGCTATTATGAATGAGAAACAAGAATGAATACTCTCCATATTCTCTCTTACCTGTGCCAATATGCCACCAGCCGTGGAGCTAAAAGAAAGATATAAGTTAATAAAACAAGAAATATAATATCGTGATACTTACTTCACTAAGAGTGCCTACTAGATAAGGAACAGAGTGTCTCCAGGTACGTAAATGAGTACAAAATTGGTTATCAATATTCCAAAGGATGAATGCGATAATAAAACCAAAAGCAGATAACCAAAGCAGTCTCTCAAGTGCTGGTTTCTCCTGATAATGAGATGGTACAGTCATTTGAAGTGAAATCGACTTGTAAACAATGGTGAATATTAAGAGAGCATAGGATACTTGATGAAACACAGGATTATTGATGATCAAGTAAGAATAAGTAACAATAACCGAGTAGAGAATGAGGCCTAGTGGCAACTTGTAATTCCGTTTATAGTTTGGATCTGCGACGTAGCTATGGAAACAATGAATATTGAAATGGTAGTTTTTAGAGAGGACTATATACTTACATGTGCCAAACCATGATACAAGCAACATAGATCACTATGGTCATCTGTTAGAGCCACCTCTTTTACATGCATATTTATATATTCTACTTGGTAATTCATCCAAAAGTTGCATCTCATATTGAAGTGTCATATGGAAACACCATCTAAAGCGTTTTATAGCTATTAGCCTATGTCTACATGATATACTTTTGTACAGCTTACGATCCAAAGCCTACGAGAATGATGCCAAGATAAGCAATGATAAATGACGCGTCAAATCCATTTTTGAATATATTATAGATTCCAAACAATGATAAAAAGACTATGAGCGCATTAGTAAGTAAACATATGAATGATACTTTTTACCTACTGAATGTAAGATTCGTGCATGTGTTGACAAATTCGGCTAAATAAGGCGAGACAAGGTAATTTTCCTACATGTGTTCAATGACACAGAAAACACTTTAAGTTTCCACTTACTTCACACCAGTCAATGGTGGACGTTCTTTGAAGTATATTTTAGTTCATGTTTGATTCTTTAGCAACAATTCTTAAACTTACGCAGGTCCCCAAAAATAGTCTATGTTGGACATACAGTGCTTCGTCAATTGGGGGGAAGTTTACACACTAAATTCGTATTTTTGAATCTCAGCTTTACTTTCACATTTAGTGTAACTTTGCTTTCAGCTAATATAAAAATCATCTTTTGTTTTACTTAAATCTTATATACTCAACCCAACAAAAAATGTTTGCTTAACCTCATCGTGAGTTCCCTATTTACTGTTATTACTAAGCTTAGAGGATACGATATTATTCACCGTAGAAATTTCAATGACCACAAGACATTAAGACCCTCTTCTTCAGAATACAACATCACGCTCACAATAAATATTGATTGGTTCAAAATCTACCAAGAGCTGTAAGAAACCAAAAGGAGAGTCATCATCTGTGCTCTTGTTACATCTTTTAAGTAATGGATAGTCGTTCAAAATTTTTATAAAAGTCCAGATGCTATGGTGATCTTTGTACTTGGAGATCATCCTAACACATTTATTATCTTAAAAATCGAACCTTTTCAATTTTGAATCATCTATACACGAGTGAGATCCAGCGGTTAAGCTTGTCTATGTAAACAGCCCAGTTCCTTTATAGCTCATAAAAGACGAATGAGTGGTACTATCATCTTTATCTTTAAAAGGGATGGCATTTTGTTGTACAGCGATTGGTCTGATTATACACATGATATATTTAAATAATCTTTATATTTCTCACACATTCATCAAGTCATTGGTCTAGCTTTAACAGAGAAAAGTAAAGGTTCTGGCCCCCCCTTTTCCCTTTCACCCCAGTAATCAGTAGCTGATTAAAAAAAAGTCACATTGCTTGAGAGAAAAATGAAAGGAAAGGGGGGTTTTTTTTGATTATTTGACTTTACCCTTGCTGGGTTCTTAATTAGGAAAGTAAAGAAATGACTCATTTTACTCTTCTTATCTAGTCCAATCAAAATCATTTCCTTCTTTTACTATAAATACTTGGCTGCTTTTTTTTCTTTTGTTTCTTTTCTTTTGATTATTTTTGGGTTCCCCTTTCTCACCGCCTTTTTTCTCTTTTAATTAATTAATTAACTGCGCCTCTCTACCTTACCTTTTTTGTTTGATTCTATTTTATAAAGCTCTCTCTGTGACATATTAGACCAGGATGGCTTTCACCGCTTAAATTGCTTAACCGTTCCAAGAACGATACCTCGATTACAACAGAACCCAACCCTTATTTTTATATCTCGATTAAATTACAACTAGTAGCCTAACATGGTCTACCTATCTTCGTTAAAATGCAAACCCTACAAGAAACTAAAGACGTACAAGTCTCTGCGAAAACCTCTGCCTTTACCAGCCTGAACAAAAACCTAGTATTATAAATCATTTGAAAATGTCTGTTAACCCTACCATTACCCAAGAAATTACTGATAAAAAGATGGATCAAAACGTTTTTTCTCAATTATATCAATCACTCAGCCCTCAAGATCAACCTGCTCAAGACTCTGTCTTTGACGAGTGGCTCAAGCAAGACTTCTTCTCTCCTGAATGCAGTGTCAATTCTTCTCCCGAGATTGCTACTCCATTCGATCAATTCCTTACTTCTCCTCCATTCAATGCCAAGGATGAAATTCCACCTCAATGTGCCATCGGTTCCTCTGATCAACCAGTGGATCTTGATGTCTCTGCCATGTTGGACTCACCTCAAGTCTATCCTGCTGCACCTGTGACACCTTTGCCAGCTCCGATTGACTCTCAAATGATCAATCTCTTTGCTGACCTTGGCGATTCTTTCCCTGCTGCCTTGGCTGCCTTGACTGCTGTTGCTAACCCTGTGTCTGTACCTGCTGCAAAGGAAAAGTCCAAGTCTCCTGCTGCTACTAGTGCATCTACTCCCGTCTTCTCTGCTTCCCCTCGTGCTGGCAAGAAGCGTGCTACATCGGATGATCCTATGGATGAAGCAGCCATTAAGCGACAAAAGAATACTGACGCCGCTCGTCGTTCTCGTCTTCGTAAGGTTCAAAAAATGGAAACTCTTGAAAAGAAGGTTGCTGAGCTTGAGAAAATAAACGCAAGTCTCTTGATGCGCGTCGCCGTTTTGGATTCTGAAAAGACAAACTTAAAGGCAAAGGAATCTTCTTATGAAAACCGAATCAAAGTCCTTGAAGGACAATTAGCAGAAGCTCATAAAGCTCTTTCTTCTCGTGGATAAATTTTTTTGTATTTATTTTTTTAGATTATTTTTTAAATTATTTTTTTTTTAGAATAAAAATTTTACTGATAACGATTATCTTTAATGAATTTGTAAGCGTGTGTTGTACAATTTAAAATGAAATGATTGGACATGGATGATGCCATTGACAGCGAATGCAATTTTTTTTTTTTTTTTAAAAAAAGGGACTTTAACCATAATAAAAGCATGCTCCTTCATAATGAACCGATGAACCCAGTTTCCTCTGTTACATCCGCTTTAGGCTGTAGTTTCCATGGTTAACTACAGTCGTTCCAGCGTCAAAGGACGGTTTTCATTTTTTGTTGTATCGGGATCAGAATTTACCTAACGACTTTACTCTTAGTTTTCTTGACTATAATTAGACCCTTCAAATTTCTAAGGGCTACGTTTTAGTGCTGAAGTAAAGGAGAAAAGGCTCTCTTTTTTATTATCAAATTGATGTTTAAGAAGTGCCTGAGTGTGGCCGCTGCTGCAAAACAACTGGGGATTCATGTTCGTACAGCGACAAAACTGGGCCAGACAGTGCGAAAAGGATCCTGATAGTATCTTTCAGAAATGGAGAAAGACCAGTCGCCTCATGTATTCTCCATGAGGACCATAAAAGCGTTATTCTTGAGTGCATTGATGAGAATCCTTCAGTCGCCCTAGACGAAGTAATGAAGAAGTTAAAGCAAATATTCACAGAATTAAAAGTATCCAAAAGTATGTATGTTCTTCAAATTGACGAATGATGCCAATTCTTCCAAGGAGCGTGGAAATGTAAGCTGGTCAATTTCTTGCATAAAACGGAGTGCTTGTAGTCCAATAATTATTCTATGAAAAATACTACTGGTAAAGAACATGAGAAAAATACATCTTACTGTATATGATTTGGGCCATCTGGAAACCTGTTTCCAAGATTTTCAACCGTTGAAAGTTTTCCATCATAGGGACAGTTTCGAGGGCGTTCGGTAATGACTTTTAAATAAAAGACAAAACGTACTAATCCCAAGCATTCCAGATACATAAGAGAACCTGTTTCCAAGATTTCCAACTGTTGAAAGTTTTCCATCATAGGGACAGTTTCGAGGGCGTTCGGTAATGACTTTTAAATAAAAGATAAAACGTACTAATCCCAAGCATCTCTCAGGCTGCTCAAACCAATCATTCATAAAAGATGGAAAGCAAAAAAAAAAAAAAAAGGATGAAATGTAATAGGAAAAAAACATGTGATTACCGAGTAAAAATTGACACAACTCGTGTGCAGTTCTCATGGTTTTCCTCCGGTTGTTTGCATATTCATACGCACCTTTTTGTTAATGCATGATAAATCGAAGCAATTTGCAACTTCTTTGCCCACAAACGACCCACCAAAAAAGAAGCAGCGTGTTATGTCTGCAGATATTCAGCGGTGCATTAACAACAAGGATACCCTCACGCTGAAAACTTTCGCAGATGAATTTGGTTTGCCGGATAGACATTATGCAGTCAGCTGATACACCTCAATTATCAACAACCGCCACCTTGCAGAGGATCAAAAACGATTGCAATCAGAATTGAATCTTTAGGAAATCTGAAGCATTTAAGTTGTATTGGCTAGAAAAATCGCGAACAAGGACTCAACTTGACGCCCATACTAACTGTGCTGAATATGTCCATAACGTTGTTGAAAGAGAAACAAGAACGCTTTCTTCTACCATCACCGCAACAGATACCACGACATCCACTCCCACAATGGCCATATCATCAGATTCTATCAGCTCCATAGCAAACGATACCATTAGGACAACCGATACTGAATCCGAAACAAAAACTGACACTGTCCCGACTGAAGTAGCTGCTGATCCTTTAGCAGAAGAAATGGAAAATATGTCCCCACTTACGCCATTGATTTTCAAGGACGTGGATGTGGCAGAATTATTCACAAGATTTCAACAAGCTGCTAATCGAATGTCCGGCAGCCATTTGTTCTTTATCGAATCATCCGTACACGAGCTTTTAGCCCTATCCAATATCCTACTTTTATGCCCTGGTCAACATAGTCCATTATGTATGTATGTTTTTACCGAAGACATTATTTCTGAACTGAACAATGAACTATTATCGGAAATCATGAATTTCAACTTGGATATGACTGATGATGCGTGTATGAAGCTAGCTCGTATAATCAACAATGTAGAATCAAATATGCAATCAAAATATGATGTCGAATTGGATCTCTTGATGCTTGGGAAGAACTTGAAACCTCTTGGAAGGTCTTTGGCGCGAGGTAGTGCCTTTCTTACGAGAGCAGCTCTTTCTTCCATCATTTGACGAATACCTTCAGGATTAGTATGCATTATTGTAGCTGCTCTAGAGGATGCCTCTACTGCTTGTTCAGTGCGTGGAATGATTTCTTTGTAGTAATCGGAGATGGCTTCTTTCAGCGGTTTTGAGTTGGATACGACATTATTGATTTCATTGACCAAGACACCGACGTCTAAAATAGCGTGATTACTGCCTTCTCCTCGGAACATGGACATGGGATGAGCAGCATCGTCTGCCAACGCGACACGTTGGGTATTGGCCATATATACATCATAGACAGGTACTCGTTCGCGTATGGTGATACCGACAAGTGGAGTATCATCAGGTGTATTTACAATGAATTGTTGATGTGCAGTTACACCATGGAATGCATTAGTGGCGCAGGATTTGAGTTTCTTCATGATTTCAGTATTGTTCGATCCATCTGGCATAGGAGGAGATGGGTTCTCGGTATATCTACTAAGGAACCAAAGAACATCGTATGGCGTGTTGCCTCAGCTACGATCAACCTTGTTTAAACAGTAAAAGATGAGAGCTGGCTTGGAGAATCCATCATCCCCAGCATCTGCAGGCATACGTCCATGTATGATTCCAGACACGGTGCCTTCCGGTGCAAGAGCATTCCATTCTTCTTCTGATATCCAACGGCTACAGCCATAACCACGTACACCATGAATACGAGTCATACTTTGAAACATTTCTTCACCAAGTAATTGACGAGCTACAGTTGACATGTTACCATTTGTAGCCACAAGTAGATCACCTTCGGCGTGTGTTCCATCCGCGAAAAAGACTTTTACACCATCTGCGTGCTCTTCATAACGACTTACTTTCTTGTTCCAGTGCACCAAATCTTGCACGTCTTGCAAAAGCCATTTCCTAAAACGCTTTCGATTTACACGATAGACTTTATAAGGAGGGGCTGTAAGTGTTGTCTCGATCTCACCGGACAGACCATTAAAGTTTGTAAAGGTCATTCCTCCTTCATTCTTTTCGTGATTGACCCCAACTTCTCTGCAAAAATACTCAAATCGATATTTGGGAGTGCAATCATGAAGAGCTTGAAGAACCATATGCATCGAGAGAGGCCATCCTTGAGTACGAAAATCCGGATCGACGTCGCTTTCATACACTTCACAGGAGATACCCTTGTTTTTTAAACCATTGGCTAAAACAAGACCTGCAAGGCCACCACCAACAATCAGTACTTTAAAGGGCTTATTGTCGTCGTTTGCTCTGAAAATTGCGCTTGTTGTAATAAAAAAAATATGTGGGAGAATGAAACGACAATAACGAGCAGCTTTATATATAGTCCTCAGCTGCACGAGCCACGTTTTTTAACTTCCGTTTTTTTATTTGATTCATCGCAGGATGAGAACAAAACCTCATATGGCTCAATTAGTACAACAGAAACACGAAGAGACTAACGCGTCTTGCTTTACTAATTCGATGATGAATTATCCAATACTGTAAAAAAAAAGTCTATTTTTATAACGTTTTTTGAGTCGTGGCACTGGTGGGGCACTGTGGAAGGCGCCGAAGTTTGTAGCTACGCGCGGATCTATAAAAGTAGAAAAGGGATCAAATATGCTAAAGAATGTGTAATAACAGTGCTGCCAAAAAGACGACAGAAGATGTAGCTATAAACATTCTAGTCGCGCTTTATTCTCAGAAAAACAATAAAAAGAAACTTTCTTCAACGTTTGCCTTGGCTTCGGCCAAAAGAATTTCCTGCTGACTTAAATGTCACACTCAGTAACTTGGTGTTATTCGAGGTATTAGAATTGTCAAGGACAGCGCCACAGGTGCTCTCTTGAGTTCTGGCTACACCATCTCGATGTATCAAAGCAATCTCATGCTCAAGATAAAACTCCTTGTTTTGGAGCTCTCTCATGTGACTTACCTGGGTTGATCCAGATGCTATTCGTTTAGACAAACTGCTTATTTCGGCCCATTAGAATAACATATCCACTTATTGTAAATATTGCCATGAACCTGGCCATGTCGCTTCTAGTTGCCTTAAATTTCCTAATGGAAAACGTGCATGTTTCCTCTGTCTCAAGCGTGGCCATGTTCGGGCAGACTGTCCTGAACGAACATCCGCTGCTGTGACATTGTAATGGTCGTTCTGTAACACGCTTGCCTTCCTCGACCCAACTTGTTCCAAGTGATTCTTAGAACTTACTACAGAAACGCCAAGCAGTGAACACGATGGCTCGACAAGTTTTCCTAAGTCTGAGACTATCCTAGTGCAGGCTAACACCCAGAGATCTCTGAGGAAGCTGCTCCACCTATACATAATTCCTCATGCCTACAATTCAAATATGCCAATCTATTCAAGGGATTGACCAGAATTCTCCCAGCTCTATCTCTCGGTCACCCTCTCCTGCTTCGGCTACTGCAGAGGTTCATTCTGATGATGAAATGGAGGAGGTTTCTCATTCTTCTGAGCATTCGGAAGAACATCATGAATCGTTCTCTAGTGACATAGAAATGAATGAAGTCCAAGATGAACCTAAATTGTCAGCTTCCAAGTCTACTCCCCAGAGCACTCCTGTTTGTCGTAGCGATCGTAAACGTAACGCTCCAGACAAACTTGATCTTTAATTTATTATGATATATAATAACTGCAAGGCTTTCAAGTTGTTACCTTTGAATGGCAGTAGCTTTTTCAAAGTTAGTAAACCACCTACACGAAAATAATTTATGTGGCACATCCGTTCTTATAATCCCATATTTGTTGCTCTGCAAGAAGTGGATAATAGTGATAACCCCTTCTTTCATTTTGATTTATTACATCAACAGTCTGTTCGTCATCAAAGTTTATGGGCTCAGTATTATGGTCTAGTTTGTTTTGATCCTTCATTTTCAATCACACGTATTCCTATTCCAGAAGGTATCTTGTGCCTTCTGGCTCAGGTTACGCATATCAACGATTTTATAGAGCCTTTCTTTATCCTTGCTATCTATGCCCCGGTAAGTGTAGTAAGAGAAAACGCGAATTTTTTGAACGGCTTTCACAGCTTCAGTAATTGGATCCTTATGATGACAGGTCTTGTATTGATCATCATAACTGTGGGCGATTTCAGCTTTACAATACAATCGCCTCAAGCGTCACCTTTCTACCGCAATTGTGTGATGTATCTCGAATATATAAAGAAGTAATAAGGGAAGTATAAGTCGATGAATCTCTATAAAAATTTATTGTATATTAAGGCAAGAGAAAAACAGATCATTATTACAAACAGTGTCGTTTTGTATGAATACAGTATTATTAAGGAACCGATTTAGTTATGGCCAATGAGGATTGGGCATATCGCGTTATATGTTAATAACATGTATTGTTGTCAGTCTTTTTGTATCACTCATTCTTAGAGTATAGACTTATAGTGATCTCATACGATAAGAGCAAATATTTATAAATACGACACCCAGGAAGAAGAGATACGTTGTATTATGTACATAAAAACTCTACACCAGAGCAACGCGTGAAATTTCGGTACATTAAACAACAGCAGGACAAGACGTGGAAAACCAAAAAGTACCGTCGAATCTTGCAAGATCTTAAAGCTCACGAGCCTGATGTCATGCAAGCTGAGCAAGCCCTTTCTCAACAGCCAAGCAGCACTGTATCCATAGAACGCTTTTGTCGTATTATCCTTCCTTTACTAACTAATCTTCGTGTGAGATTACTCCATTACTATACTGTTTACAGTCATTCTACATTTAGCATTACGTACCTCTATTAATTTAATTTGTAACATATCGGATTGTAAATTATTATTTTATATACCAAGCCTTACTTTGTATTAATGAGCTCCTTATCTTGTTTTCTCACCAATAAAGAGGTTCAAGAGTCTCATCGACGTATAGTCTTTTTATCCTTGTTATAACTCAGGTATGTTATAAGTACTTATTAACAGATAAATATCACAGCTTTGATCACGTCCTTCAAGCTAGATCTAAATATTCTGCCGTTCTCAGTAAATTCTATGGACATACTATCACAAACCATGATAACGGATACTTCCTCTTTCGTAAGGTCCGTCTTTCAGCGTATTTCAACAAACAACGTGCCGATCAAAAGCTTATTCAAGACTTACGCGCCAAGTTTGGAGAAGATGCCGTGTTTGTGATGGGAAACTGGTTCGCTCCCCATGCTAGGTATCATGAACCTATCCGTGGCTTTGGTTTCCGAAGACTCCTCAAGAAGCATGGGTTCCAAATCTATCTTGTAGATGAGTACAAGACTAGTAGGTACTGTCCAGCATGTCTGTTGTATTCATACTTAGTGGATCAACTATTAACCACTTATGAAACAATAACTGGCAATTATTCGACTTTAGCTTGTTACTTTGAAACAACTGTGTGGATCATTATTTAAACCAATTACCAGGAACTGGGTTTTAAGGTACGCATATCCAATGACTCTGATCCGTCATTATTATTAGAGCCATCGTCTTATCAAAAGCACCCGATTCATCCTAACTCTCTCATTGCCTCAATTGTCATTCATAAGCCTCTATGAAAAGTTTTACGATTTCAGTTGAAGAGTATCTCACATTTAGTATAAATACTCGTCCTTAATAAAGTCAATCGACATATATCTTCTAGTCTGGTTAATTCTAGTCTTTATTCTCTTTAATTGATACTTTGTATTCAACACCGTGAGATTTGAGCGTTGAGATGAGAGCTTTGTCCCTATAGCGAGTCAAATATCTGAGCATTATTGACCTACTACAGCCAGAAAAGAGAAGGTTGAGTCAGCATCCCAACGGTGCATAATCTGGAAGAGTTATTTAGGATGACACTAATTAAAGGGTTGGTGAAAGCTGAAAGAGACTATTTGGCAAAATATGCCATGATTTTATTGGCAATTATAATGCTAAGTGCACTATGGGTCATAACATCAATACATTAGGCTATATTTATATATCATCAACATCTCTCGGATCTATTTCGACGAAAACGTTGATCAAAGGGTTCTCGCTTACTCTTTCAGTTCGTTCCCAGGTTGTTCTATTTTTGCGTTGTATGTCTACCAAGTATATCGTTTTATCTGACAAACGATCGTCAATTACTAATAGCGCCTTTCTACCAAACACATCTATTAAACTACTGTAATGACTTTGATCCACAATATCAAAGGAATCGAATAGCATATCCACTCTACTTTCAACTTCATCCATAGAGGAGCAAATAATTGTAACGTCCACATGACGTACTGACGGCAAGAGACGTAAGTAACCAGCAAGTGATCCGCTTTCTACGGCACGCACTCTCAGTGTAAGAGTACCTAGTGTCGAATTCAAATGCATATTTGCATCTATTGCAGCTTGTGATGGCGGCTGGAAAGGCTCAAATGTCCAGTAGTGGAAAGTCTTCATTTGCGTACAGGTAGTGAGAATACCTTCAATCCATGCGGTACTGTCGCTAGGGTCAGGTCCGAGATTCAAGGTAAACGTTGTGACATTATGTTGGTATCTCTTGAGTATCTGTAAAAACTTTTGTTTATTCTCCGGATTGTTCTCGAAACGTGTATATGCTGTTTTTTCTATACTTGTCTGTTTCAAGTAAAGTTCTGGAAAGAGAGCTAGTTCACTGCTAAAATGAATGTGTGCGTTGAATGTGTGCTTTACGTACGCTTCAAGCAAAGAAAATGACCCCGTTGCACTGATTATATATGTTTGCATTGAGTTTAGATATTCTATAAACCTATCGCCGATATTATCGAAATAGCTCTCTAATTGATATTCAAAATTGGGATAGTCGCAAGATGCCAATAGCAGATCCTGAAGGTTGGGAAACTTGTGCATGATGTATTCAACAATGCCTAGATGACTGACCCGACACACGCGTAAAGACTTGATGTTTCTATGTGGTTGTGTAGACAATATTTCAAGTGTGGTTGGTATTCTGCTCCCCACATCCGAATAAGGCATCTTTGAGTTTGCGTTTATATGTGTCAGGTTAGGGCAAAGCTGGATTATTTCATCATAATCCATAAGTGACCAAAAGATTTCCATCTTGTCGATAGTCAAGTGCGTTAAGTTGCTAAACTCTGGCAATCGCTGACAGAGTTCTTTCATTATTGGAGTAGAAGGATGCTCTGGTGGTAGATAGAAATGAGTGAGCGAATGGTGAAAAAATGAAATAAGTGTGTTGTAACAGTCAAAGTAATTATGGTGTTCAGTTAATAAAAAAGGGTTAGTAAGTTCCTTTATATGAGGCCAGTGCTTTGATGCGGCAGTGGTAATAGTACGCCAAGAATCATAGTTCCTGATGGCGCCCTTAACGCGTTCTACGTTTGGACAGGCTTCAACAAGTTCATTGATGTAAAGCTCTGCTGTTTCATATTTTCGGTATCTTGTGCTAAGGCATATGGTTCGAGTAAGGTGCCCTGCGCTGCTGTTTTTCATACAGTGTAAAAATCTTTCCATGGTCTCATCGTTGCATAAATCTACGAGGCTATACAGGCACGTTTTTGCAACTTGGTTCCATCTCTTACAGACAAGCTGATATTGCACCATCCAGCTTTTCTTGTACTTGGCGCTCTTCTGAACGTATGCAAAAATCTGCTGTAAAATTTCACTAGGTATCTCACTGAAGCCTGGCATATTGAGATAAAGTATACACAAGAACAATCAACTGTCAAGTAAAGGATAACTCAAAAGAAAAGCGCAGGATATGCTGCGCACAATATATCTTGTAGTGTGGCTGCGATCTTTGTCTGAAAAAGGAAAGACATAGATTGCTGGTTTACTTTTTTCGTCTAAATAATTCATTCATCAAAGCCATTCAACCTAGCTTGGATCCATCCCCCACAGGACGAAAACCTGTTCTAGCATCGTGGAGGAAAAAAAAAGCAACCGAATAGACCCTTGAACCCAATAGAGTCAGTAACCTTAGACCAACGTAGTCTCGTCAAGCATAGAACGCGATTGCTGTACTGCCTATGGTGAGGCCATACTCTATACCTATAGCAGTCGTTGACGTCAGCTTACCAGCCTCATATGGAGAGCCTACCACATAATGAATAGTAGAAGTGCAACCAGGTCTCTTGGAGATGCTCTATTCGATACTAGAAGTATTGTTCGCGACAAGCTCGATGAAAACACCCCGCTTTTTATCCGTGCGACAGTACTGAAAAGTAGTTCATACGCTAACGAGAAGCTCGCTGAGTTAAGAAAACACTTGCACTTGCGGTTATTTATTGCGTAAATAAAGTGAGACATCCAAAACGTAAAAGATAGAGAAGAAAAAACTTCCCACCTGAATACACCTTTATACTTTATGACTTTATTTTTGATCAATCAAAAATCGTGTGATATGTCTCGAATATATGAAGAAGTAATAAGGGGAATGTGTGTCGATGAGTCTCTATATAATCTCTTTATTGTATATTGAGACGAGCAAGAGCACATTATTACAAACAGTGTCATTTTATATGAAGACAGAATATTTTTTTTGTAAAACGTATATGTTATTCAAGCACCGCCAGTCGGCTTGTACATATTAAAGAAAATAATAAAGAGCATAGTAGCATGAAACAAAAACAAAACAAAAAAAAAAAAGAGCTGCATTGACCCGAGCGAGATGATTTTAGACGCTCTCTATAGATATTTTCATCATATATTCGCTCAATTGCTTGTGTTGCTTGTGCAGCAGCTTCATCGGGCCAGAAGGTACCGTGGCTGGGTAAGCTACCATGGAAAGCATGATGGTGAAAAATACTCAGTATACTTTACTTTTGTTGCGAACTAAATATCCTTCCAATAGAATGCGAAAACTACCGCAGATGGTCATCAAGGCCAAGAAACACATTGGCGAATGTGAGCTCTTTACAATGTATTTTGACCCCATTTTATCCGCGTTGCTTTCCGATCCTGACAAAAGCATCTTGTTGCGATGGTTAAATGTCATTGGTGATGAAACTGGAGAGATGCGCCTTGATGCCACTATTTCTAAGTTATGCCAGCGTGATTTTGGACCAAGTCTTGGGCTTGGCGAAGTGAAGTTGGCACACCCCTCCACCGATAATCATGCTCTATGCCACGATCTCCTGCGTTTAGCAATTTTTGCCAAGGATACTGTAGATATTAACAAACTGCAAGCCGCGATGACTTTCCAGATTAATGGATATACCATCACCTTTTTCTTGACACACCTGCGTCATGATGGAATGTATCTTATGCAAGAAATTGGCCAGCTTACATTTCCACGCTCCTTGGAAGAATTGGCAT
>NW_019671920.1:172055-182411 GCF_002708625.1 Rhizopus microsporus ATCC 52813 | reverse complement strand
ATTCGTCAATTTGAAGAACATACATACTTTTGGATACTTTTAATTCTGTGAATATTTGCTTTAACTTCTTCATTACTTCGTCTAGGGCGACTGAAGGATTCTCATCAATGCACTCAAGAATAACGCTTTTATGGTCCTCATGGAGAATACATGAGGCGACTGGTCTTTCTCCATTTCTGAAAGATACTATCAGGATCCTTTTCGCACTGTCTGGCCCAGTTTTGTCGCTGTACGAACATGAATCCCCAGTTGTTTTGCAGCAGCGGCCACACTCAGGTACTTCTTAAACATCAATTTGATAACAAAAAAGAGAGCCTTTTCCCCTTTACTTCAGCACTAAAACGTAGCCCTTAGAAATTTGAAGGGTCTAATTATAGTCAAGAAAACTAAGAGTAAAGTCGTTAGTGTCGTATCCTACGTTGAATAAGGGTCAATAAGCAGTGTTCACATATCAATAACAAAAGTTCAGTAACATAAACTGACCAATCATAATAATAATTACAATTCTATATAATATGTGTAACTATCAGTTTTAACACTTTCATCTTTATTCTAAAAAATAAAAGACACATAAAGAGTCCCATTGTACTTATTGTCCATCATCACTACTACAACCACAACAAACACCACAGTTAGGTAAATTCTGATCCCGATACAACAAAAAATGAAAACCGTCCTTTGACACTGGAACGACTGTACATGGTTGTTTCCATGTCATGTCCTTTTGTGTTCCCTTGTTGTGACTTGTAGGACTGTGGCTAAAAAAAAATTTATTTTTATACTTTTATAAATTCAAGCGCAATTTTACCCTGATTTCATATTGCTACTTTTTCTCTCTGTATTATTTTTCTCAAGGCAAGTATTATATTAAAAAAAAAATTTTTTTTTTTGGAAGGATGATACCAAACAGACCTGTTCTGCATCTTTACTGAAGACAAAACGTTTATTGCCTATTTTATTACTGAAACCAAAAAAAAAAAGAAATATACTATTCATTGTAGCAAAATACTTATTCTTAATCTTTAGGTTCTTTCTATTTTTTTTTTATAATAAAATTTTTGTGTTATTTTTTAAAAAAAGTCTTTTCTTTTGTGTTTTTTCTCTTTATAATGAACCTTCGCTTGATTCAAAGACGCTGGTATACTTCAACGTCTTTCAAGGTAAAGCAAAATGATGTCGAGTATATGTGTGTTGAACAAGGGATCTTTTTAGCAATTGGGACTGTCTTTATCCACTTGTCAAAGACTCCAAACCCAATTCCATGTGACACAGCCCACGCGTGCACAACAGGAGTTTATTCCTCACCTACTTGAAGGCAAACGTGATCTTTTATTGCGAGATGCAACAGGCACAGGAAAATCATTTGGCATTGCTCTCAGTTTAGCTTCTCTCGTCTCAGCCACCAGCGGATGCGTCCATTCATTGTACATTGCACCCAATCAGGAACTTGCTACTCAGATCGGCCAGTGGATTCAACAGCTCACACCCCATGCACATCAAGTTCAAGTGATTGCCACTAATCTTACAGAACAGCCGTCCATCACACATACCGTCGTAGGCACACCTAATCGACTCTTAGAATATATCAACCAAGGCCAGCTGCCTGTGCACGCTCTCGATCGACTGATTCTCGATGAAGCTGACCAAGCATTTGCTCTTCCCCGGAAGTACGCGCCATTACGAGAAAAAGAACGACGGGCAAGACACCCCAAGCCGGCCGAACAGCTCCTCGAGAAAATCAAGCATGGCAAGCACCAGACAGTCATCACCTCTGCCACGCTCAATCGGCCTCTACGATTCTTTCTCTCTCAGCGTGGCTTTGTCCGAGACCCACTTTTTGTAGACCTTCAGACGACTACAGTTGGTGTCAAGCATCATTGTCTGTTGGTCTCAGATGATCGTATACGAAACATTCGTCCCGAATTGATCAAGCAGGATCTTGACGTGAAACAAAAGCTGGACTTTGACGATACAGATGACAGATTGATCGAGAGTATCGCTACCTTGCATGAGATCGAATCAGTTTCTCATGGTATTCTCTTTATTGATTCTACCATCAGTGTCGAAGCTATCAAGGAGAGATTGGCAGAATATCAGGTACAGGCGCTCGATATCAAAGAATACTCATCGCTTGGTCCTCAACCAGGCGCTCTCTGGGTCGCGACCGAATTTACGGCCAGAGGCGTGGATATACCCGGTGCATCACATGTGTTTATTCTCGGAAAACCTTCTTCCACCGCAGCTTATTTGCATATGGCAGGAAGAACAGGTCGTCTCGGTCCAAGCGGGTTCAGTCAAGGTAAAGTGTTTAGTCTCGTGCGCGATCAGGGATGGACAGAAGCCAAGATGAAAAATATGTTTGAATTATTAAATATACCAGTGGAACACTATGAATTTGTTGAATAATAAACCGTTTATTATTATTGGCATTCAACAGCCCATCTTTGATAGGGTGTAAGGCCCTTTTGAATGATATGTTGGGGACAGCTTCGTATGATTTTGGTTAATGACCCACAGCTCTGTTCTTTCATCATATCCATTAACGTAAAGAGACGTAAAGCAATCTGTTATTTCAGTTAATAAGCGTCTTTCTATGTTTCTCTCTCTCTCTCTTACCTGCTCTTGCTCAGACGCATGCTTATTTCCAATTTCTATCGTATGCATCATACTATAGATCGTATCTGCCATCTTGATACTATCATCTGTTACTGCTGGACACATGACCTGTCCAAACAGGCAACCCAGTATACACCGTAACCCATCAGCGATTCCAGCAAGAATGTCTGTCGCACACGACTGATGATGACCATTTCCATACACAATAAAGGCATCCAACACACGCACAATCCATGCCAACATCTCTTGTTCACTAGTTACGTCCTGTTCTATAGTTGCTGCAATGATTTCCCAGGACGCATAGCGAAGAGGCGAGTTTCGGAGGCCGACAAGGTAGGCCATTGACATCGCTATCCATTTCACAAGTGGATGGCGTTTCGTTTTCGGAGTCAATCTGTAAAGCTCGCAGATGGCAACAATCGTGCCGAATCCTTCTTGATCTGTCTGTTCAAAGAACGATTCCCTGTTTTGTAATTGATCAGGACTATCAAGACTGCAAGCAACACAGTGGCGGAGAAGTGTGGTCATCTCAGGCTCAGCTTGTCTTGTCCAAGGTAAAGTCAGTTGGTGTAAAATTGTCTTGCGTATATCCGTCACAAGCTTCATTTTAGTTTCATCCAAATCGGACCTTTGAGTAGGAAGATGGTTGAACAATGTAACAAAGAATTGAAGCTTAACATAATCTGTGTATTAGAGAACAGAAATATAGTCAACCAAACATGTTTTTTCTCTCTTACCTGCGTTTCCTTATCAAACGTGTGTATCTGTTTGGCAAAACTTTGAACCATTTCCAATGCTCTGCTATCAGATATGCTTGCCTTTTTCATCATAGAACTCAAGCCACGACGCGTCGTAGTTTGAGCCTTTTCACTGGATGGCAGGCCAGCCAGTTCCAATACTTTGCCTAAGCCAGGCTCGGTTGTAAGCAAGAGACACAGTTCGGCATTTAATGTATGCTTCTTCAAAGGATCCAAAGCGATCGATAGCTGAGAGAGCAGGAATTCTGTTAGCGAAAGCGATGACGACGCATGAGCCGAAGCAAACCGAATGCACAAGCCTCGGAGCGATGAAGACACACTAGATACTTCGTTCATCAACATAAACCAATTGACTGGCGGCAATGGACCAGGTGTGAGCAGTAAACTAGATAGGAGAAGCTCCAAATGATCTGTCAAAGGACGTTCTGCCTCGACAAGGCTGACTAGGCTGTCGAATACAGCTCGAATGTAACTGGTGTTTTGATTCAGTCGACTGTAAGACGCGGGTTCAGATGAGGCAGACAAAAGCAGTAAATCGGATGCGGTCTGTTTTTCTTTTATCTGCGAAGTAGCAGCCATGAGCTGAGCATGATTGATAATTTTCCCACAAACAGCAGCTGCTATACGGCCACTCTTCAAGTTACCAACAGGAGCTGATGATCTTCCCGTAAGCCCTGCAGCATGCATCAGTTTGTCCCAGACAGTATGCCTTGTGCTTGCGCTGTATTTGTTTGACTCTATGTAAAGACGATCGCTCGGTCCCTCAGATGGTAGGTAATGAACACCTAGAAGACTGCCCAAGCTGAACAATCCTGCAATGCGGTAGTTGCTTGATGGATCATCATTATCAATGCGCTCAAGTTCTTGATCAAGCAAACGCCTGTAGCTGTACATTGCCTCGTTCTCCTCCTTTGAGCCATTCACAAGTCGTGAGCGACATAGCTGTGAGTAAGGAACGCTAAAGTGGTAAAAGTGCTGTGCCAATTGACCCTAGATAAGAGCTGTTATTATTCACTTTTTTTTTTTCTTACATCTGTCACAGCTCTCGTATAAGCTGATTCTAAAACACTTGCACACTCGTCATCTATAGCGCCACTGTCAGGAGCACCACCAACACCACAAACCCAAGTAGACCCAAGCAATAGACCGATATTAACTGGATGACCATCAGTGTATGATCGAAGCACGTCCTTAGCTAACCACAAGACTTCTTTCATACCACTTGCATTTTGTTTAGACGACAGTCCCATCATGATACCTAGCACACGGCTTTCAGAAATACCAGGCGAATTGCAGTAGCCCAAGAGTTGATAGAGCCCTTGTTTGCCCAAAACATCCAATTGCTCTGTCTTTGTAGGCCATTGGATAACGCTGATGACAAAGTATCCAGCTGCGTATCCATTTGCAAACTGAACAAGATCAACAGCCGTATCAATGTTTCTTGACTTTGCCTTTTCATAAGTTGCTGCTTCAATCAACGTTTTGCTTATCGTCTCTGCCAGCTTATCATTACTTATGACATGGGTCGATAAATGGCCTAGCGCAAACCTTGCTGCAAATTGAACTTCTTCACTCATCAAGTGTGCAGAGTGGGATAAAGGTGAGCCTTGTAACAGAATATAGTTTCTTAGTAATACTTGAACGATGTCGTTTGCACAGGATGATGCGAATGAAGGAATGATGACACGTAGCGTGCTGACAAGCCCTGTTTAAAGCAACTTAGTTGAACTATAGCTTATTTATAAGAAAAGGCAATTCCTACCTGTGATGGCTAACAATATGTTTGTGCTGACACCAGGTACAGTACTTCTTTCTAGACGTGCTAATAAATCTTTCAACAGTATAGACACAATGGACTCAACCTCTACTTCTTTTCCCTTTAAAACTGCCTGAAAGAATGCTTGCCAGGATGATATACTTGAGACACGAACGAGGAGGTGATCAGTCAAGGCAAGATCTGTAAAGGATGTAACCATGGCACGATACCATTTCGTTTTGCTAATAGCATCAAGCGTGTCTTCAGAGATAGACTCTCTACTAAAATCCAAGATATGAAGAATGGCTGTTGCATAACCTGCTCTAAGGCCAGGAGCTACATGACCCTCCGCCCATTTCTCGGTCAATGTTTTTCCTACTTCTTGTTCTCGTTCTCCGGTGGTTGAGGCTTTACGTTTCTTTGATGTCGTCTCGGGCTTTTTACTGGTTTCTTCAATAAATAATCCTCGACGCATATGGTCAAGTTCATTTGACATGAGCTTGACTAAAACAGGACTGTATCCCTTGCTGGGTACCTCTGATTCCAAGATCATTGACAGGTAGTCCTTGGCCTTTTCCGGTATAAGTGTGGCAATATCGTTGGCCGAGAAATGAGATAGTGCTTCTAGAGCATATGTCTTGGATTCTTGACAACCATTGTCGGAAGAAATTAGAGGCAAAATGAAGTCATTCAGCAACGTTTCCTTGAATTGCAGGTATGGTTCAGTCACTATCATGGTTCAAAATGAGTTTTAGATACACATGTTTTCTCTCTTTTTTCTTTGTTTACCTTCGTCCTTGTCACCAGCTAAAGCATAAAACCGACAGAGTTGTTTGATCAGGAGCAAAGATCTTTTCGTACCAGAATCCAATGCGAATCGAGCCAAATAGACCACGGTAATACTCCAAATCGATCTAGGCTCCACAAACCCTGCCTCAACACAGGTACAAATGATGCTCATAATGATTGAAAGCGAAGCCATACTGAGGTCTTGACATGCCTGGAGTAAAGAAATGACCATAGGCAAGATATCAGGTGCACATTCTCTGGGATGCAATTGGCACACATCCCGCATGCTGGTCAAGACAGAGAGCTCCAGTCGAATAGGTCCAGTGACGCTTAGGTCCACCTTACGGCGGAGTGTAGCTGATTTACGACGAAGGATCCAGTCAGTAAATACCTTCTTCAGTTCCTGCCAAACGCGAGGTTGACGTTCGTACACTTGTGCAAGCGCGCGCACGCCAAGACTTGCCATAGACAAATCATTATCTTCTGTGTGGATAATGGAAAGTATGATTTGTAACACTTTGCTTGTGATAATTGGGTCATTGGTACTTGAGAGACTGGGAAGGACGTGGTGGAAGATGTGGAGAAGCGTGTCGGACTTGCCTGAGGATTGTCGAATGACATGGAGCAGGTAAAGTAACACGGGGAATTTGTAACAGCCTGTTTGAAGAAAGGAAAGTTCAGATAGAGTAGAGAGTGCCTTGCATTGAACTTGGGTGTCATTGTCTAGAGTGAATGGTGTCAAAAATAGAAGGTTCAGTGTAACTGAGGTCGATGATAGATTCTTTGAAAAAATGTCTACTTTAGGCATTTCATTGGAATAAAAGAAAAGAATATAAGTAAACAAGTGCCCTAAAAGGCCATGGATTGTATTATGACGTATAATGTTCAATATCTATAGAATAAATGTGAGTCCAACGAATGATAAGGTATAAATAACTTACCTCTATTTGAACGTCTTCCACATCTACCTCGGTATCCTTGGCTTCATCGACACTATATATGAGGTCAAGTACTTGATTCTTGCGCTCCTGAATGCTCTTTGATGCGCTCTTATCCATTAGCTCAGATAAGGTTTGGAATAAGGGTAGGTATGCAATTTGCATCACTCTCTTAGGAATAGAGCCATGAGTGATACAGAATCGAATAAAGTTCAGAACACTCTGTTGTTCGTCCAGTGTTTGAGATTTGAGTAAAAGAAAAGAACAGCCAGCCCACAACAGGGAAACACTGGCTTGAAGTGTTGTTGAAATTGTCTGGTCACCATGTACTCTGGAATATAAGCGTTCTATGCGTGATAGATAAGGCAGAATAGGTTCACCCTTTGATGCACATGTCAGTGCTCTGTCAAGTATAGGATAGCAGTAATTAATCATCCAGTCCATCGCATCAAAGTTGACTTGCTGTTGAAACTGCGTGTTTATAATTTCCAAAAAATCCACTATAGCCAAATAACGAGGATTGCTCATCTGTAGCGGATACTTCATTATTACTTGTTTCCATATCAGCGCGTGAGTTGACTTTGCTATCTCCTTGTTGGCTACTGAGAAGCAAATCGATGTCAATTTTCCTAAAAGTGCATTATAGTCCAAGTTATTGTCTGTAAGAAGGACCATGAGAGTAAAAGGCGTAAGAATGGCGATATCTGTAGTTTCTTTCTCTCGAAATAGGTATTCTATTTCGTTTAAAATGGCATAATACAGCATAGGTTTCTGTCGAACTATAGCTACAAAGGGATCAACGTGGACTAGATCGTCTTTGACAAGGCCAAATTGTGTCTTGGCTTGTAAGCGTAGTAAAGTAACACAGCGTAGATATATCATGCTCTTCGGTTCGTCATCAGAGCTTAGGACAAGAGTCTGAAATTCGCGCAATGCAGTTGTAGCTTCCAATTGGTTATTGTTCACCTTGTCCAATATTCTTTCACATGCATTAGAGGTAGCTATATTTGACAGGGATGACTGAGATAGCGTAGACCAAGGTTCTTCTGTATTTGATGTCAAATCACATGCTTGATGAATTTGAACAAAACGGTGTTGAACAATCTCATTTGACATGCTTGTTTGATGATCAAAAAAGCAAAAAGATACAAAACTTCAACCACACTGTTTTAAATGCCGACTTTCGCGTCAATACACACATGCGCATACAGCAATAAGTCAATAACACTAACTCTCTTTTTTCATGATCTCTGGAGCACACATCATTGTCTCGAACAATGATAAAAAAAAAGCTGGCTGGATCAATCAAGAGCCAACATGAAAAGAGAACGAAAAAAAAAAAGACAAAAAGTACCCCCAAATGTCTTTCCCTATTTTATGTATTAAAAAAATGATCCATTATGCATTTAGCCCTTCCTCTAAAAGTCGACATCCATGCCAGCATGGTGAGATTCCATAGCATTCATGGAATCAACACCACCATAATTGCTTTGTGAAGCCTTTGCATCTTCAAAGGTACGATGACGAATAACCTCCATGTCAAATTTGTTTTTCAGTGCATTGATTTCTGATATAAGTTCAGTTGTGGCGTCTTTTAATGCCTTTCCAGGTGAAGTTCCAGGAACCGTTTGCACTTTGATGACGAAATTATGTTCTAGAGGATGAGGTACTTTATAACCAGCAAATAAAACTCTTGGATCCTTTAGTAGTTGACTGTGTATAAAGGGTAGCACATTAGCAACCGTGACCTAAAAAATTTGTATGCATCTACCCTCGTAACATATTTCCAAGAGTGTGATCCTCACGTTCAATCGTGAATGTAGCCGCATTTGGAATTTTGGTATCCACTTCCATCTCCACCCTATAGAATGCAGTGATTAATGTTGCTGCCTCTTCCCCTTTTTTACTATTAAGCTTGGTCTACTTTTTTTTTCCTTCAGGAATAACGAATAACTCAAAACGATCTGGTGCGTTCATGTTGACTGATTAATAATAAGCAAAAGAATGAAGAAGAATGTAGAAAGACGTTCAAAAAATAATGACGTTGTGACTGTTAATGCATAAACAATAGGCTGCGTCTACCTATGCGGCTTGCTGAAAAGGCTGAGTGTTGTCGAAGAGGTAGCAATGAATATACTCCATTGCTAAATAATACTAAAGTTGTTAATAGTAAATAATATGTACTTATCGTTTAGATTACGCTAATCACTGCGAAAGAAAAGATTATCGGAGCTTGATTGATGTTTCCATATAAGGATAGCAGGAACAGACAAGCATTGATCAGGTTATGACAGCCTTTTTATTTTCATATTAACTAATGATTTCTTATATACTTTCATAAATCAACCTTTTAAGCAACAAACTATAATCTTCTTCAAGATTAACTTACAGAGCTTCTTACTATTCATAACTATAAGTAGCAAATCTAATACAACTATCCATAATACAATGGTTTAACTTGAAAAAGAAAGAAAAGACATTGATATACAATAATCTTGTATATTTACATCAGTAGAAAGCGGAAACTTATCAAATAAAAGTTAATACACTTTCAATTTGCTTAAAGCAAGCACAGTCAAGGTGTGTAACCTAGAAGCTTGTCTGTTGTTGTCAGGCCATCTTGAACAGTCTAAATAGATAGATCATCACTGCATTTTACAATCAAAAAACATTACTTGGAGTAAGCAGTCTTATTCATTGCAATACAGTAACCCAAGCGTTTGATTTGAGCAACTCGGTTATACTTGATCTCACTTTCAGAGATCAAGTACAAATCCTGTTTTTGTCATGAAATATTCTTTTTATACTTCATAATCAGATAAAACAAAGATTTATCACTTCTTTTATTTCTTCTTTTCTTATCTAAAAGTGTTAAGCAAGAACAAAAAGGACCCAAAACTATGAATAGAATAGCATACGTTTCTTGAGTTCACAGCAAGTTTATGACTTCATTGACAAGTAAAACAAATGTTTGACTGAAAAAAATGATACAAGAAGAAATGTAACAACTATTAGACGATAAATACAAAGAATGTTTATTTCAAAGAATGAAAATCAAAAATAACATAGCAAGGATTTTATTATTAACAGGAAGAGAAGCGCATAAAAGTAAAGCTAAAGGTGCGATGATAATAAGCAGAGACACAAAGAGAACAAGGGACCCACAAATCTCTTACAAGAGACATTTAGAACACCAAAAACGATAGTATATACCTGACACGATGCGACCAACAAAGAATTCATGAGAAGTAGCTATCAGAAAATAATTACAAGGAAAAAAAAATACTTACACTGCGCCTGCTGAGATAAGGTTTTTCGCTGCCAACCAAAGCGCAATCTCCCTCAGCTCTTTTTTTGGGGAACCTAAAACCTATACCTAAAAAGGTAGGTTAGGGGTCAGTGGTTAGCGCACTTACTTGGAAGCCTTGAGCAGTTGATCGACATCTGGTAGGGTTAGTGCACTTACTTGTAAAAGCCTTGAAAACAGTTAATCGATATC
>NW_019671920.1:143193-171857 GCF_002708625.1 Rhizopus microsporus ATCC 52813 | reverse complement strand
GCTGTAAAAGAAATGAAAAGAAAGATCACATGGAATTTGTTTTCATCGTCAAAAAACGGAGCCCTAAATTGAGCTACTACCCCTTAATTGTCTATTTATATCTATCTGCTTATCTATCTTTTTTTTTTTCTTTTTCTGTTTACCATAGCAATATATACTTAATAGGATGTATAGTAAGTCTGTTGTATTGTGAAAGTAATGCTATACAAACTAAATGGCTGATCACATCTTCCTACATTGAGCGTGTATTAAGCGTGCTGTTGCTATGGGCTGAGTGTACAAGCGATTTTATAATGCAGCAGGTTTCACACAACAAGATCAGTCAAGAGATAATTAAGGATGAGCAATAAAAGCAACTTTTTATTTTATACAAATGATTTACAAATAAGAATGACTTTTACAAGATGTGAACGAGTTTTGATGTGGATTCTAATAGCCAGAAATTCTACACTACGACGGACCCCTTTTGGCCACGGTTCATGTTATAGCGGATATTGAGTCACCAGCCTGAGATTTTTATGTTTTCTATGTTCATTTTTATATCTAAATGTACTTGCTAATGATATATAGTAGGCTTTCGATTACGGAATACAGCAATACGGAGTATTTGCGATAATGGAATGTCATTTTCGAAGGGCTTCACAGACGCCACTTTAAATTTCCTGTGATATTCACCTGAATTATCGGTGTATAAATTTTATTACGGAATGCCATTCGTGCTCTCGATAGGTATTCCGTAATCGAGAGTCCACTGTATGTAGAAGGTAGGCCGCCGTTCACGCTTGATAAATTATAGATTTGGTTTGTGCCCTGATTATTATTACTATCCTTCTTTTTTTTTATATCCATGTTCAATTTTTTGCCGCGATCGCCAAAGAGAGGTAGAAGGAGGAAGAGGCACAGAAAAAGGCAGGCAGACAGGCGGAAAGAGAGAGAGAAAGAGAGATGACGATAGATTAGAAGGGAACAGGGCTTCAGCACCATATTTGCAAGCTGAGGATGTGTACAAAGTAATATACATAAATATAAATACAAAAATGTATACAATATACACAAGCCTCAAAGGAATCAAGAGGCCAATTTAGTATGTACAAATGGCACCCTTGATTTCCTCTGAGACAATTGCCAGAGAAGTAAGTATCACTGCCAAGGCGTTGCAAGCAATGCAGAGAAAAATTTTCCATACACCGCGTACCAGGATAGAAGTTATTCTGAAGGCAATTCTAAAAGTTGTTTTTAAGAGTACAGTTTTTGTCTTCACTAGGAAGGAGCCAACAGACGATATACGTGAGCGCGAGAAGAGATTTTTGAAGAACATTTTTTTAAAAAACGAAAAAATAAGAGTGCGTTTGATAAAAAAAAAGGAATCGTCTTTTGAATTTATTTTATAGTCAATAAAGTTGGCGTGGCATGTGAGTTCTTGGATCTTCTAAAAAAATTATTAAACAAGTCCTCGTACTTGAATCATTCTGATAGATTATAGACAAGAGAACATTTCTAGGAGAATCGGAATATTCTGAATGCTTCAAAAAAGAAAAGTGGAAATATCTGCTGACTCTATCAAGTTTATGTAAGAGATTAATTTTTTAAAAAAAAGGAGGCGAGTATTTTAGCGGAATGCATCACCTGAATAGTCTGAACTACGATGTTTTGTGATAAATAAGCTTAAACATATTTGATGATTGATTCGTCTTTATTTTTGTTTTGTCGATAAAATAAGCGCTTGTCGTGTTTTACTTTACATGATTTGATAGACTTTTTACAACGCAGTACTTTTCTTTTATCAACCATCTGCTTAAAAAAAAGCCCAGCGCGTTTTTACTCATACTTATGGATACTGCATTATTTAAGCTCGTTGCTGGATAGAATGCACCAATTTCAGTATCACAACCTGAATACAGAAAGTGTACCCGTATCCAATAACAATTGAAACCATGTTCGTTCATATTCAAGTCAACCAAGGTTCAAACTTGCTACAAAGTTAACTCTAATCACTTTGGATGAATACGATGTACTTTTGCACTTTTATTTTTTTCAGCAGACAGCAATTTTTGTAATCAATGCCCTATGCTTAGCGTAACGTCCTATTAATATGCTGCATTGATAAGATCAACTTTGAGAATTTTTGATCTACGAAGAGGGTTTATATATATCTTTGAGAAATTAGCTTTTAATACTCTTGTTAATATCTTTTTTTTTTGTTATAATTATTGTGGTATCATCTGGATACTAGCCAAAGATGCTATGTTTCAACATTAACAAAAATGTTTAGTTATAGCTTCCGCACTTTTAAATTCAGACATAGTTAATACAACTTACACTGTAAGGACGTATGAGAGAGTCATATCAGTCATACGGAAGGTTAGCCATTAGATATACCTTGACGCATGAAAACTTCAAGACGCTGGTTGTTGTTTTTTGCAGCGAATAGAAATATGTCCAAGATATTGTGTGCAGCCATGATATCACGATTCTATACGATGTTGCAAGTGTTTTGTTTACACTTCAATATCGTATGTACTCTTCGTTTTGACTTCTCAGTTACAACATTGCCCATATTTCTATTTTTACACCTGTTGCATATTTGATATGTCAAATATTCATCTACCATACATATTTCTAATTGGTTTCCGCAATATTTTTGCAAAGCCTTTTTATAAGGCGGACAGGTGCCCCTCTGTTTCCCCTCAGGCTGCTGTTAAACATACAATCACCAAAAGCAATTATTGTTTTTCTGGGCTTGTCAGGATGATCAAGAGGAGCAGGAGGACAATATTTGCTTTCATTTTCAGCAGACGATGTCTTGACCCCAGTAGACGCCTTCTTGTTATACTTTACACTTCCGTGCATTAACCGTTTGCAGATTTCATGCATCCCTTTTTGTTTACGAATATAGCATTGAAACTTCAATTTTGATGATCTACAGAATTTCGCTTGCTTAAATAAACAAGTAAAAAAAAAAAAAAAAAATCATACTTTGCACTTACCAGGCATTTTCATTATAGTAACTTGTAATATCATCATACAAACTGAGTCTTTCTTGTCAGGCTTTTGCAAACTCTGTGATATTTGATGTCTTCAGTGATCTTAAATTAGAAATTTTCAAAAACTGAGCCGTGTGTTGTTCTTGATGCTTCTTTCGTATAAAATTTGCATCATTATAGCAACACAGATGATAATACTCGTCCAAATTGTTGCCCTTTGCCTTCCAGATGTATCTACGGCGATTAAGATTGTAGAAACACCTGGGTCTACTCCCCAAATATCATAATCATTTCGGATGCCATCAATAAAATCTGAGGGTTTTTTAGTTGTTGCCAAAGATCTCTTGACAGTTCGGGTAAAAAGAAAAGATATTGAATGACCGTCCATCGTTATAGCGTTTTTATTAATGATAATTAGATATGCCTGTATTATATTATTATTTTACACATAGCTTACCTAAACTTCTTCCCACTCGTAAGACTGTCTCTAGTACGAAATCCCAATTTTGTAAAATTGAACAAATGGTAGTAAAAATCAGTCAAGTCAGACTCGGTTTTCTTCCCCTTCGGGTAATTTGGTATGCCACATTGTTTCACCAGTCTCCAAAAAGCCTGAGCATCAATTTGGATTGATTTTGTCTGAACGGAATATATAGGCGCAATGGAAAAAAAGCGACATCCTCTTTTGTCAGTGTATTTAGCAGGAGTGAACGTGCCATCTTGTACTCTTGTTTTAACTGTATCAATAAAATTTTGAACTACTGATACTTGTTGAGGAGTAAGCTTGGCTAGTTTTTTTTTACCTGGAGCAAACGTCTTGTTGGAATTGATTGACTGCAATGTTTCTTCTCTTAAAGAATTAAACTTCTTTTTGCTCAAAATACCAGTGAATGGAAGCTCTCTGAGTTTACCATACACATGCGCTTTGGAAGCGACTTTTGAGGGTACGTTTTCCATAATAGAAACTTTTTTTTTGCACTTCTCGCGACAGAAAGTAGAACCACTTGAAAAACAGGTGAGGTTCTGAGTAAAGCGTACCGGAATCACATTGATCTGGTTGGTATTTAGACCACATGCTTTCTATGCTTTCAGTGGTTTCTTTATAGTAGTTACTGCATGGGACAGACGATGGTCAAGGTGGCTCTGAACCTTGTTTTTGTTTGTAAATGAAATATGCCAAGGTTTTTCTGGAATCCACTGGCAGCTCCTTACAACAATTACTTGAATTGTTGTCAGACATCATATTCAGAAAGTACGTTATCGATCTTCGTTCGTGTGTCTCGTGAATGTGATTTCTAACCAGGACTTCGTATTGCTTACCAGCGATGGAAAGAATACTTGAATAGTTTATACTTTTTAAAGAATTGTAGTCTACAGTTGTCAATTCACAGAAAAGAGTGAAGTATTCTTTGAGATAGTTTGGTGCTCTCTTTCTATTTCCAGTCATTACCGCAAATATATTTGTGAATAAACTTTGTTCAATAATTGGAATAGCCTGGCCATCATCGAACAGTTTGATGAAGATGAAGTTGGCAAAAAGGGTTCCCACAAACAAAACTTTGGTGGTGTAGTCTGCTAGATCCTTGATATACTGAACAAGTTGCTGATTGTTACAAATATTTGGTAAGGATGTCTTGATTACAAAGTTTTCAACCCTTTCATCAGGACTGCAAACAGGTATTTTTGCTTTCTTGTTTGAGCACAAGTTACTCGTTGATCGCGCGTGTGTTGTTTATCCACATGAGGGGCATTTGACTTCCTTTAGAGCCTTTTGCTCTGTTTTGAATTTTAAAAGTGCATTTTGCTTATCAGCCTTTTGTTGTGCTTTTTTCAAAAGCCCTGGTTTACTTGAGGAAGAAGAGGCACCTTCTTGATTTACTGTGCTGGAATAATCCGCTTCTTGAGTTGGTGCTACTGTACCTATACCAGAATAATGTTAAATATTGACTGATAATGAACAAGATTGAATACTTTACATTCATTTAGCTTTGCGCCTTTTGAAGGTCTCTCTGAGCTGGATGATGTAGAATTTCTTTTCATTTGAAGCAAAAAGAGCAAAAAGTGAAAGAGATTATTGTTGTTCATTTATCAAAATTCATTTAATCAATAAAATCACGTCCGTTTCTCAGGTCCAATAAACTTATGCCGTCGTAACATTTGGCATCGGCTTTAGCGTGGAATCAAACAACTCAGTGAATACAATGACAGAAGATGATCTCTATTAAAAATATAGCTTGAAGGATGTGTGTTGACTCTTCTTTAGGCTTTACTCACAAATGTACTTTTATTCAACCAGTCAGATTGCGAATGGTGTTAAGGTTGTCTTTTATGAGTTTCGGCTTAAATATTCCTATTTCAGTCTATAATATTTCCAAATCTTGTCCTGAAAATATAGACTTTTATATTATTTCCATTCATTATCTATAGTGATAAATCTCTTCTCTACTAACCATCAGCATTAATTTCAAGGGGACGATAAATGTAAACATAAAATAAAATAAACATTTTGAACATTAAAAATGCAAAAGCAAAATATGAAAGTTTTTATTCGATGCTATTGTTTATGCTGCAAAAAAAAAAAAAGTCTATACAGTAAGCTTGACAAACTTACGCTTCTTGTCTTCATCTCCTAGCTTTCCATTAACAGCGGTAGTCTCGTCAATGAACTCGGCTGTGTTTCTTGATTTCCAATCCTGCTGTAGGTATGTTAATGCTGCTCTATTATAGCCCATAATGTCTTTCTGGCGCTGAAGTTGTGTACGTAAGTGGAATCGGATGGAGTCAAGCATAGGACGCATCATACGGTTAGCTACAATTTGATTATGGTGGGCCTTGACAATGTAGAAAAGAACTCTTGATACTAAAATAATGTTCCAATTCTAATGAATTCACATAGATTAATTATAAAGCTTACAGGTGTGTAAACAAGTTATCCTTTACCTTTTTAGCCCAGCTTTCGATATATGAAAACAAAGACATGACCTTGGAGAAAGGTAGCACTAACAGTGCCTCTTCTAACTCATTTGCTTTGATCTTTTGAAGCACATTAAGCACATATCTATCTGGCTCAATGTCGCCCATTGCCAGTAGTAGAGGATGTCGTTTAGGAGGCGGCACGTCTAAGCCCTTGGCCTTGCCTGCTTCATAAGCAAGCCATCCGTTCTTTTCTTCATCACCAATATCCATTGCTTCCATTAGCCTTTCACCTGCCTTTAGTGTTTCCATGGTCTGTTTTCCAGCTGAATCAATTTCCATATCATCGCCATTTACATTTGCCTTTTCCATTTGGCTAACAAGCGTATTTTCATACATCTCTTCAAGTTCTCTTTCGCGTTCTTCCTCAAGGAACAACTGTTCATCTGTTTTCTCCCAAATACGTATAGATCTATCATGTGAGCCTGTGACAACCAGAGAGCCATGCTTTGCAACAACCAAAGCCCATACTTCACCATGGTGTCCTTCTAATTTCATTATATTTTCAAACTATCATAGTTCATATAAGTATCACTTATGCACATCATATTTCAGTCTTATTACATACCTTATCACCGTCCCAGTACTTCACTGTCTTATCTTTACTCACGGTAAAGAAATAATGTGTGCCCCAGACAAATTGTACAGACATGATGCTTTCTTGATGTGCAAATATAGACTTGTGACAATCACCAAAATCAAGGCCCCAAAGCTTGACATTTTTATCTGCTGAACAAGTTGCAATGAGCGTATTGTCTGAGGAGATATCCATAGATAGGACAGGGAGTTTGTGGCCATATAAGGAAAGGAAAAATTTGAGCGTATCATGATAAAACACTTTGACTGTTGAATCTAACAAGGAGACAGCAATCAAGTTCTGATTAGGGCTATATCGCACACAAAGAACTTCATCAGACATCTTGAGTGTACGCATGTGAATAAACGTCAATCTTTTCACAGAGCTGTTCTTGTCTTGCACCATATCGAAATCCCAAAACTTGACATCCTTGTCTGCACTGCCCGTAACAAAACCGCGTTTGTCAGGGCGGACTTGCAAAGAATACACTGCACCATCATGAGCCTTGACGGATTCAATCATGGCGGAGGAACCAAGGTCATATAGTTCTAATTCACCAGTCTTTGTACCAACCAGAATATGCTTATTACCAGGTAAAAATGCGCTGCAGAGGGCAAATCCACACTCCATGGTACGGATACATGTTCTTGTCTTCAAGTTCCATACCTTTAAAAGATTGTTTGATGCTGATGCCAACAGCTCATCATCTGAGCTGAGAGTCAGAGTACGTATATCTGATCGATGACCGGGTACATCAAGGGAATACAGTTTAGATGGCTCGTTTGATTCTTCAGTCTTCTTTTCGGCAATTGGTATTGTATATGCTTCTAATGCATTATTACTAAGGGATACGACAATTTGAAGCTGGCCTGCTTTTTCCACATTCGTTGCAGGTGAAAAATCAAAACTACGCACTTTAGCAGGTGTACGGATTAAGTACTCAGAAGCAAATTCATCCTCAGGTGTGATCTCTTCGCTCACTTGACTATCGTCCTTTCCCTTCTCTCTTGCTCTCTTCTTTCTACGCTGAATCTTCTTACGAATATATTCATGATCGCGTACTCTATATATCTCTACTGATTTCTCATTTGCTTGCACGCCCACAAATTTGCCTGAGGGATGGAACCTGATGGTCACCAAACGATCACGGGACTGACGAGGAATGTTTCCATAGATATTGATAGCCTTTTGTAATGAGGCAGCTGCTGTGGCATCCTTTTCGTCTTTATTGTTTACTTGCTCGCCGAGTTCTTCGAGAGAAAGACCCAGGATGTTCCAGTCGATTTTCCAAGCCTTCAACTGAGGTTCTGCACCACCAGAGATGATAACCTTTTGATCCTTTGAGACTGCAAAGGTCCACACTTCACTTCGATGGCCCACCAATGTCTCACGACAGTACTGAGAAGACAGGTCCCATAATTTGATCAACGTGTCCTTGGAGGATGAGAGTAAATAACCCTCGGTCGAGGTACCCACTGCCTTCTCAGCATCGGTTCCTTTTGAAGCCAAAAATGTGAGGCAAGTGATTTGATCTTTATGTCCCTTGAGTCTGTACAATCCTGATTCTGAAATAATATCCCAAATAATCAAATCTGTATCTTTGGATCCTGAAGCAAGTCGAGTGCCGTCATGGTCAAAGGTTAAGGCTGTTACTGCTGCACGATGTCCACTGAGAGTGACAGTTGATGTTGAAGAAGAAATATTCCAAAGACGAATAGATCCGTCATTATATCTAAACAATGGTAAAGTGGTTTACTTTAACAGTTTCAAGAGGGATGTGTAATCTATATTTACCCTACTGCATAATCTTTGTTGTTGGGACTTTTGGCAATACTAGTCACTTCTGCTTTGTTGCCAGGTTCTTTCCACCTTGCAATCTGATATTACATAAGTATACTCTGTTCTACCGATCCCTTTTTTTGTTCTTACCTCAGTTCCTTTCTTTAGATCCCAAAGAATGACTTCTTCAAGGGCAGGTGTAATAGCAACTTTGCCGGTATGGTCATAGACAATGTTGGACTGCGTTGAGGCAATGACACCAAAAGTGGCAAGCGGCTCATAACGAAGATATGCCTTTACCATGGCTTAATTATATAAATGGATTGATTAAAGAGACAGTTGTCAATTTCCTGGATTATATCTAGTACTTTAAAATCGTGACTCTCAATGTAAATGTGGCTTAGTTACCTCTGCACAATCAGGCGAAGACTTTCAATGTGGTACAGGCTTTTCTTGCCCAAAGATGGAAATTCTCTTTGGCACACTTCACCATATGAGCACACATTTTCAAAAACACATTGACACACATTTTATTTTGGATAGGTATGGATTGATATTATCTACAGAAATAATACCAGAATTTTCTCTTTTTAATTGATGGATTACCGAATTCTGTTTCCGTAACATTCATCAATGATCATGTTTTATATTTTCGTCGTTAAAAATTTATGAGGCATATATCGCTTGCTCTCTCGTTACATTAGAACCATTATACTTTGGAGGGCGCTATTATTGCAGAGAAGTGCTGAGAGCTGACGAGATGAAATCTGATAAAGGGGCACCGAGAAGACCATGAGCCTTGAGCCAAGATATCATCAACAGAAGCGTTTTGCTGGCAAGGCAATAATGAGGTTGATTTCACGTGCTTTGAGTGAACATCCATTCTTCATGTCCAAACAAAGAACAGCTTGGATTTCTCTGGTAAACTGTTTTTCTTTTTCTTTGGGACGGGTCACCACCAACTGAAAGTCTACTGAGTGTTACTTGAATTTGGGAGTTTGATTCACGCAATATAAGACGGAAGGCTACATACATTTATTAATGGCAAAGCTAACAATTTCGAGATTTGATCTACTAGGATTGTGTGTATTGTAAAGCAAAGTTTTTCTTTGGTCAATGTAATTCATTAATGTTGTAAACTACTTCATATGAGATTACAAGAACAAAAGGAAATACCAAGTCCGCGAGGAAAAAAGAGGGGAACGCGTATATTCGCGCGCTGCTGAAGACGCGTATCTGAAAAGGAAAAAAAAAAAAGAAAAAGAAAAATACTTCTTTTTTAATATATATATATATTCTGAAATGACAGCTAATAAAGAAAACGAACAAAATGAACCTCGTGATAAGAGACAAGAACATGTGTTTGGAAATATGCGATTAAGAAGAATCGTAAAAGAGAATCACGGTCAAGACATCAACCAGATTGCTTTTTTCTTCAACAACAAAAACTTTAGTGCACCAAGTGGTTTAGATCTCAACAAGACATTTGACAAAAGAGGAGCAGTACAGAGAAATAGCACAGATACAAGCAATATATTAGCTACCGTGGGAGGATGCGAGGTAGAAAAGAATAATAAAAGATAGAGTGTTGTCTAATTGATAGGTATAGTTGAGTGTATATGATAATGAACATTGTGGAGACCATTTGGATATTATGTCTAATTTTGATATCACTGAAGAAGATGGCAGTAGTCATGAGCTTTATACATTTTGCTGGTTATATAGACAAGGAGATGCATGGTTAGCCACGGCGGGCGCAGACAGTTTAATTCATATCCTGAGCTTGGCCAACTCACAAGAAGTTAAAGTACTGGAAGGGCATAAAAGTGAGTGTGAAAATAAAAGAAGGATGAAAGTAACTGATGATGTGATTAGAAACCATTCTTGATTTACAATCACATCCTCAAAATGATAATATCATCCTGTCAACATCAAAGGACGGCACACTGCGATTATGGGATATAGATGCAAGTGCTTGCTTGGCTATTTTTGAATGCGATGCTACAGCTTCGGTAGAATATTTGATTGAAAAAATAGAAATAAGGCTGCTCATCTATGTGTCTTTAGTGCTTCCACCCTTCAGGTACAAAGTTTATCACTGGTAATTCAAGAGGTGAATTGCGTGAGTGGGAGATTCCAACAGCGACAGGCATGGAAGATGAGCCTATTACGATAACAAAGAAGCATTCGCGTCTACTAAAAAAAATGCATGGTGATAACTATATTGGTAACTCTAATAATGAAAAAAAAAAAAGTTATAGAATATTAGCTAATGTTTAACAGATTGTATTCGTTTTGCAAATAACAATGTTTTATCAAAATCAATCAATGGCAAATTGGAATATTGGGAACTAGATACAGAAAAGACTATCAAATCTATTAGGTTGAGATCAGGTGAAAACTACTCTAGATTCGATATCAGTTTAGATGAAGCCTATGTGTGTGTGGGTACAAGCAATGGATCATTATTCATTTACAACCTACACACAGGCAATATGGTATCAGAGTTGGGTCATAGAAGATCAACGAAGGCTATTCGATGTTGTGTATTCTCTAGAGATTGCAGGTAAGAATAAGAGGATAACAATCTTAAATATCATTACTCATTATTACCAAGGCAAATTGTGTCTGCTGGTGAAGACGGGCTTATTATGAGATACGACTATATTGATGATGATACACTTGCTGAATGGGCCAATTGGAAAAAGGCGTAATTTTTAATAAACGTATTTTTTTTTTAACTCTTTTCCCCCTCTTTTTCTCTCTCTATTCTCTCTAATCTTTTATAAATAAAAAAAATGGATCAGTTTAAAGAACAATGTGAAGAACGTAAAAAGAGAAACGACGACATGATGCAAAAGATAGCTGAGCTTGGTACATGTTTGTTTATATTTAATACGAGTGTGTATAAAATTAACTTGTTGTATAGAAATGCACATTGGTCAAGTAGAAAAGTCTTTATTCAAAAAGAAACGACATGTGCTAAAGCGTAAGGAAATGGAAAAAGATTATGTGGAATTGATTGCAGAACAGAAGAGAACCATGAAGAAGAGAAGAATATCTACTGATAAGAAAGACTTGCCTGAATTAGAACCAATACGTGATAAGCTAGAACAGCTTATTGAGCACCAATATGCATCCAAAACAAGTGTGACATCAGATCAACTAACAGCGATACGACCACTGCTGGAAAATGTATCATCCAATGCAGATTATTTTAAGCAAGTGAACAAATTTATAAAGGAATCCTCTTTAAAATTAAAAAATGAAAACATGCAACAGCAGCAAAAGGATGATTCTGACAAAGAATATGCTGATAAAAGAGCGATATATAAGCAAGTAAAAAAGAAGTATGCTGAAAGAGTCATGGAGAGCCGAAGGCTGTTTCTAGCAAAGAAAAAGCTGGAGCGTGAAACAAGGGAGGAAGAAATTAAACTATCAGAAAGAATTAAAGAATTATACAAGGATCCCAAAATACAAGGAGCATACATGTAAGTAATACACGTTTATCTATGATTGAGCACTAATAAACTTTTTTTTTATTACGATTAGAAAAAGCCTAAGGCTAAAAGCTGCCTGTCGACAAGTTCGTACAGAAGTTCAATTAACAAGAGAACAAGTTAGGACTTTACAACAGCAAATACAGGAACTTGAAACAAACAAAATCACTCGCAGGCAATCGATATCCGTAGAAGAATTGTTTGACACTATTGTAAATATATAACATCATCACATTACGCTCTTGCTTATATACTTTCTTGTAGGCTGAAAAGCAAAAAATAACACGATCACTTATCGCAACTAACGACGCGACCAGAATGAAATTACGAGAGGAAATGCAGCGCCAGAAACGAAAACTACGCACTCAGTAGCTTTGTATATATGAATGACCCGCGAGTTGTTTAGGTTGAGAAGTGTTTGTAAGAGAGACAATAAAGCAAAACACAATTAAACAAACAGTAAAACGGTAGGCCTCCTCCTACCCAAGACAATACAACAACTAAAGCGAATTAATCGGCGTTGTTTATTGATTCACCCTTGTAACAATATTTATATCTTTGCGACATCAAACCACCGGTTGCTCGTTCAGTGTAAGAGCTTGTTTGTGGTAGGTGCCTGTGACTTGTTTAATGAGATAATTACTCAAATATATAACCTTACAGTACTTCTCGTGATATAAGTGTCAACAAGGATATAATTCCGTTTTCGCGCCAATGCAGTGGTGATAACTCGGGGCAAAAAAGAAATATGAAACTGACACAATATATAACAAGTTTTCTTTCTTTGTAAAGACACGCTCAAATATATCCATGTAAAACGATGCTTATAATGATCGTACGCCTAACCTACAACAAGATCCACAACTAATATCGATGAATTAAAGGAGTTTATAAGGTAAACTCTAAGTATAATAATGTCTTTATCAGAGCACTAAGCGAATATAGATACCCATAAAAAATGTCACTCACATAGCTGTTGATAACTATGAAGTTGACAAGCAGTTTCATATTCACTAAGTGTTACTGAAAAGTTTAAAAATACAAAGATCTTGATAAGAATGTTTTTTTCGATAAACACTTGTATAAAAGCTTCTTTAGAAATTATTGGCATATAATATAATATCAATAATTATTGCACTTTTGTTGGTTATCTATCATTTCTTTATTGCATAAAAGACAGCGTGTAATAACGCATAAAATGAGCTTAATGTTTTTGATAGAGGCACTCATATAATGTGGTCAGCACTTATAAGTAAAACGTAACTGATTTACTAAACAGTTCTTTTATATCTCATTCTTTTGCTTCTTGTGGGCTCTCTTTTATCATTGTTTGTTGTCTGAAGCTATCATTTTTCTAGCAGTGTGCGAATCATTTCTGAACAAAGTGTAAAAGCTGATGCTCAAGCCTTTTAGCACATGCACAGTACACTATTTATAGAGAAAGACAAGTCATAGTTCCAATAGATCCCCTCTCTTCCTTCCTTCATTTCTCAGGGAAAGAAAAAAGAGACTTTAAAAAATTACTACACAAGCCCCCAAGGTTTTTTCTTCTTTTTTTTGTTTTTTGATTGATCAAGATGGATCTCACTGTATTATCGCCTGTACCTACCAAAACAACCAAAACAGCAAATGAACGCATGCAAATTGACGGTGAAGAAGCTCACTTGGTCAATCCTGGTGAGACAGTAACGATGGATCAACAATTCATGCGAGGTCATGGTACCTATACTGATGGAGAAGGCGCCGTCATTTCATCTGTGACAGGTGTTGTAGAAAAAGTCAACAAGTTATTATCCGTCAGACCCTTAAAGACTCGATATACTGCTGAAATTGGTGATATTGTCGTTGGTCGCATCACTGAAGTGGCCATGCGACGTTGGAAAGTCGATGTCAATTCTAAACAGGATGCCAACCTTTTACTCAGTTCTGTTAGTCTTCCAGGAGGTGTTCAGGTAAGAGACATTAAAAATGGTAAAGATCAATTTGTTCATTTATTATTTTAGAGACGTAAAAACGAAGCCGATGAACTCCAAATGAGACAATTCTTTGCAGAAGGAGACGTGTTAGTGGTAGAGTATACAATACAAAAAAAAGTGAATAAACAATAATTCCATATCTAGGCTGAAGTGCAGACGTTCTATTCAGATGGAACCATTGGACTTCATACGCGTGGATTCAAATTCTGTAAGCTACGAAACGGTTCCTTTATCTGTGTGCCGCCTGTACTGGTGCAACGATGTAAGTCGCAATTTCACTCACTTCCTTGTGGTGTGGATGTTATTCTTGGCTTAAATGGATATATCTGGGTACATAAGAAGTTTGAGGGATTATCAGGCGATGATAACGATGCTTCTGTTCAATACTCAAGCATAAATGATGTAAGTAGCATGTAAAATATCCAAGATGGTCATACTCATTCTACATATACATAGCCTGTTACTGAGGATGAACGACAGGAAATTGCTCGTGTTACGAACTGCATTGCAGCATTGGCTAAACAATATATGCACATTAACGATTCAATTATTGTATATACCTATGAAGCTTCATTAGAGTACTCAGTCAAGGAGTTACTGAAACTAGACGTTATTGAAGCAATCACAACAGAAGCCAGTTTAAGAGTGAATGCAGCTTAATATCACACCTTGTAAATATACTTTATTAAAAAGATGATACGATTATCTTGTTCTTTATGTGCTTTCTCTTTGTTCTTTCAACATCCACGTTTCAGGGGATATTGAACCAGATGCGGTTGCTTCATCAATCAATGTCCAATCCTCTTCTATATACTCTTGATCATTCGTACAGGCATTTCCTTGTATAGAAGAGAGTGTTCGAGCCTTGGCAAGTTCCATATCACGGTAGATACACTGAATGGCTGTATCAACACCCGCTTCCTATATATGTGAATAAGTAAAAAGAGAAACAAACCACAAGTATTTTTTTACCGATGAGATCTTTTCTCCCACTTTCTTTGCTAATTTTAACATATGATCATCCGTAGAGACTACACGAAGTGCTGCTGACAAGCTCTCGACCGTTAGCTTTTTGATACATCGGCCAATTCCCATCTCTTCTACACGTTCTCCCCAAAAGAATTGGTCGGCAAAGAAGGGTTTGATGATCGTGGGTCTTCCTGCTCTTAATCCTGCTGCTGTCGTGCCTGCTCCACCATGATGAACGACAGCACGTACTTGAGGAAACAGCCAGTCATGAGGCACAGACTGAATGCTGAATATCGTATCAGGGTGTTTCTTTAAGATGTCATCTTCTTCATGAGCAACACCCTGGAGTCTTGAGGACCATCCTCTGGATACAATTGCCCTCACATTCGAGAGCAAGACAGATTCGACGATGATGCGAGTGATCTCCTTTGGATCAGAGACAATAATAGAACCGAATCCGATATAAACAAGGGGACGGGTATCTTTGGATTCAACAAATGCCTTTAGCTTCTCCTCAGGTTTCCAGCCTGTTTGGGGGTTGTCAAGGAACCAGTATCCAGTGCAGTGAATCCAGTCCAGCCAGTCGAGTGGGCTTGGCACAATATTAGGGCTAAATGAGTAAAGGTAGGGTATTTTCCAAACTTCTAGTTTTTCATAACTTGTGGCAGGTATTTTCAGTATGTTCTTTCTAAACGCATTCGTTCGGCTTGCTATGGCTCTCCATACAGCATAATCGAATAGAACATAGGTCATGTCGTTATAGAGCCGGCCCTTGGGGTGATTGGGTGTTGCAAATGGATGTGGAAATGATCGAGTGCGGGTCATTGGCATAGGAAATGATCTGAAATAGGGTACTCCTATGAAATGGTATGCGAGATAAGGGTACATGCTTTTTTTATCACTTACCAAGTGCTTCAGCCATATGGATTCCAACCATTGCGCTTGGACTTTCAATGATGACGTCGGTGCCCTGGACGGCTTCCCATGTAAGAGAAAGTAATTCATCAATCCAATCCTTAAACTATCATTTTCATCTTTAGTATGTATATGCTCTCACTCTTGTAACTTACCAATCTCAGACCCTCTCTAACAAAGTTCACACTGAAGAAATTGTTTTCCACACAAATCCTCTAAAAAAAAAGATATTGGCTTGTTTATATTACCATCATCTATTTTTATTTTACCATCAGCTCTCCAGGATCTCCACCGACTGTTCTAAATTCAATGCCATGCTCCTCTATCCAATCCTTAAACTCATCATGGGTTGCTATCCTGCACCTATGACCATCCTTCATCAGGCCTTTACATAAAGCAATATAGGGCTGCACGTCACCTCTTGTGCCAATAGTGATGCACGTGAAATGCAACGACCTTTCAGGCTTTTTATACACAATCGATTCACTTGACATGCTCCGCGAAAGGATAGGCAATGTTGCATTTTGAGGAACGACGTGATCCAATTGATTGTCTCTTAGCTCATCTTCCATCAACTTGGCTTCCCAATCTCGTATCGTTCTACGTGTAAACTCTTTTAGCTAAAGTTGTAAGCATATATAAACCAATTTACTCTTCTGCCTTATCTGGCTCTGATTCCAAGACACGTTTATGTTGAATAAAGAGACTTGCAAAACAACTATTGCGTCTAGAAATGGATGAAAACTCTAGAAATATCTCTCGTTTTGTTTGTGTTGTGATGCTTAAAGAGTGAAATATGTAGCCGCGACTTCTTAACTTTTGTACCCTTATGACATCTGTAAAGGGAATAATGATCTTTTTTATAAAGAGTATATAAGAAGCAATCGTAGGGTGTCACTATTATATTACCTTTGCCTTGGACGCAAATCCTTTGGAATTAAATGAAATATAGTTTGTGGAAATATACAACTTTCCATAGCAAGGAAGTGTTTTCATATAGGAACATCTATAGACTATATATATATAACATATAAGTTACTTTGTTGATGTGTGTGTATGTTCAATGTTTGCCTGTAAGAAGTTTTTCGGTTTCTGGTAAAACAAAGTATTTTCGAAAATTGGTAATGGTACGATCATCTAATACTTCAGCTTCATCGGCTCTATTGACAGGATCATCATCTTCTTCGTCCTCTTCTTCATCTTCATTCTCCAAGGCAATCGAAGGGCTGCCAGCTGCTCCGCCTAAAAGTCCATAGACCAATTTCATCCCTGATTGACGTTTGCCGTGTAACCAGCCAATAGCCTGATAATCCTCATCACCTGAGCTTGACGATTCCTCTAGTTTTTCTGCTGGTTTTTTACTATTAGAAGAGATGGAAGGGTATAAGTAGTCTTTGATAGCTCCTGGTACGGATAATGCGCTGGACACCACTGTGTTCATGCGCTTGATTGTGCTCGAAGGAACAGACGGAGGTTCAGATTCGTGTAGGTCAGATATGGATAATGTGGGTGATTGGCTGATAGGCGTGCTGGATGTCTGTTGAAAGGATGAATGACTTTCCCATGCTGACTTGAGATGCTGGAATGTATTTTCGATATCTGCAAAATAAGAGAAATAATACTAATAGAAAACAACTCTGTTAATATTCCACATATACATTGGTGTATTCTTACTTCATCCACCACAAAGCTATCATCGATACCGACAGCTCTTATCTTTAAAAACTTTTGAAATTCAAATGCCTCTGTTTGCTCGATATCCAACACATTTTGAAAAGGTAATATGATCTTTAGGTTCGACCCACTGTTGTTTGCCTTAAATATCGCCTTTTGTAAAGCATTGGTCCTATAAAATCATTCAGTTTTTGCTGGCCTTTGTTATATATGGTCTGTACCATTCAATCATGGCCGCCTTTGTATCTGCTTGGAAATGCCAATTCTTTGTAGTTGTCTTAATTCTAAATCCATACTTTCGTTTGACAGATTGACGAATAGCCAATATGGACTTGAGATCAATTTTACCCAATGGTGAGTAGTTATCTGTAGGATTTTCATACCACGCCAGTACATCATTCTGGATATCAAAGTAGTATCGTTCATAATTGCTTTTCATTTTACCCGCTCTTTTTATCAAAAGGTATCCTGATTTATGGAACTGAAGCTAATGGAATGTTGTGTGTAAACATTAAATGAGGCACGTTTCAATTGAACTTACCTGTCCTTTTGGTAAAGAAGCATAAAAACATATAAAGTTATCCGTCAGATACATACATCCAGGAACTAGAGCAGATTGTACAATATAACAGATCCATTCTAATATGGATGTGAATTAAAAAGAAGCATATACACACACACAGCGCTTTATCTCTTACCTCCTCTTAATACTTCGCTCGATGGCAAGTTGAATACTACCTTGAGTCGCTCTTCTAAAGTCATGGGTAGATTATGTCTGGACGGTAAGGTTGTTTTAGGTTCCTCGTAGATAATTCCTGTTGCTTCTGCTAAAAGCTCTTTTATCTGACTTGACTTTTCTTCAATGGTAGCATTATGATCTGATGTTAATTGCTGATCAGTCATACTCCAATGACTTGTTTGATTGAATAAAGCATCTGAAGACTGTAACAATTCTAGTGACCTTGTGATTAGTAGTTATACTCGTTTCTTCGTTTGCTTAGTTACCAGTCGTGTTGATAGAAGAAGACGAGGCTTTGGAGTGTATTAGTTATAAAGTGAAGGTAGTTCACCTTATTTACCTTCCATATCCTCTGTTTCTTGTTTTTCAAACTATATATATATATATATAAAGCATGAGCTTATGATATAAAATAAGCGTATCTTACAATCTGAGCAGCCGCAGACACAAACTGTAAAACGTTGTGGTTTCCAGTGTCCATGTTTTTATTTTTATTTATAAACAAAATAAGGAAAAAGAGAAATGACCATCATTCACTCCTACATTTATGCAGTCATTCATCCCGAATCAGGTGGCACACAATCATTAGAATCCCGATAGATTGCCCTTTTTTATGACTTGCATTACTTTGTCAAGTGAGTCGCTCAATAAATCAATCTGTGTGATATAAATTTGGTTATCGTTGTTGATTGGCATGACGGCAATAGTATCCAAACAGTGTCTGATGGGTGTGATATACTCTTTATTCATCTTGCTTATATTCTGATTTGTCCATACTGCTGTCTATTGCTAAAATGAGTATATATAAAACAGAACTTGAATGATAGCTTACTCTGTTATGCCTGTCTCTTAATAATAGATAATAATAGAGATTCAGTGCTTGCATAACATGACTGTAGTCATTCCAAAATTCACTGGGTCTTTGTGACCAAGCCTTATTTACTTTGAATATCAATGGAAAGAACACGTCAATGACCAATGGACTTGCAAACACGCCCTTATCATCCTGAAAGGACTGGTCGATCTGATCTTTCAATATACCTATAGCTGCAGTTTTCATTGAGGGGAAGGGACACCCATCTAGTAACTCCTGATACAGAAACACCTTTACTTGTTCATTTCCAAATGCCAAGAATTTACGAACCAGGTGATAGGCAAAGAATCGGATAGAGGCATCAGGACACGTCGATGCTACGGAGGATACAACTTGGAATATTCTGGTGACAGGAATACCTACCCCTATTTCAGCAGGATCTTCAATTATCGTTTCGATATCTTCCATGCTCAGGTTAACATGTATCTTGTCTGAGATATAAAGTGCAACAAATATTGCTTTGTCAATCGCGTTGATTCTGTCCGATGGTCTGCTTATAGCAAATAAATAATGACTTTTTTCTATCTTGTTTCATTTGAACTTACTGCATCATCAGATGTATAAGAATACCGATATATGTCTTTGCTAAATCAAAAGCATCCAGATCGATTGTATGCTGAGAGGCAAGCTGGTTATATAGTGAAATGGAGAGTAATGAAGCAATGCCTTCGTAATTTAGTGGATATAATCTGACGTTTATCATTTGTCTGTCATTTTCTATTACTTCTTCATCTATTTGTATATATTAAATAACTATCTTTTTTTTTGGGTATTCTTTTTTACCTGGAGGAAGATAAGATTGCTTACGTTTAATAGAATTCAAAAGTTGAAACATTTTCTCATATGAAAACTCATATGTATTAGCCAATGTCTATTCAAGTTTAATCTACAGACAGTATACACATACGATACTCTCTTACCATACAACGTTGAGTAAGTTTGAGCATATACTCATTATCCTCTTGCTGCTCTACAGATCTTTTCATGCTATATTTCGAATAGTGTTTTTCAAAGTACTTATTTGATAGTTGCATATCCAAATTTAAAATGACCTTTTCATACACCATATTTAAAAGAAAATAGCCTAAATATCTCCTCTTTACATCTCCATCCTGTAAACCGATATCATCATAATCAGCCTATAAAGAAAGAAATCAGAATGAAAGCTTTTTGTTTTTTCATCCTTTCTTACTCTGAATTCTGAAGGGCTTTGAGAGACAGTGACTGAGTGGACAAACTCTGTGAAATCCAAAATACATCCTACCACGAGCAAAACAGATTGATCCCAGTTTGAAAATGGCTTTTTCCGTTGAAAGAGCGCGCATTTGTTGATCAAGACAGGCTCAATGGACTCCATGGCCTTTTGCAAATGGTTTGTAAGAAAAGGTAGATATAACATCCATTCCTTAGGTCTCGATATCTTTTCTATTGCCCTTCCAAATAGTTCAACATAAATGGTGTATTCCTTTGCTATTTCAAGACACTTGTTTTTATCGTCTTTGTGGTCCCATTCAAAGCAGATAAGCTTATCCATAAGTTGTTCCAATAATTGATCATAGTCAAGTCTGTCTGCTAAATATTCAATAGCCTCATAAGCATTGGCTTGTGTCTCTTGATTGATTATCAGTAAAGAAATGAGTTTGAATAGAATGTTGAACCATCGTTCATCTGTCAATGGATCTTTTGTCTAATTCATAGTTCAGCAAGTTGTATTTTAATAATAATAATAAACTATTCACCTGTCCAAGAGCAAGTAGAATTTGTTTTACGTTGTATAGATCTGTCAAGTCCTGTTCATTCGCGTTTAAAAAGTTGTTTGCTTCTTCTGTTGTATATTCCTTGTACTAAAACTATATAAATACATAATTTACATATAATAAAGCACTTTACTTTAGTATTGGCACCATCAGTAAAATAATTGTGACCAGTTGAAAAAAATGTCATAGAGAAAGAAGCGGGTTTTTATTTCTGATACAGTGCGGCTGGTAAATTTTGTGCGTTATCGAAAAACAAATGTCTGTTAGCAGAAAATAAGTGTCACAAACCTAGGTTCCCTACCTATATTGTTGTCATATTGAGACGACTATTGTCTAAATGACCTATTGTGCTTATACATATATTTCCTTTTTCTAGTTATGGTTGGCTGAAAATCATGATCAGAGCTCTCTTCTGTCACATTCTCATATTTGTCTACATTACTATGATTTTTATTGTCAGCATTAGATATAATAAAAGTCAATCATTTGTATATATATCTTACCTTCCACTACGTTTTTGGGCAACTGCTTTTGTTGTGAAGAAGTGGCTGTTTGCTTATTCTTGCCTTTCATGTAAGCTCTTTTTTTAAAGCTATGAAGGAAGAAGCTTGTCTCAATACCCTGTGATAATCAAAGAAAGACAGACAGAAGAAAAGAAGTAAAGAAATAAGATCGAGCTATACCTACAATGATAATTAAAATGTTGCCGATGCGAAGGTCTCCATTTACGATATTAAATTTAAAATACCATATATATATTTACTGATATTATGAGATGCTTGTGTTGTGAACTGACTTGACTTTGCTGAACTTTTTTGCAGTAATGAGTGGTCCTGAAACAAAGAAAACCGATGCATTTCTGTTGTTGTTTTAAGGACATCAAATCAATAAACTTATTTGATAAAGTAATCTCAATGATAGAATATCAATACAGTGTATAGACAAAGGCTTACATGTAAGGAAGATTCAATTAATGGTATATATCATAGTATTATGGATGGTCAGTTGTAGCATATTCGCAAGTTTCCAGAAAGGATTACGACTACAGAAAATTAACGGATATAATTGTGTTAATTGCCATAACCTCAATAGATACGTAACTACGACTAACCATTAGTTAAATACAGCGCTTAAGAAAAAAGAGAAGGTACGAATAGACAACTGTCTACATTTAGAAAAAGTCACAATAGGGCCTTATTAATCAACAGGTAAAGTAAAATTTCGAAAACGACAATCATCTGATAACCGGTCGCCGATTGTTTTTTAGCTATGAAATTGCGCGATAGTTCGGTAGGCCTTATTTGAAGGAGTACTTGCGGGAGAAGAGGTATTCAAATAAGGTAAAATAGTTATCTGCACAAGTGTTATTGTTAATTCACTTCAATTCACTACGGTACCAAGGTATCCTCGAGCCTATTTTGTATGAGTTGGCAACCAGAATTCAGCAATAGGCGATACAGATAAACAGGCGAGTGTACGTTATCAAGTACTTCAGATAAGTGAAGAGGCTTGATAAAAGTTAAAAGGTTTGAAGATAAAAAAAAGTTTTTTTTTTGTAGTAAGAATTTCAAAAAAAAAAAAAAAAAGAATTCTCTCCTTTTTATTCCTTTTAAATAAGGTACTTCTTTTATACTTTTATCAAAGGACAACAATAAACTAGATTCCAAACTACTGAATGAATGAATGAACTAATGGACGCAATGAGCTCACAATTAACGTAAACTGCTTTTAGCGAGCAAATACTACAGTTGACGAAAGGAGGACAGAGGATGTGGTATAAGCTCTTCGAGCCGCGCTTTTTATTTGAAAAATATATAAAATAAACAAAAAAGTGTAGCCTATCTCTTATAACCCTTTTCCAAGCTAAGCATTCTATTTTTTCTTTTTAAATATATATAAAGGGTGGGCAACTTAAAGATACATAAAAAATCTTTCATACCATCTGGGCTGGGTGACCACATCCTCTGTCCTCCTTTCGTCAACTGTAGTATTGCTTGACGTGCCTAACCCAATTCCAGTTGACTTCAGTCAGACTTCGGATGTGGTATGATTTTCAGGACAAAAAGAAAAAATGGACTCTGTAATCTTCTTGCTATCAGCTTGTTGGTGAGGTGGTTTGTAGTAGAACCGTTCGAATGTGTTGGCAGACAGGCTCCAATTGGCATGCTTCTTTATCTTATCTATCTCGTTGCCTACTTCTGCGGCCATCGTGCTGCTTGCTGAACGTATTGAATGTGGGCCATATATCTTCGTATTTATCCCTGCAGCTTGCATGTGTTTCTTAACAATATTCGCTACTGAAATTGGATTGAGTGGGCGAAGTTTTCTGGGTTCCATCAAGTATGCCAGGAATAGCGAATGATCCTCAGGAAGCTCGTGACGAAGGTGTTCGGTCTTGGTTATAAATAGCCATGTCGTTCTTACTGGGCACATAGATTCAAGATCTAGCCGTCCAAGTCTTGCTGTTTTGGTTTGAGTTTCCTTTGGTTGCCTAATGTACAGTGTCATGCCGAGCACGGTCTGGTTTTGGGAACTGCTATTATTTTCGAAAGTAAATTCTACGTCTCTACGCTGTAAGGTGCCTATATCAGAACGTGGACGGAACATTGTCGCAATACAAAGCAGCAGGATCACCTTGTCTTGTAGTTGAGTGAGGGATAGTGAGTCATTATCTTGGAATTGGCGAACTAGATATTGTAACAATATATCGAGGTCCCAAGTGGATGTTTCTTGCTGAGAGGGCAGTTTGACTTCGGATTTCTTCTTGGCTGTGAAAAAATTTTGAATAAGTTGTTGATTTGCTAATGGTTGTTTATCCTTGTGTATGACCTTGAAAACAGATGCAATAGATGACCTCAGCACGTTTAAGTACTGGCGTGAATAATGTTGCTGAGCCACTAGAAACCGTAGCACATTCTTGGGTTCATATTCCCGAGGGTTAACGGGAGGGTGTTGTTGTTGGCACCATTTTGCCCATAAGCTCCATCCTCTGTTGTATAGCTGGTGTGTACGTCTTCTGTGGGTGTGCTGTAAAAATTGAATGCTGTTTTCGTCCAGGCCTTCATCCTTGTTGTGCGCTGAGATAATCTCCAGGCGGCTAAAGTCCACGTCTTGTTGATTTTCATGATTAGAGGGGGTTCCTTGGTCACTTGTAAGACCATTGGAAACCAGTATTGTGTCTTCCAGTAAGGGGTCACCAGGATCGCTTCGGCTATTCTTTGCAGTTTGAATATTTGTATAACCTTCGGTATGAGTTTCCACGGGGGATGAAGATATAATCCTCTGCGAGGCCATTGTTGTCGGAATGCATCCGTCGCCGCTGCCTCCGGATCCGGGTTGAGGCTCCAAAATGTTGGCAATTGGCGATTGTGACGAGCTGCGAATGCATCGATCTTGCGCCTCCCCCAGCGTTGCTGGATCATTTCGAAATATTTCTTGGGAAGTTTCCACTCGTACAGAGGGGTTTTCTGACGACTGAGCTTGTCGGCTTGTATGTTCTGTATACCAGGAATGTGTTGGAAGTGGACTGTCATGTTGTATTTGTTGATGGTTTCCTGTATTTGTATTGCTAGGTCTTGTAAAAAGAGAGAAGCGGTACCTCCGGACTTTGTAACGTACTTGAGTGCGGTAATGTTGTCTGTGTAGATCTTGATATTCTAACCTCTTGCGCTTGGACCGTGCATTTGTAAGGCAAAAAGTATCGTCTTCAATTCCCTCACATTGATGGAAAGGTCTCTTTCGGCTGGAGTCCAGAATCCGGAAGTCTGTATGAGGTTTGAATGAACACCCCATCCGTTGTCTGAAGCATCTACGTGAATTACCAGGTCGATCTTCTGAAGGTTCATCTGTAATGTTTGTATCGGTAATCCGTTCTTCTGTCTGATCCACTGTTCCCACCAAAGAAGGTCTTGAAAACCCTGATGTGACAGTGGACATAGGTTGTCCCATTTGCGAGAGCCTCTCTTGAGCGCCAAGCTCACGTCCCTCTGTAGGTAACGTACATGTAGTAGAGCTTCTCCGATCGCTGGAATCAATGACACCATCTTCCCCAGTAAGCTCGCCATCCATCTGCATGTTCTGGTGATTGTCTTGTTCTTGGCTTGCTTGATTCTTGCTAATAGTTTGTTGATCTTCGGTTGCGGGACTGTGATTTGCATCTTCTTTGTATTGAACTGGAACCCCAGGAATTCTTGGCAATGGGATGGTTCTAACGAGCTTTTTCCCCAGTTGATCAGGAAACCAAGTTTTTCCAAGTGGTTGATTACAGTTTCCTTGACCTTTCCCATCTCTGCCTCTGACTTTGCGAGTAAACAAATGTCGTCTAAGTAATAGACTAGTCGGATGCCTTGTTGTCTTAGTGGCTCTATTGCGTACCGCATTAGCTTTGTAAATACGCGCGGAGCGACGCTTAGCCCGAAAGCCAATGATCTGTATTGGTACACTACGTTGTTGTGCTTGAAGGTAAGGAAACGTCTGGAGTCTGGATGCATGGGCACCACGACGTATGCATCTTTTAGATCTAATTTGCACATTAAATCCTTTTCTTCTAGGATATCCCTTAACGCTGGTATACCCTCCATTTTGAAATGCGTACATTGTACAAATTCGTTTAACTTTCGACAGTCGAGAATAGGTCGCCTCTTTGTCTTTTCTTGTATGGTGAAGAAATTTGACAGGAAGTCTTCGTTCTGCGTAGGTGATCTCTCTATTATACCGGCGTCGAGGAATTGTTGAACGGCTATTGTTGCTGCTTGGTGATCTTCGTCGGATAGTCGCAATGGTGCGGTCTTCCAGGCTGCTGGCTTGGTCTCCCATTGGATTCTGTAACCTTCCGAAATGACCGATAATGGCCATGGATGTTGAATAGTAGATTGCCAATATGGTAAAAATCGCTGCAACCTCCCGCCAGGAAGAATTCCGTCTAGTGGTACTGAGTAATTGTTGGTTGGAGTGTTGATTGTGTTGATGGTTTTGATGGTGTTGTAGTCTTTGTGATTGTTGAATTGTATCGTCGCATTGTTGCTGATTGTTGTTTTTTGTGTTAGGTGTCTGTCTGTTTGTGCTAAGGTTGAAATTAAAGATATTGGCAACGGTGCATGATGTACTGATTGATCTGTTACTGCTGCTGACTTGCTGGGTTTGAATTCGTATGTTGGAGCTTCTCTGTTGGTTGCTGTTGTTTGTAATTGGCTCTTCCAAAAAAATACCGTCCTCTTCCCTGTCCTCTAACTCGATGAGCTGAACCTCGGGGGTTGTTGTACCCCTGTCTATAACTCGTGAATCGATTGTTGGCTGCTCGTTGTAAAAGAGCTGTTTCGAATCTGGCTTGGGCAATCTCCTTGACAGACTCGGGAGAGAATGCCATTCGTTTGTTTTCTTCTTGACTTGCTTCGAGGTATTTAAGGGTGGGAGGAAGTTTAAGTGCTTTAATGGCCAAATCTCGTGCTTCTCTATCGATATCCCTTGCTGTGATGAAGTCATAAATCGCCCATCTTCTTGCTTTTTCGATGATGTTTACGAAAGCGGTTGGATCTGCGTCATGCGTGGATATGTAGGCTTAGTCTTTGTAGATATCTGTGGCTGCCTTTGCTGTGTTGCTGATTCTTTCCGCATCTTTGTAACGACTTTGAAGGGCTTGGTAAGCATCGATCTGGAATCGCTTGATGTCAGGTGTAAACTCTTTATTGATTGTCTCATTGATAGTCCAGTCACCTCCTTCGTAGTTGGGAAGGTCGCGGATGTATTTTTTGATGTTTGACTGCATCTCCAATTTGGGAGTCTCTTCCAGGTCTGTCTGAATGGCCTCTGGGAGGGTAAGTTGATGGTGTTTTCGTTGTTCTTCTTCTTCGATTCGAAATCGAGTGGCAAATTGCTGGTACAGTTCTTCGATTTGCTCAGGGGAGAGATGGCTTTGTTGTACATTGTGTTCACTTTCCATAATACTGTCCACGATGCGCGGCTTGAAAAGGGTTAAAAGAGATAGGCTACACTTTTTTGTTTATTTTATATACAGTGTTTTTAGAAAGTAAAGTCGCAGGCTCCGAAAATCGATGTCGCTGGTTTAAAAATGCCAGTCGCATTTTCAAAAATAGATGGCACTCTGCCTGGGAATCAAATGTCGCATACTGAGAATAAATTTGTCGCGGAGAAATTCTTGGCACTCCTGGGTATATATATCGACGCTACTGCTCTTTTGCTGGTTTCTACTACTTTACAATCCAAACATGAGCGCGCAATTTTTATACGAAGATGGACAAGGAAATGTAGTTGATGAGAACGGTAGACCCGAGCCTATGGATTACATCGTTGACCAGGAGCAATTTGCTCTTGAGACGATCAGTTCGCATGCTCAATATTTGCAGAAAAAGCCCGCTGAGAAATCTCGAACTAACGCGATGCAAGTAGATAAGCCTAGAGATGAGGACTCTCGTATGAGAGAAGCAATGGAAAGACGTACTTATACCTCTTACACTCCTCAGGACAAGTCTAGATTCTTTAAGCTGAAGATTGAGAAGTGTATGAGTGCCTCTGCTGCAGCGAAACAATTGGGCATTCACGTTCGCACAGCCCAGAGATGGGTTAAGCAGTATGAGGAATGTCCTGATAGTATCTTTGACAGCGGAAAAAAGAAAGGTCGTAGACGCATTCTGACTGAGGAACACGTAAAGGTCGTTATTGAATTTATCGATGCTAATCCCTCTGCTGTTGTCGCTGAAGTAACTAAGCATTTAATGCAACAGTTCGACGGTCTTAAGGTCACTAATAGCACTGTTTATAACCTCATGAGAACAGAATGTAATCTTTCGATAAAGCAAGCAGAATTTCATTCGGTAGAGAGAAATAGCCCGGAAAAGATTGAGGAACGACATGATTGGGTTCGCAAGTGGGAACAAACTGATATGGACTTCTTGACCAATTGTGTGTTTCTTGACGAGTCTGCATTTCATATAAACATGAAACGTACAAGGGCTTGGTCTAAGAAAGGCACTCCTGCTATTGTTACAGTGCCAACTACGAGAGCAAAGACTACGACTATATTGGGTGCTATCTCTGCTTCAGGTTTAATTAAAATAAGCTTGAGAATACCAAGGCCTGTTAAGAAGAGAAAAGCTGGACAGGAATCCGGATATGTCAGTAGTGGTACTGTTACGGGACATTACATAAGCTTTTTGAAAGACACTTTGGACGAAATGGACAAATATCCACAAATGAAAGGTCACTATCTCGTTATGGATAACGCCCCTATTCATAAGTCTGAAGATATTGCGAAGTATATTACGTCGCGAGGATATCGTTGTGCTTATCTCCCTTCATATTCCCCTGAGCTCAATCCAATTGAACAATTCTGGTCTGTAGCTAAAAGTAAAGTTAAGCGTCATAGATTTCTGGAAAAAGAGACCTTATCGACCAGAATCAGTGACGCTTGTAACAGCTTGATGTTGAGCGATTTCTACGGCTTCGTTTCTCATTCATTTCATTGTTGGGACAAATGCCGCAATAGAGAAAACATGTAACGTTTCAGGGCTTAAATATTAGCCAAGGGCATTCAATCAGCTTAAGCCGCTTCATTACTTCTACAAAGGTAAAATGATAAGTAAATCGATAGGGATGGACAGCGACGTTTGAAACTGTACGAAAGTGTTACGCTTGTTATTGTAGTATCCACGCTACTATTAAGTGCTTAAATACAATATCTAGAGTTGAGCCTAATGTTGCTATAAGATCTGTTACACCTTAATCAAATATAGTCAACTCAGTTTAAATACCTCAGCTTCTTAATATATAATTATAGATTGTGCTATCATCTCTTTTCTCTTCACTTTATTCTGAATAAAGATACAACACAGTCTCATCGTATTTTCTACTTTGTTTAAATCTATCCAAATCCAAATACAACAGTTATGCCTGTTATGCCTGTTACGCCTGTTACGCCTGTTATGCCTGTTA
>NW_019671920.1:141624-143003 GCF_002708625.1 Rhizopus microsporus ATCC 52813 | reverse complement strand
GCCTGTTACGCCTGTTACGCCTGTTACGCTTGTTACGCTTGTTAATTTCGCTGCTACTTTACAGACATATTGAAAGATTTATTTATTCATATTTGTTTTGCTTTTTAAATTTATTGTAAGTGACTCGCAGACTATTGCCTGAACCGTAACGAGTTATTTTTCCTTGCTTTACGCCCTCTTCAAAACAGCTGCTCCAATTAACTTTCCCAACATTATGGGATGCGTATTCCTCAACAAACTTCATGGCGCTGATCTCAAAGTTGCTTGGCTTGTGTACCTTGGCAATAGCTGGAGGCTCCTCCATCGGCGTGACACTTTCCTTTGGAACTTCGTTGGCACTTGCAGTCTCCTCATATTTCCTTTTCAATCGTGCACTATACTCTCTGCCATCTTCGGTGTACCGCAAGGCCTTGGATATCTTTGGAGGTTCGTCTTTCAGGCAATCTTGAATCTTCTTATACTGTGTTTCGTTTACTTCGCAGATCGTTTGCAAAACAATAATTCTTTCATCCTGTTCTTTTTCTATCCCCTCAATCGTCTGTCTTGCAATTAAGTACAGTTGCTGGACTGTTGGATCATCCCATCTTGTTAGTGTCAAAATGCATCTTTGTTTGTGCGTTAGGAACATCGTGAAAGCCACTAGTGGATGCAAGTTGTTTTCATCCGTGTGGCCTTGTATGGTGGATTTCGAGAGAAAAAGGCATCGATTTGCCCAAAATGTACAAGACATCTCATACATGAACGGCTGCTCCATACATGGCTTGAATGTGTCCATTAGACTGCTTGGAGACACTCTTTCGATGCAAACAGTTACTAGGATAGGAAGCTTCTTGTACATCCGATATGCATGGAGGCAGTACTGTATTGCGTGGTTCATATAGTCCTGATTGACTGTACACTGGATTTCAAGTATAATCGGTGGTAGATCCCTTTGAACGGCCAAACGAGGCAAGTACAGAACATCGCATCTCATAGAATCTGGCCACTCTGTAGGAGCAATGCAATAAGTATTGTCAGCAACATTTAGTAACGACCTGGTGATCAGGTCGATGACTGCTTGATGCTTCGCCACATTCTTGCTCAAAATGTCACTTCCTGGACGATAATCTTCCGGAAGCTTGTAGGTAAGCAAATCATCCGACACTGGTAGAACGGTCAATCTGGAATGAAAAATTACCTCATTTGTTAAAGAAAGATTTACCTGTGTCCATGGTATTAAATTAGGAAAAGGAGGAAGTCGATCAAAAATTTTTAGTCAAACGGTTTTATTTAAAATCCGTACGACCTCTGTACTACCTGAAGCAGGCGTAACAAGCGTAACAGGCGTAACAAGCGTAACAGGCGTAACAGGCGTAACAGGCGTAACAGGCGTAACAGGC
>NW_019671920.1:133788-141309 GCF_002708625.1 Rhizopus microsporus ATCC 52813 | reverse complement strand
CTGAGGTATTTAAACTGAGTTGACTATATTTGATTAAGGTGTAACAGATCTTATAGCAACATTAGGCTCAACTCTAGATATTGTATTTAAGCACTTAATAGTAGCGTGGATACTACAATAACAAGCGTAACACTTTCGTACAGTTTCAAACGTCGCTGTCCATCCCTATCGATTTACTTATCATTTTACCTTTGTAGAAGTAATGAAGCGGCTTAAGCTGATTGAATGCCCTTGGCTAATATTTAAGCCCTGAAACGTTACATGTTTTCTCTATTGCGGCATTTGTCCCAACAATGAAATGAATGAGAAACGAAGCCGTAGAAATCGCTCAACATCAAGCTGTTACAAGCGTCACTGATTCTGGTCGATAAGGTCTCTTTTTCCAGAAATCTATGACGCTTAACTTTACTTTTAGCTACAGACCAGAATTGTTCAATTGGATTGAGCTCAGGGGAATATGAAGGGAGATAAGCACAACGATATCCTCGCGACGTAATATACTTCGCAATATCTTCAGACTTATGAATAGGGGCGTTATCCATAACGAGATAGTGACCTTTCATTTGTGGATATTTGTCCATTTCGTCCAAAGTGTCTTTCAAAAAGCTTATGTAATGTCCCGTAACAGTACCACTACTGACATATCCGGATTCCTGTCCAGCTTTTCTCTTCTTAACAGGCCTTGGTATTCTCAAGCTTATTTTAATTAAACCTGAAGCAGAGATAGCACCCAATATAGTCGTAGTCTTTGCTCTCGTAGTTGGCACTGTAACAATAGCAGGAGTGCCTTTCTTAGACCAAGCCCTTGTACGTTTCATGTTTATATGAAATGCAGACTCGTCAAGAAACACACAATTGGTCAAGAAGTCCATATCAGTTTGTTCCCACTTGCGAACCCAATCATGTCGTTCCTCAATCTTTTCCGGGCTATTTCTCTCTACCGAATGAAATTCTGCTTGCTTTATCGAAAGATTACATTCTGTTCTCATGAGGTTATAAACAGTGCTATTAGTGACCTTAAGACCGTCGAACTGTTGCATTAAATGCTTAGTTACTTCAGCGACAACAGCAGAGGGATTAGCATCGATAAATTCAATAACGACCTTTACGTGTTCCTCAGTCAGAATGCGTCTACGACCTTTCTTTTTTCCGCTGTCAAAGATACTATCAGGACATTCCTCATACTGCTTAACCCATCTCTGGGCTGTGCGAACGTGAATGCCCAATTGTTTCGCTGCAGCAGAGGCACTCATACACTTCTCAATCTTCAGCTTAAAGAATCTAGACTTGTCCTGAGGAGTGTAAGAGGTATAAGTACGTCTTTCCATTGCTTCTCTCATACGAGAGTCCTCATCTCTAGGCTTATCTACTTGCATCGCGTTAGTTCGAGATTTCTCAGCGGGCTTTTTCTGCAAATATTGAGCATGCGAACTGATCGTCTCAAGAGCAAATTGCTCCTGGTCAACGATGTAATCCATAGGCTCGGGTCTACCGTTCTCATCAACTACATTTCCTTGTCCATCTTCGTATAAAAATTGCGCGCTCATGTTTGGATTGTAAAGTAGTAGAAACCAGCAAAAGAGCAGTAGCGTCGATATATATACCCAGGAGTGCCAAGAATTTCTCCGCGACAAATTTATTCTCAGTATGCGACATTTGATTCCCAGGCAGAGTGCCATCTATTTTTGAAAATGCGACTGGCATTTTTAAACCAGCGACATCGATTTTCGGAGCCTGCGACTTTACTTTCTAAAAACACTATTTTTCAAATAAAAAGCGTGGCTCGAAGAGCTTATACCACATCCGAAGTCCGACTGAAGTCAACTGGAATTGGGTTAGGCACGTCAAGCAATTATTTATTGGCAAAAGGTCTCGAGTTGAAAGGGAAATTAAATTAGCGTCTATATGGTTCTTAGCGTTGAATGCTGATTCATATGGTAAGGAACTAAGGAGACAGAAAAGGTAAATCTTAAATTGCTTTTGGGGCTCCGCCAAGAACTTTTCTGACTACTTGTCACTCGCGTCACTGATTTTACTACAGACACCCCTAGCGTCCTCCATCAAAATAATATTCAAGATTTAATTTGCAAGTCTCGAATGAGTTGCACGACTTGCATCACAGGATTCAACCAACTATAGTAACTGATTCACTATGAATCAAATATAGTAACAATAGTAAAAGGAGATTGAAGGCCATATAAGGAAACGCCAGAAGAAGAGAGAGAAAATTGCACCGCTTAAAACGAGTTTACCACAAAATTACATACAGTAGTATCAGCTGGACGAAATTTATTTTTCAAAAATCGCTATCTATTTTTCGATAACGCACAAAATATACCAGCCGCATAGTATCTACAAGCATTATATCTATATACACAATACGTGAATTTTTTACATGTACAAAATGTCCCAGAGATCGCAAATGTCACAGTTGGCAAATAAGGTATTATCTGTACCAGGTTCTAAACAGAATCCAATCTTCCCTTGACAGTCAAGGGCATGGCGATGCAGTAATGGAAGTATAGTCTTTTCAAAGCAGTCTTTGGTAGTATAAAAACCACAATTGGAGCATGAAAGCATATCTGCTTGTTGATATGTCAGAACTTCATTCTGACAATTAACACAACATTCAACTTGTTCCTGCTGCAGGTATTCTTCAAGCTCATACTCTTGCATTATGCTTTCTTCTATGAGTTGATCCACGTCAAATGTTCCTTGCATTCTTAGAGTTTCTTCATTAGCTTTATTAAAGGCATCAATTTCATTGCATATCTGATACTGTGCCAACTATTTTGCTTTTTTTTAATAATATTTATTGACGTGTACTATATATATATTACCTTGTCTTCCCTAAACTTGTTTATCTTTTCTTGTCGTATTAGTTTTATTCTCTCACTATTCTCTTGTCGTATTCTTTCTCGCCATCGACGTTGGTTTTCTGATAAACTCTTTATTGGGGCTCTTATTGAAGCCATTATTTGATAAATAATAAAAAGAGAAAAAGAAAAATGCAAGCGCCCTTCCTTTTTTTATATTATACACATGTCTGAGAGTGATTCTAAATCAAGATCGAACAAGCCGATGAAATATGCTCAATTACATTATGAACTGAATAAATTGACAAAAAATATACAGGAATTAGATCAACACTTTAAACAAACGAACGAACAAGTGCCAGCCTTACTCAAGATGAGCACCCTTCATGCAGCAATGTAAAACATTTTATTTATTTTGATATAATAATGATTAACACACTAGATCATAGGCTCATGTCAGCGCAGTCAGTGCTCAATAAAGACGACAGCAGCTAGTTTCATATTTGTATATTTCACATTTTTATACCTTCACTAGTTTATAAATAAAATAATCATTGTGTGTATTACAGTTATTAAACAATAACAAAATGATGTAAAAGTAAAGAACAAAAGAGAGGTTGCTGGGAAGAGAAACTCATGTATTTAGGAAATGGTTTGGTGATTGTTCTCATAGATACAAAGAAGGATTTGACAGGACACATTCTGTACGCTTGGCTTGGAAAGTCGATGTCGGTCTTTCAATTTACTATTTGCCAATTATGTATTGAGGAGCAAGCCAACATGAGAATCCTCCCTTTTCATCAAAATGGTAAATGCATCAACAAACATAAATATTGACAAAAGAGGGAGAAGAGAGAGAGAGAACAAGAGGAAGGGATGATGATGAGGATAACATCTATATGTAATGGATATAAATGGATGGATGGATGGATGGATGGATAAAGACTGAGGATAGAGCTGATTGACACATATGCACACACATATATACATTAGAGGGAGGAAAGGGACTACGCAGCATTTAACTGGATATTGTACATCCCTTATCTCTCTCGTCTCTCTCCTTTCTTTTAATGCTTTGGGCTTAATTAAAACTAGAAATAAACTAACACTTTATACATCACGTAGTCGCTCGTCGTTCCCGAGAAGAACCATTTCCAGCACATTCTTCGTCTTTTGAACACCAACGTTGATGGTCGTGTCAAGATTCAAATTGCCTTGACTTCCATCAAGGGTGTTGGTCGTCGTTTCGCCAACATTGCCTGTAAGAAGGCTGATGTTGATCTTACCAAGAGAGCTGGTGAACTTTCTAGCGAAGAATTGGAACGTATCGTCACTGTTCTCCAAAACCCCACTCAATACAAGATCCCCACCTGGTTCCTTAACAGACAAAAGGATATTGTTGACGGCAAGTCCACTCAAGTCATCTCTAACGTTCTTGACACCAAGTACCGTGAAGATCTTGAACGCTTAAAGAAGATCCGTGCTCACCGTGGTCTTCGTCACTTCTGGGGTGTCCGTGTTCGTGGTCAACACACCAAGACTACCGGTCGTCGTGGACGTACTGTTGGTGTCTCCAAGAAGAAATAAGGTGAGTGATATTGAATGTTTGAAGAAGTGTGATACTAATGGCACTTCTGTAGTTTCAAAATACAAGGAGCGAGCTATATTGTCAAATAAAAAGTTATTTTGCAAAATTAAGCTTTTTATTGTTGCTCTTGTTGATTTGGTGAACAGTAAAGTATATAAGTTAGGAGCTTTATTTGTACGTTTGGGTGTGTGTAATGTGTTATTCTTGACATTGCTCTGGGAATGCTCGTATACATATTAAGGATGTATGCGATCAATGGCACCATTTCTTGAAAGGCTTGTTAAAAAAAAAGCCATATAGGTCATAATTTACAAGACTGTTTTGCCCTTGTTAACATTATTGAGAGACCCTGTCAAGATTTACCAAGAGTCTTTACATTTCTACTAAGCGCTGGTTGTGGGTATTGCCGACAGTGGACTATGTCTGCCAAATGTGCTTATCTTGTGGATAATCTGGATAAACAGCTGGTTTCTTTTGGAGAAAAGTATTTGGGAGTAACGATATCGTACAGCTGCATTAAGAATGCATGCTCTTTTATAATACTAATAACTCTTTAGCTGTAAACTCTAGCATCTCGTTAACCGAGGTTTATGTAATACTGCTTAAAAAATAAATCCAAAACTTTATTTAGTACTCATAAAGAAAATCAAAAAATATTTCCAACTGAATGTCTAAAAAAAAAAAAGATTTAGTTCCGCCAAAAGTTGTGTATTCTATATCATAAAACATTTATATTAAACTTGTATTTTGGACAAGGCTCAAACAAGAGTCTTTTATTAATGTGTGAAAGAATTCATGTTTGTAATATAATGATAGTGTTAGTAAGCTTGCTTAAGAAAACCTCTGTTTACTGAGACCTTTTCTGTCAGCGAATCGACGACTATAATATCAGAGATGAATGATAGTCTCATGGTTAAACAAAAGAGGTTACTGTTTTCTCGCTTTGCCTTCTATTTGTAACGATGTTGACGGAAGTAAGAATGAACTCATTTCTATAGCAAGGCTGATTAGCCTGAAGACTTGGCATCTCCTTGCACTTTCTTCAAGAGTGGTCGCCAATATTAATTTTCTTAACAATTGTAGCTCTGGGGGAAAAAGTGAAAGCAGATCTGCATGAGAATTACTCCTTTTGGCTTTTACACATAAAGGAAAGATGTATTTTATAGTCCTCTATTCTCTCCGCCATGCTTTACTATTTATTGAAGGGCTAGACTTGTTAGCAAAGCACTTTGACCAACTACATGGGTATCCCTATGACACACATCGTTTTCGTGTTCCTATATTGATGGCTTTATGCGTAATTCTTGTGTATCCCTTACTCTTGCACTTTCTAGACAGGATGATGCTCATGCAATCTGTTCAACTAACACTTTATGAATGACATAGTACCTACGAATACTGATAAATATTGAGACAGCTGTTTCTCCTTTGTAACAATCGATAGAATACATATTCAATATCTCCTAAAAAGAGTCATTGTAATAACAAGAAAATTCTCGTTTCTTTGCATATGCTCATTTTCAGCGACTAGGATAAAGCACTTACCAAATTTGCTTAAACTTGTTTATGGTGGCAACCTTTATCACAAGATACTGTGGTTAAGGTTATTCAGATGATGCATTCTACTGAAGTACTCGCCTCTTTTTTTTTTTTTTTTGAAATTGGCCTCTTGTATAAACTTGATAGAGTCAGCAGATATTTCCACTCTTCTTTTTTAAAGCACTCAGGATATTCTGATTCTTCTAGGGATGCTCTCTCATCCATTATCTATCAGAAGGATTCAAGCACGAGTACTTGTTTATTTTCAAATTTAACTAAATCAGTAAAATGCCAAATAAATTTTTTACAAGATCCAAGGCTCCAATTTTATTTACTATAAAATAAGCTTAAAAGAAAGAAGCTTTCTTTTTCGTTTTTTTAAAAAAAAATGTTTTTCAAAAATTTCTTTTCGCGGTCGAGTCAACTGTCCGTCGGATCCTTTGTGGTGAAGATGAAAGCTGTATTCTTAAAAATTTTCTTTTAGAATTGCCTTGAGAGTAGTTCCTACCTTGGTACGCGGTATGTGGAGAGTCCTTCTCTGCATTGCTTGCAATGCCTTGACAGTGATGCTTACTTCTCTGGCAATTGTCTCAGAGGAAATCAAGGATGCCGTTTGTACATACTAACTTGGCTTCTTAGTTCCTCTGAGACTTGCATATACTGTATATATTTTTGTATCTTTACTCTTGTACATACTTTGTATTTTTATTTATGTATATTACTTTGTACATATCCTCAACTTGTAAATAAGATGCTGAAGCCCTGCTCCCTTCTCATCTATCATCATCTCTCTTTCTCTCTCTTTCGCTCTCTGTCTGCCTTCCTGTATGCCTGTTTACTTGCCTTCCTCTGTTGACTCTTCTTCTCTTTGCCTTCCCTTTGATAATCACGGCAAAGAAATTGACCATGGAGCTAAAAAAAAAAAAAAAGGACATCAACAATCACCAGGACACAAACCAAACCCGTAATTTATCAAGCGTGAACGCCAATCTATCTTCTGAATACCTCATTGGCAAGTGCATTTAGATATAAAAACTAACATAGAAAACATAAAAATGTCAGGCTGATGACTCAATATCCGCTGTAACATGAATCGTGGCCAAAAGGGGTCCGTCGTAGTGTAAAATTTCTGGGCTACTAGAATCCATATCAAAACTCGTTCACATCTTGTAAAAGTCATTCTTATTTGTAAATCACTTGTATAAAATAAAAAGTTGCTTTTATTGCTCATCCTTAATTATCTCTTGACTGATCTTGTTGTGTGAAACCTGCTGCATTATAAAATCGCTTGTACACTCAGCCCATAGCAACAGCACGCTTAATACACGCTCAATGTAGGAAGATGTGATCAGCCATTTAGTTTGTATAGCATTACTTTCGCAATACAACAGACTTACTATACATCCTATTAAGTATATATTGCTATGGTAAACAGAAAAAGAAAAAAAAAAAGATAGATAAGCAGATAGATATAAATAGACAATTAAGGGGTAGTAGCTCAATTTAGGGCTCCGTTTTTTGACGATGAAAACAAATTCCATGTGATCTTTCTTTTCATTTCTTTTACAGCAAAAAAAA
>NW_019671920.1:131990-133013 GCF_002708625.1 Rhizopus microsporus ATCC 52813 | reverse complement strand
GAATAATAAGTGCTTTAAAATGCGACTTCATATTAGCCTTTATATGATTTATCTGTTTATTGATATTTTGGAAAGAAGAAGAATACAAGGCTTCATTTAAGCGACTTTGTCTCCTAGGTTACGTCTTTGGGCCATCCACTTACGGAATCAATGGTGGAGTCATGCAAAGATTTCTATTAAACTGAGAGAAATGGTAATCTATACGATCGTGAAGGTGTATCAACTACTGAAGCAGCCAATGTATGTGCGATATATGCGTGTTAACGTGATGTTAGAATGTATCACTTAACATGTTGAGTTTTGAATGACATTCATTGAAGCTCCAACCTGCAGCTATTGAGGCTCATTTAACGGTCTGGATGTTTAATCGGAAGGCATTGTGTTATGTCGATGTTCACTGCCTTAAACGTTCCCCCCAGTAACATCATTTTTTATTGTGCCTCTTTAGTTTATTAGCAAGTACATTTTCTTTGACGGAATGCGGGTTTTTCTAAGCAATTATGCTATAAATTTAAAAGCCGTAAGGTCTATAGTACCGCTAAAGTTACTAGCGTAAGAAAAAATGCGCATAATAAAATGAAATGTACAGTACAAAGCTAAAGAGACATACTATTACGTGAAGATTAGAAAACTTTGTATATTTCTCTCTTTGTTTAAACAGTGATCAAAAAGAAATGTATGGTCGTTACAACCTTTTATTGCCAGAGCCTAACAGCCTCACCAATTCTGGGTAACAAAGCACGCGCCACTGTCACTTCGACTGTATTCACAGTAAATTTTACTTGGACCATAGTTTCTATAGGGGTTAAAAGATTAGGCTATGTAAACAACTAAATATGGTCTTTAGTCATCGGAAGAAGCAATTGAACCTTTCTTGTCAACTTTGTGTATTGGAATGCTACATATGAAAATAAATTGCGCTTGTAAGTAGCGCACTTACTTGGAAGCCTTGAGCAGTTGATCGACATCTGGTAGGGTTAGTGCACTTACTTGTAAAAGCCTTGAAAACAGTTAATCGATATC
>NW_019671920.1:97296-131685 GCF_002708625.1 Rhizopus microsporus ATCC 52813 | reverse complement strand
TTATATCTATCTGCTTATCTATCTTTTTTTTTTTCTTTTTCTGTTTACCATAGCAATATATACTTAATAGGATGTATAGTAAGTCTGTTGTATTGCGAAAGTAATGCTATACAAACTAAATGGCTGATCACATCTTCCTACATTGAGCGTGTATTAAGCGTGCTGTTGCTATGGGCTGAGTGTACAAGCGATTTTATAATGCAGCAGGTTTCACACAACAAGATCAGTCAAGAGATAATTAAGGATGAGCAATAAAAGCAACTTTTTATTTTATACAAGTGATTTACAAATAAGAATGACTTTTACAAGATGTGAACGAGTTTTGATATGGATTCTAGTAGCCCAGAAATTTTACACTACGACGGACCCCTTTTGGCCACGATTCATGTTACAGCGGATATTGAGTCATCAGCCTGACATTTTTATGTTTTCTATGTTAGTTTTTATATCTAAATGCACTTGCCAATGAGGTATTCAGAAGATAGATTGGCGTTCACGCTTGATAAATTACGGGTTTGGTTTGTGTCCTGGTGATTGTTGATGTCCTTTTTTTTTTTTTTTAGCTCCATGGTCAATTTCTTTGCCGTGATTATCAAAGGGAAGGCAAAGAGAAGAAGAGTCAACAGAGGAAGGCAAGTAAACAGGCATACAGGAAGGCAGACAGAGAGCGAAAGAGAGAGAAAGAGAGATGATGATAGATGAGAAGGGAGCAGGGCTTCAGCATCTTATTTACAAGTTGAGGATATGTACAAAGTAATATACATAAATAAAAATACAAAGTATGTACAAGAGTAAAGATACAAAAATATATACAGTATATGCAAGTCTCAGAGGAACTAAGAAGCCAAGTTAGTATGTACAAACGGCATCCTTGATTTCCTCTGAGACAATTGCCAGAGAAGTAAGCATCACTGTCAAGGCATTGCAAGCAATGCAGAGAAGGACTCTCCACATACCGCGTACCAAGGTAGGAACTACTCTCAAGGCAATTCTAAAAGAAAATTTTTAAGAATACAGCTTTCATCTTCACCACAAAGGATCCGACGGACAGTTGACTCGACCGCGAAAAGAAATTTTTGAAAAACATTTTTTTTTAAAAAAACGAAAAAGAAAGCTTCTTTCTTTTAAGCTTATTTTATAGTAAATAAAATTGGAGCCTTGGATCTTGTAAAAAATTTATTTGGCATTTTACTGATTTAGTTAAATTTGAAAATAAACAAGTACTCGTGCTTGAATCCTTCTGATAGATAATGGATGAGAGAGCATCCCTAGAAGAATCAGAATATCCTGAGTGCTTTAAAAAAGAAGAGTGGAAATATCTGCTGACTCTATCAAGTTTATACAAGAGGCCAATTTCAAAAAAAAAAAAAAAAGAGGCGAGTACTTCAGTAGAATGCATCATCTGAATAACCTTAACCACAGTATCTTGTGATAAAGGTTGCCACCATAAACAAGTTTAAGCAAATTTGGTAAGTGCTTTATCCTAGTCGCTGAAAATGAGCATATGCAAAGAAACGAGAATTTTCTTGTTATTACAATGACTCTTTTTAGGAGATATTGAATATGTATTCTATCGATTGTTACAAAGGAGAAACAGCTGTCTCAATATTTATCAGTATTCGTAGGTACTATGTCATTCATAAAGTGTTAGTTGAACAGATTGCATGAGCATCATCCTGTCTAGAAAGTGCAAGAGTAAGGGATACACAAGAATTACGCATAAAGCCATCAATATAGGAACACGAAAACGATGTGTGTCATAGGGATACCCATGTAGTTGGTCAAAGTGCTTTGCTAACAAGTCTAGCCCTTCAATAAATAGTAAAGCATGGCGGAGAGAATAGAGGACTATAAAATACATCTTTCCTTTATGTGTAAAAGCCAAAAGGAGTAATTCTCATGCAGATCTGCTTTCACTTTTTCCCCCAGAGCTACAATTGTTAAGAAAATTAATATTGGCGACCACTCTTGAAGAAAGTGCAAGGAGATGCCAAGTCTTCAGGCTAATCAGCCTTGCTATAGAAATGAGTTCATTCTTACTTCCGTCAACATCGTTACAAATAGAAGGCAAAGCGAGAAAACAGTAACCTCTTTTGTTTAACCATGAGACTATCATTCATCTCTGATATTATAGTCGTCGATTCGCTGACAGAAAAGGTCTCAGTAAACAGAGGTTTTCTTAAGCAAGCTTACTAACACTATCATTATATTACAAACATGAATTCTTTCACACATTAATAAAAGACTCTTGTTTGAGCCTTGTCCAAAATACAAGTTTAATATAAATGTTTTATTTTACGAAGTATTCGTGAATTGAACTACAGAAATATCAGACTTAATTTATTAATCCTTCTAAAAAGGATATAATCCGATATGCTACAACCAAAGCCATTATAATATGAAATTGAATAATATTGTCATCATTACAACACTGTTACATGTGAAGTTTTTCTTATTACTCGTTACGCAATTGATTGACACATTGTAAATGAGTCATCTGCCAACGAATGAACTGTTCAATTTTTGTTGTACAGTGATAAATTGTTTTATCCAGTTTTGACTAGGGTTCAGCATGACTATCGAGCCAAAACGAGGTTTCATACAATTGGGGTATTTTATACCTATTCGAGCAGTAAGGACCCTAGTGCCTAATGTAGGATAAAATAATGCTTCATGAATAGTCCTGCTCCTATTGTCATTTATTTGCTAAAATTGTAAAATGTACACGATCTATGCAAACACAAACACCTTGACTGTCAAAGCTAGAGTGAACAACCAACGGATATTCAACACTTTACTCTAAGCTTTCAAATAAACTAATTTGCGAATGCTTAAGAATGTATCCTTATTATCCCAGAGTAATTATAATGTTTATTATGATATTAAATAGTAAAAGTAGGAGTAGGTCAATGAAGACAACAATAAATAAAAATCTTATTCACATTCAGCACAACAGTAGTCCATAAATGGGAGATCAGCACGGTTACCAGCCCAAGTTGGGAAAGGATAAGCTTGGCCGTTACCGCCACCTTGTAATGCCATGGAAAGGAAGAAGACCATAAGAGAGGTTCCTGAATCGAGGGCAGCAGAGAGAAGGTAGTTATACTTGGAGAACCAAGCAGTATATCTTCGTTTCAAGTAGTACTGAGAGACAACAACGAGAACGAAGCCGACTGTGATCCAACCAGTGGCAGCACCGGGGATGATGGCCATACCCATTAAGAGAGTAGGAATATTGACATACTGGAACCCAGCCTTGGGGAACTTCTTGTGGAGTAACCAGAAAGGAACTGGGAGGAAGAAACCTATGAGAAGAGCCCAGAGGACGATGTAGTAGTTACTCTTGGGACCAAACATAAGGTTGGGACCAACAGCACCCCAGGTGATAGCAGCAGAGTTAATGGTTTGAGGAGAGATACCACTCCAGAATTGATTACCACCAGGTGTCAAAAGAACCTCACGTTCGTTTTCAACAATGATCTTGTTAACAATGTAGTTAAAAAAACAGCCAACGACGGTACCAGCCATCTGACTGAAGAAGGTCCATCTTGGAGGAACCTTGAGATAATGACCGATCTTTAAGTCTTTAGCCATGAGGCCTGCCTGACTCATGGTGTTGTAGCCGAGAGTTTTGAAGTACATATTGGCAATGGCGTAACCAGGCATGATGAAACCACAGATCATTTCGGTCAAGACGTTCAAGCCAAAGTTATTACCAGTAACAGCATAAATCAAGTTAAGAGGAAGAGAAAGAATGGTAGAGAGAGCAATGGCGAAGATGACACCCCACCATGGAAGTTGACTTTGATTTGCGTAGGCAATGCCAATATTCAAAGCAATACCACCAATGAAAATGATATAGTACCACCAGTTGGGAACTTCATTATATTTCTGCATAAGACGTTGGTGGATATCCATATCCTTATTGACAGAGCTCTTCCAGGCTTGACGGAATTGTCTCCAGATTTGTTTACCATAGAAAAGGAATACGTGGGAAATAGTAGCAGTAACACCAAAGTTGAGAACGATATAACTGAAAGCATAGACAGCTGCGAATTGAGGATAGCCAATTTCTTCCAAGGCTGTGGCGTTGATAGACATATCAGGATTAAGAACTGCCTTTTGAGGGTACTTGACAGAGGTACCATTGTCAAAACGTCGGTAAATACCATTAGAAAGGAAGGGATAGCTTTTAGCGTGCCATACGTCAGAGTAATAGAGGAGAGGAGCAATAATCCAGATACAGACAATACCAAGGAAATAGTTGACCTGAACCCAGAAAGGGATAACAAGAGGTGTGGCATTCAATAAAAAGTTCCAGTCAAAACTAAAGTTGAAGATACCCATGCCTTCGTTGACAGCAGCTCCACCAAAGATATTTTGAACAACACTGCTATCTCTTCTAGCGAGACAGACAATGGAGATGGAAGAGAGAAGAGGGAACATGTATTGAGGAATGAATTCATAGATAAAGATGCCTGCAAAGACGATGAAGAAAAACTTGGTACGATAACGAGCTTCGTCCTTGTCAGTGTTGAAAGTCTTCAAGACGGAAATGTTGGGTAAAGCTTGTGGCCAGATCATGTTGGCTGGGTATACAAGGAATGGTCTAAGTTGTCCAGCAATACCATAACCTACAAGTTGCGTAGCAAGTAATAAAAAGATGGAGCCAGCGGGCCCAGGTGATTGACCAAAATAGAGTTCTTGAGCACCCAAGATGTATGTACCGTAAGCGGCAGTATTAGCAGATGAAACCATGACATAGATACAGGTGTGTTCCTTGTAGTTGAGCGGACCGGGGTTAAGCCAGCCACCTTTAGGAAGAAGTCGATACCAGAGATTACAAAAGACATAGGCAAGGATAAGCATAAAGACACTTGATAAGGGCACACCAACAGGCTTAAAGTTCATCAGTTGACTCACAGAGGATGAAAGAGCAGAGAGAAGCTGTTGTAAGGTAATTAGCGACGAATACTTTAACTGATGGTTATACTTACAATACCAACGACAAGAGCACGAACAGAGAAAGCCTGAAGAGTAGGGTCATCATCAGTGACGGCAATTTCATTAACAATGGCGATATCGATTTCATCCGTTTCTTCGTGATGCTCAGCATCAAAGTGCTTGCTTTCTTCATCAATCTTCACATCTTTTGAATCCCTTAACCAGAATTCATCATGATGTTCTTGCTTGATTTCAGTGGTAGTTTCGACTTTTTCTTCTGTTTGAAGGACTTCTTCTTTTTTCTCGTCCGTCATTTATGGTGAAAAGGGGAAGTAAATTAAAAAAAAGAGAGAGAGAGAGAGAAATGCAAGTAGATAAAAAAAGGGGGATGTTTGTTTATGGTCCAAGTGTAAAGCTCATGTATTTATATGCATAGTTTGCCTAGGAAACTCAAGTATCACAGATTATGGTAAATATACCAATGAAATACTTGAAACCACAGATCACGAAATGAGTCTACTCTTTTTGATAATGCATTCCTTTCTGTCCCTTCTATCACAATCAAATGGTGCAACTGCTTTATATTGCCTATAAAAGGCAATATAAGCTTTATAAAGAAAGTACTACAATTTAAATTCTTAAACCATTTATTCAAGTACTTTTATTCTCAAATCCAACTGGAAACCCGGAATCAACATTGTTACTTTTAGAAAAGGCCAAAACCTTGTATATTCTTCCCATCTGCTTGGGATCCATTAAACGTTCTGCTCCGTCAAGGATTGCCTTTCGACTAGCCGATGATTTCGCACTTCTAAATAATTTTTCTACTCTGGCATGTATACCAAGAGACTGTAAGAATTCTGATTGTGTGATGGGGCCAAAAGTGATGATATCTATTATATGTATTATCAGAAACAGAGAGGCACATGTATAACTTCAAACCAACTTGCCTGATCGTTCTTTAATTACTTGTTTTAGATATGCAAAGTCGACGTCTGCACTTAAATCAGCAGTACCTGGATCACTCATTGGATGAATGATTTTGTGATTCTTAATTGCCTACAAGTAACGTTAATCTAAAGTGTAACACAGAGTCAATCAAGTGCTCTTGTTATTTTTACTCTCAATGTATGTCCTTGAATATAATCTTGTCCATAGTCAATGACTAACCCCGTTCCACCATTTCTATTCAAGTATTGCGCAATAGCATGAATATAATTCCAACTATCAGGAGAAATCTCAACTCTATCTCCGTCCTTGAATGATTTAAATCGCTCGTCGTCTAAAAAGGCTTTTGTCGCTGCTGTTGGTTGAGCAGATGTTACAAAACGAAAGTTATATTCCCTAAATAGTATAAGCGCCCCTTTCTTTCCTTTTCTAGACCGATTTTCTATTTACTTTTCGTTATCATCATCAATATCTATCAACACTTCCTTCCATTCTGACTCCACTTTCTATATCGGCAAGGTTATTTTTTATCCACATTTTCACACACACACACACACGCTATTTTTACCTCAAAGATGTGAATTGGTAGAGCATCAAAGAACTCATGAGCCATAACGAATGACCATTGGTCTACAGTATCCAATTACATACTTTTCCGATTACACTCTTATTTATCATACCTGGAACAAGCTCGATACCATCACACCAGGAGATGGTAATGCCATCGTCACGAGTAATTGTTTCGATGCCTGACCCTTTATCTTGTCGTAAAACGTCTTTATCTTCTGATCCTTTGACTAGAGCCGCTCTCTGCATCTTGCGTAGCCCAGGACTTGCTTCAATCAATCGAATATCAGTGATTGTTTTATAAAAATGAGGAAAATGCGATAATGCCTACAAGAATATTTTTAGTCTTTATTATTTCGCACGCACACATACACTCATACGCACGCTTGTATACGTGTGAATGTGTTCAACTTACCCTCAACATATCATTCATCAATGTACCACGACCTGGACCAAATTCGATGATTTGTGTCTTTTCTGGTTTGCCCAGCCTCATCCATTCTGTCAAGTACCAGATACCACATAACTTTTTTTTTAAAGAAAAGAGGGAGTCTTCAGTGACCACATATCCTACATATATATTTGCCCTTACCTCTCCAAAGACTTGACTGATCTCTGGTGAAGTAATAAAGTCACCCTGTTTTCCAAACACGTCGCCTAACATATAGTATCCACTTAATGGGTTCACGAGCACCTGACGCATAAAGTGTGCTACAGTAAGTGGCCCCGATATCTAAGATACAAAACAGTAAATCGGGTGATGAGTTGCTTTTTGATCAATTAACTCAAGTGTTACCTTGATAGAATCATGTAAATGTTTTGCTAATGGTGACAATGGCTCTTTCTCGATTTTAGCTGTTGGGCTACTGTAATAACGATATGCTTGTGATATCGGTCTTGATGAGTTAGTTAATGGTCGTAAAATGCGCAACATGAAGGATAGAATAAACTAATCTATATTTTTTTTTTGACACTTCAAGGGGGAGAACGCTGAATCTCCGCAAGAATTTACAGTCCTAGTGTTTTTTTGTCTTTCAAAGCTCTCTATTTTATGCCTCCAATAGTGACATCGTCACTGCCCAATAGTTCTCTTGTATTCAAGAAGAGTTGATGTTGTTAAATAGCTATGTTGCCGAAACGAAGACTAATGATGTGGTTATAGGCTTTTTAGCCGCGCTTTATTCTCAGTAATATAATACAATAAAACTACTTTCTTATTTTTATTCTTCGCGTCTTTCTAACTGTGCATTGGTCTGTGGTTTGGGGAATTGGTGACAGGGACAGGCTGAGTATATGCCTTCATATATCATAGGAGGAGGTTCACTGCATCCTTAGTCTTTGTTTTGACAACATAGCCATTATGCCTACTACAGTTGCCGTTGCCTTTACTCCGATCTCGGATGTGGTTCTTGGTAACTTCTCCAAACAGTGTTGACAATATCCGATCCACGTTCGTGCTTATTTCTTGGTCTGTAACAGTATTTTTCAATCATGTTTCTCATCAAGCTCCAGTTCGAATGCAACTTTACTTGCTCTATGGGAACACCCAGCGATGCTGCATTCGTGCTTGCTGCTGATTGCAGAGAGTGAGCCTTGAACTTCTTTGCATTGGCTCCAGAATCCTTCATCTTTCGACAAAGTAAAGTAACAAGTTGACCAAGATTGTCGAAGACCCCAGGTCATTATTGCGGTTAGTACTAATGACTGCTGACAGTTACTAGAAATTCTGATAATATTCATTTTTGTAGTTGCGAAATGATGAGGATAACGACTTTGGACTTAGATACAATTTGTATTGGAACCAGAAACTGAGGCTAGGTTGACAAGAGCTATTCAAGAGGAGAACCGACAAACAATTGTCGAATTGAGCAAGTTGGCAAATAGAATTATTTGACAACTCGCAAAGAAGGCTATTATTATTATAAATTTTATCATGTAGTATAGTGAGGGACCTAAAACTTATTCTTTAAAATACATAGGTTTATGGTTCAGATGAGGACGTAGATGATGAACTTGAGGTTAATGAAAATGAAGACGATGAACATAAAGATGACGGAATATCAATTGCTTTAAAGCAGCTATCGGCTTTAGCTTCTGACGAGTAAGTACTTGATGTTAAGAAATAACGGTATACTTTTTATAACTGGTATTTTGTTATAAACTGAGTAGAGTGGGTCATCTGAAAATCATTGATTTATCGTCTCGATCAGCGTCACAAATACTTCAATCCGAAATCCTAGTCGGAACCTTTGATAAAATTACTACTGTAACCAATGTTGAACTTATAACCCTACCTGAATATGCTACACAACTCTTAAATGCTCTTGAAAGGAGCCCTCTTTCTTTGTCGCTTTTATGAAACGCTTTGTATATAAATGACTTTACGACAGGATTTGATTTCATACTTAATTTTGATGCCGCATTCATCAAGGTGACAATTCGTTACTTATACCATATTTTTAATATGTTCATATAATACTAATCTATGCATCTTTAGTTTGGATCTAATGTCTTCACCAGACAGTCCTCTAAATCAAAACATATTAGAAAGAACGGCTGCTGCCTACTTTATCATCTTTATCGTAAACCAATTGTTTATGTCGGATAACAATGTAATTGAGCTAGATTGATTAGAATGTGAGCTCTTTGCTTCGAAAAAATCAAAGTGGGATGGCGTGCTGTTCAAAGTTAAAGACAAGCCCTGCTCAGCAGATTTGATTGAATTTTCTGAGAGTTTAACGACAGGACACCAAATTGTAAAAACCAACGTAACGTAACGAAGCTCTACTCAAAAATGCTGCAAATTCTCAATACTCAGTCATCCTCTTCAACAGAACAAACGTTCTGTATGCGCTACTATAGTAATATTACGATCTATTTTTTACTCAATTACCATTCCTTTTTTTTTTTAAACAGAAAATTGCATATATTTTGAGAAGCTAATGACATGTTTGACAAGATAATCATTATAATAACTCGAGTATAATCTCACAGTAGAGCGTACATTCTACTCTACACTCCTCTATCGCATCTGATAAGGATAACTTATAATAACAATAATAATATAAGCATAAGTAACCACATTGACCACATTTATCATATTGACAACATTCAATCTCCCATATAAAATGCACATGCATCTTACTTTAATAATATTTAACTCTTCTTAATAAAGAATCTAATTCGCAAGTCATCGACTTAACTGCCTTTTTGCAATCACAAAACTGAATACAACAGCTAACCAGATACAATAACTCGATGTTTAGAGCCGTTCACGCCACAGTCCAGGCCTCCACTTCTCCAAGAAGACTGGTCAAATATGTACAAGAAATAACAAATGTTCTAGCTTGAAAACAAGCAGTTATTAAGCATACACTCAAATTACGGTGATTTTTAAGCTGTTCTTTTCTTTTCACAAACAATAGCACTAATAACCTACTAATAAATATTTGTCATGTATCTATCTCTATGTCACCCATATGAACGTCTTTCTTATCCAAATACTGTTTAGCCTAATTATTTCATAAGAGTCAGTAGCAGTAGTAGTGCGGACAGATACCTTTTTATGGATGTCATCAACATGAAAAGAGGTTAAAGAAGTGAAAGTATTCTGTGTCATTATTTAAAGCGCTCTTCATTGTCGAAGCATTATCGTAACTTCGCTTGAAGTGATCTTGGTTGTGCCGCCCTCCTCTTCCTTTTTTCTTCTCGGTTTGTCTCTTTGTTTGTTACAGTCTCACTCAAGAAGATAAAGGATCACTGTGTTTTATTTTACGTTGTACAATTTGAACTAATAAAGAACAGAATGATTACAGCAACCAAGATCACTTGGCTCTCGTGTAATTTTCAATAACAATGCTGAATAAAACAGGCGCGATTCACAATTAGAGGAGTCAGTAACAAATACAAATACCGAAAATGGCTTGATTCGCAGCTTGATAAAGACGTTTTTTCTATGGATTACTTTTCTTTTGCCAATGAACTCCAAAACCCCAAAGAAGACTTCAAATGAATTATTCGTCGATCTATTGATAGTGCGTCGTGTGCTGAAAAGAACAATTGCTGTATATATATATATATATATAAGTATCACAATACTTCACCAATTATTTTTGGCAAACAGCGATGTAGTTGAATTGGCTTGGGCCGAAGAAAGAACTTCAGCTTTTGACAGAACGTACAAGATGGATTTGCATGAGGTTTTTCGGTAAAAATAACGCGTTTTCTTATGATAGGTAACACTATGTATTTTGAAAGATTACGGAACACAATGAATCCAAGTTAAGATCCATTGCTGCTGAAATTACTGTTCCTAAACACAAAGGCTTCTTAAGGAGAAATTCCGGAGAAAGAAAGCCTTTGCTTTGCAAATGATCTCCAAATAAAATTTGAATTGTTATTATCCAATAAAATTTTTCAGTCGTCTCTCGAATATTTGTTCTCATTTTAGGTTAAAATCCTGTGTTCTTTTCCCTTTTGTCAAAAAATTCAACGCGCTCTCCTTAAAAAAAATTTTAAAGATGCAGGCCCCAGTGATTGTTATGAGTAAGAAAACAGGCTATGGTACAACAACCAAAGAGAGAGACTTATGTATTTAAATAGATACCAACATGGAACGTGAGTCAGGACGTAAGGCTCAGCTCTCAAATATTACTGCTGCCAAAGTAAGTTTATTTTTTTATTTGATTGATTCTGAACGTAGTATATTTCATAGACTGTAGCTGATGTCATCCGCACCTGTCTTGGTCCTCGATCGATGCTCAAGATGTTATTGGACCCCATGGGCGGCATCTTGTTAACAAATGATGGAAACGCCATTCTCCGTGAAATTGAAGTGGATCATCCAGCTGCTAAAAGTATGATTGAACTTTCTAGAACCCAAGATGAAGAAGTAGGCGATGGAACAACCAGTGTCATCATTCTTGGTAATTTAAACAAAAAGAAACAAGATGGTCTTTTTTTTTTTGACACTCTATACATATAGCTGGTGAAGTCCTCGCTGGTGCTTTACCTCACATTAATAACAACATTCACCCTGTTGTGATCATCAGTGCTTTCAAAAAGGCTTTAGAAGACGCTTTGACCATTGTCGAAGAAATCTCTACTCCTGTTGATATCAATAATAACGAAGAAATGACAAATTTGATCAAATCCTCTATTGGCACCAAGTTCACAAGCACCTGGAGCGACCTAATGTGTAAACTTGCTTTGGAAGCTGTGCGTACGGTAGCTCTAAAAGACGAATCGACTGATAAAATGGAAGTTGATCTCAAACGATACGCTCGTGTCGAAAAGATTCCTGGTGGAGAAATTGAACAATCACAAGTGCTGGACGGTATCATCTTGAATAAGGATGTCACACACCCCAAGATGCGTCGTCGTATCGAAAACCCACGTATCATCTTGCTTGACTGCCCTCTTGAATATAAAAAGGGTGAATCTCAAACAAATATCGAAATTACAAAGGAGGCCGATTGGAACCGCATTCTTCAGATTGAAGAAGAACAAGTCAAGGCTATGTGCGAAAAGATCATCTCTTTAAAGCCTGATTTAGTCTTTACCGAAAAGGGTGTTTCTGGTAATAATAATATAAAAAACGTCTATTATCATTTAACTCACTACTCTTAGATCTCGCACAACATTACTTTGTCAAGGCAAATATCACTGCCATTCGTCGTGTCCGCAAAACAGATAACAACCGTATTGCTCGTGCTGTTGGCGCCACCATCGTGAACCGTGTGGATGATCTTAAGGAATCCGATGTTGGTACCAAGTGTGGTCTCTTCAACATTGACAAGATCGGAGACGAATACTTTACCTTCTTGACCAAATGCCAAGACCCCAAGGCTTGTTCTATCGTATTACGTGGTCCCAGCAAAGATATTATTAATGAAGTTGAACGTAATCTTCAAGACGCCATGTGTGTTGCCCGTAATGTCTTCTTTAGTGCAAAACTTGCTCCTGGTGGTGGTGCAACAGAAATGGCTGTCGCTGTCAAGCTTGAAGAAAAGGCCAAATTGATCGAAGGTGTCGAGCAATGGCCCTACCGCTCAGTTGCTGAAGCTATGGAAGTCATTCCTCGTACATTGGTTCAAAACTGTGGTGGAAATGCCATCAAGACCTTAACACAGCTCAGAGCCAAGCATACTGCTGGTGAACACTCTTTTGGTATTGATGGTGAAGCTGGTAAGGTCGTCGATATGAAGGATTACGGCGTTTGGGAACCCAGTGCTGTCAAGGTTCAGACAATCAAGACTGCTATCGAGGTAAGATAGACACAATTCAAAAAAAGGCTTACTTATCATTTGCTTCTATAGTCTGCATGTTTATTGTTGCGTGTTGATGATATCGTTTCGGGTCTTTCAAAGAACAAACAAATGGCTCCTCAAGGAGCAGCTCCCGAGGTAAGATATGAAAATAAAAAAAAGTAAAAGATAATTAACCCTTTATTGATAGGCTATGGAACAACCACAACAGTAGAATGAAAAGAAAAAATAAAAACAAGACAACCAATTCCCCCTCTCTTTTTTCTTCTCTCTGCCCCCTCATTTATCCGCTTAAACAAAATAAAAAATTCCCAAGCGCAAAAAAAGTCACGCGTATATATTTAGTGTGTATTCCAAAGTAGCATAAATGTTTTTTTTTTTTTTTTTTTCATATATAAAAATGGAGCCTTCAACTGTTGATAAAATGAAAATGGGTGCTGCTATGGGAGGCACGGTTGGTTTATGTATCGGCTTTGTTTTTGGAAGTATAAGTCTCATTCGGTAACTTGAGAATATTTCATATAATGCCTGTTATTAATGTGTATTTTTTGTAAGTTTTGGTCCAGGCAATAGTAATCCCATCACACTACTCAGTAAATATATGCTTGGATCTGCTGCTTCATTTGGTCTTTTCATGTGTTTGTATATCCTCATCTATGTATGACCTATATCTCATTCATTTTACATATAGCTGTTGGTACCGTAGTTCGTTCTGAAAACAGGTTACCCATGTCAGCCTATGAGAGACGATTACCCGTGATTATGAAACAAAGAGACAACAAATAAATGTATATATATTACAGAAGAAAAAAAGAAGCAGCTGATTTTATTTACGTGTATTTTGTGAAATCAAGAATCGCCTCTACGGTATGCATTTTGTTAGACTCGGCATAATTATTAGGATTGGGTGTTGTATTAGGCGTCGATGAGGCACTATTTGTCTTTACCGCCAATCGTTCCTTAATTCGTAGAATCTGTCGTAATCGTTCTCTCCAATGCGTCACGTATTCGCGTTTGGCACCCGCCGACTGCCAAAACACCTGAGCAAAGATGTTGGCATGAATAGCCGCTTGACGCACAAAGGCAGGTAGGGACTGAGCCGAGACCAGCTTGGGTTCAAACAGCGGGCCGATATCAGGCATGTCCGGTCGACGTTGCATCTCAACCTTGAAAAACGTGTTTTCAGCTCCTCCTAACGCGTGCGTAGGCGAAATCGCTTCGGTCGAGATCGAATGAGGCGAGACGACAATGTTGATAAAGTTGAATTGTGAAGGGAGTGTGTCAAAGGCATAGTCTAGCCCAGAATCATTGTAGACGATCGTCACATAGTCATTTCCAATATGCCGTTTCTTGGCACTGCACTGTGGGTCGCGGTCCAGATGAGTTGGCATCAGCGTTGCAATATGGAACACGGCCTCGGTCACGTCGTCTTTCCAAAAGTAAGCAAAGCGTCCGTCAATATCAGCTTCCCTATCCAATCCTCCAGAATTGCCTGTGCGCCCGCGCAGCCTCTCGATGGTGCCGAGAGCGTTCAAGAATCGAACGTAGTCTGGAGACCCATACGTGTTGGCCAAGATGTCGACTTCGTGTCGCTGGCCTTTGCCGACGTACAGCACGCCGATCTTGTGAAAGTCAACGACGGGTATACGGTCAAATGTGGCCAGGGTGCGTGCGGTGGATTCATCATTAGGCAGAGGTGGAGATACATCAATCGCACGTGTTAGGTCGGGGTAGTTGTTGAGTTGAAGGTATAAGAATCCGGGGTCTATCGATAGATCGGTTTTTAATAGGTGCGAAAGATTGTTTGAAGCGGGTGTTGTCGTGGCTGGCTCTGACATGATGTCGCCAATCACCTCCTCTGGTAGTCGCTTTTCTTCTCCCTCTTGGTCGTCTGTTTCCGTGTGTTGCATGATTTTGTTGGCAAGAATATCAGGCTGGTATTGCATCATCAGTAAGGCAGGTAGCGTTCTGTAATCGATACCATCCGACTTGAGCTTGTTTTCTACATAGCACATCATGGATACAGTGCCTGAAGGACGTCGAACGGTGACTTCGACCCAGCCTGCTGATTTGGCCGTGCGCAAGGTCAGTAGAGTATGACCATAGACCCACGTCTTTTGACTCTGTTGTTTCAGCGATGGTGAGCTTCGGTTGTCATCATGATCACCCATCAGTATCTTGGACACGATTGATTTTTCAGGTGCCAGATCCACATCAGCAAATGAAAATCGCGAGAGCATATCAATGCATGTATACGTTTGCTCATCAATCATCCTTGGGTTGCCGCCTAAAAGGCGTTGAATGATGAACGGAACATGCTTACGCCGCTCTCTCAGTGGTATAGACGTGAACCAGATCGTGATCACCATGTAGGCCATCACCAACACGTACTGCTTGAGCGCACCTTGGCCAGGATCCACTGTAGGAGATATGGGCGAGTTCAATGCGCTGTTGGGGCCACTGGAAAGCAACGGAGATGTCATGGGTGATTGTGTTTGCTGTGATCTTGAGTGCTGCAGATAGTTCAAGGCAATCGCAAATACGGGCTTATACATATCGCCCGTGAAATTGGCATAGAGATTCGGTAGTCTCGCAAGCGCGGATAGAAATTCTAAAATATGCACAGATACACTGCTCACCGAAATGATTTGAGACATGCGCTGTAGTATCTCGTTCAGCATCTTGGTTACCGACAGAGGCATCTCGTAACAGCATACTAGCAGTGCATTGATACAGAGACGCGTGGCAGCGGTTACTTGTGTGATGCCTATATAAAACGCATAGACAATCTCATCCTGATCTTGTTTAGGATCAGTAAAGATACGGCGATACGAGATGAGGATCGTCAACAGGTTATAGGCATGCACCGTAAGGTCATTGCGTTTCACGTTGACAGGCAGATTGACGACGTTCTCGAGAAACTTGCGGTTGCTTATCCATTTCACAAGACATTTTCTGAGTTTGTTGATGGACGGTGAGGCGCCACAGAATAGGTGCTTGTTACTCAATTGTTGAGGTAGTCTCTTTAAAAGGAACTGAACAAGGTGCCAGTTGGAAGAATCCGAGAGGACGAGAATGTAGGATTTAAGCATGTCGTCAATATTCAAAACGGTCGTGTCATCTTCTTCACTGGACTTGTATGAGACAACATTTGGGTTGGGATAAAATACGAGCTCTTTCAACAGTTGACTATCATCCGCTTGTTGTTGTTGTTGTTGTTGTGGCCTTGATGGACCAAGCAAAAGACTGTCTGCTCTTCTTCTTTTCTCTTTCTCTTCTCTTCGCTTTTGCAGTTGTAGTCTGGCATTATGAATAAACCCTTGTGGGTCATCTGTCATGTCTATATAAATAATGTGTAAACAATCACTGTTTTTCATACATCCGAAATACTTACTGTCATGTATTAAATGGAGATGATGGTTTGTGGGACATCGTAGTCTGAGAAGTAAGTCAAGAGCGATAATCTTTGGACCACCATAAGGACACGTCAGATCAGACGGATCATTTGCGATTTGCGTGATAATGTTGAATGTTTTTTCGCATAGCTTTCCGTTGGAGGCTAACAGTAGATTCTCAAAGACTTCTGATAATCCACACATGGCAGGCACACCAATGCAGTAATTTCGTGTTCCCAAAGTCCCGTCATTCGATACACATCGACATCGAGCGCAATCACTGAGAGTCAAGACGAGTTTATCAAAGATATCTATGTTTTGACAATCAGAGAGAGAAGATACCAAGAGATCGATACCGGTTTGTCGAATACCAGGATCTGTTTCTGATGACAGGTTCTGCATCATGTTGATCACAAGTGACTCATAAATGATCTCTGAATAAAAGTCCTTGACGAATGTGCAGACATCACTGACAATCATCAACATCTTGAGTCGCACGGTGGATGAGGTGTGGCTATCGATAAAGAACGTCTTGGTCATTTCCTGTAAGAGATCTAGCCAGTCATCACTTGAGGGCAGAAAACTATGTTCGACCACATAATAGTCCATGAGTAAAAGTGCTGTCTTGTCAGAACAGTAGCCACGTAGACGGTACAAGACCTGGATCAGACGGCTCACGGGGCCCTTATAGGTCTTGTCGACATACATCTGAACGAGGATATCAGCCAATCGAGCAAACTGGACGACCGTCTTCACGCCCAAGGTATTATTCTCCAACACTGCCTTTTGCACATCAAAGAGATGGACGTCATGACTACAGTTGTAGTCTGTCATTTTGAGTATATAAAGCGTGCAGACATCAATCACGTCCCAAACGAGATCCCAGTCCATGAAGGTCAAGGCATTAGATTGGATAGCTAGCGTGAGCGCCTGCAGGATAGCTGTATTGACCGGATCACTGTCGTTGGCGACGGCTCGTTTGAAATACATGAGAACGACAGAGTCCGTCACATACGTTTCTGATTTCCCATTATTTCCCCATACTGTTTCACTCAGCAGGACGGTTGCGCCTTTGATCAGAGTCAGCGTGTGGGTATCGAGCGGCTTCTGATCCAAAAATTTGCAGAGCGTCAGTATAGCCGAATGAGCACAGTGAGATCGCAGGAGGTTTTGAAAAATGGACCAGTATTTTTGTTGATCGAGCATGGTTGCAGATGCTGAGAGGATATCGAGGAAGGCTGTGAGAGCATCAAAGGGTACAAATCGGTATCGAACAACGACATCAGCAAATTCCAGGCATGCTTCGATATCGCTTACATGGTGAGAGGCAAAGAATGCCTTGTGTGTCGCTTGAATCATAAAAGTGACTTCATGCTCTTCGAATAAGGCAAAATTGAATTTGGCAGTAACTGTGAGCAGATGCAGTAAATCACTTAGATAGGGTATGGGTCGTGCTGCATCTGTGTTTTTATGGTATTTCTCTATAGATGTGTCTAGCCAATGAATCAATAACTTGCTTATGTTCTTTTCAAATCCAGAAATGTCTCGTCCGCCTTTAGAGAGCGCATAGAGCACCCGATACATGTCTGCAAAATCGTCCCAGTTGAAGTCATGCTTTAGTGACGAATAAAACGTGACCCTAGCCATTCCCAATTCTGAATATTGCCCCATGATACAGGCTAATATGAATTCATATACAGCATGTCTAGCCTCACGAGGGTTGCTGGGTTCAAGAATGTCTTGAACAGTAAAGAAGACATCCTCCAAATGCGTGAATCTATAGCTTTTGCATAGCTCTGAAAACGACAATAGGTGTTTGCAGCGAAAGACGAGAGACTGTGAGGAAGATAAAAGTGGTAAGACAGGTCGAGCGTCGAGTGGTCGTGAAGGATCATTGTTGGTGATGTTTAGACATGATTCGACAGAGACAGACGAAGCACGAGGTCGAAGTATGTTGCTTAACCAACTATTGTTATTATTATTATTATTACTGCTATTACTAACGGTGTTGCCTATTGGAGGTGGTTTTGGTGGATTATTATGATTCGACATTTCTTAAAATAATATATATATTTATATACACACACACAAAAGCGCACACGCACAAAGTAAAGTGAAAAAGAGAGAGCCTTTTTTTTTCTGCGCTCGAACCACACACACATTAATTTTGGCTCAGATTGACGTGACTGTAAATAGGCTTTTTATTAAAATTTGAATACTTGATCAGAAAGTTGACTAACAGCACGAGGTTTATCATAACCCAAGTCAACCAAATGTTCTGTCATAGCCTTGATCATTGGTAAAGGTCCACAAAGGAGAATTTTGATATCATTTGCAGGAGCAGGACAGCGCTCCTTGATCATGTCTGCAGTAATAAATCCGGATCCTTGAGTCCAGTTCTCGGGTGGATTATTCAAGACGTGGTAAACAGAGATATTATCGTGCTTTTGAGCAATTTCGTCTAATTCTTTACGAAGCAAGATATCTTCTTCACTCACATTACCAAAGATAAGATTCACTTTGGTTTTATCAGCAGGGTTCTTGACGATGGCATGGATGATCTAAACAATATGTAAGTATTGCACACATGTACTATAGTGTCATATTTACCTGAAGCATAGGAGTAATACCAGTGCCACCGGCAATCATGCCAATTTCTCTGCACATATTAGGTGTATAAACAAAGTTGCCCTTGGGTCCACGAACGGATAATTCATCTCCAAGTTTCAATTCACTGAATAATCTAGAGATGTTACCATTTGGATAAGTCTATATACTATAGTTAGTTGTCTTTTTCTTTATCGTGCATATATATATGTACATACCTTGACCAATAAATCAAAATGGCCACGATCATCATCTGAACTAGTTGGTGTATAGCTACGAGAAACCTGTTTACCGTTGATTTCGGCCATGACTGAAACATGCTGTCCGATAGGAAGACCCAAGACAGCATCTTTACGGGGTAAAGCAAAACGATAGCTAAGAAAAAAAAAGAAGGTTAGATCTATTTTGATATATTGTTGTTGATTTCTATCTTACATGGCTGTGTTATGGGAAATAGCAATCTTTTCCATCAATTTGAACCTTTTGTATACCTTTGCGTCCAAGACATCGCCTAAACAAAAAAAAAAATTTAGACAAGGTTACCATAGTGATAAATAGACTTACTCTTTTTGTTCGCGAAATAATAAGCAGTTCCAGCTGCAAGAATAGCAGAGACAATATAAGGTAAGAAGCCTTGAACGTTATCCATGACCTTTTTTTTTAATAAAAGAGAAAGAAAGAAAAGAGCAAGAAAATTTTATTTAAAAAAAAAGGAACCAGATATATAGTCCAATAGTTTGGGGGAAACGAATGAACAAATCAGCATGTGAGATTGAGACCCAAATTTTGAGAGCTGGCTCATATTTTTACCACTTTTTTGTCTGATTCGCTCATTCTGTAAGTTTAAATCTGCATGCATAACAATAACTGTTCATTTTGATTTTCCCATCATTAAACTGATAAACTTGTCAAAAATCAACTTTTTTTTTCTTTTCATATGGAAATTGATTAGAGTCATTTTCTTTTTAAAAGCATTGGACACCTCTTCCTGATGATGTTCTCGAGGTTGAATATGAAGTGAACACCTGATCCAAAGAAATAAACAAAAACCTTATTGACTGCTCAAAGATAGATGTCATTTTAAAAGTTACTAAAAGGCTAAAAGGGAGAGAGAAAAGAAAGAAAGAAAAACAGAGAGAAGGGAGAATATCGATTGAGAAAGGTTCATCTTTTTTTAACTCCTTATTGTTTTCATCCTTCATCTGAGTTTTTCTGTCTTCTTGTAACACGATTCTTTTTATTATTCTCTCTTTCTTTCTTTCTCTTCCTTTCTTTTCTTTCTTTTTTTTTTAAAAAAAAAAGACACTAGTTTATCTGGGGATCGTCTCTTCTTTTTCCTCCCTTTCTTACTTTCTCTCTCTTACCTTTTTTTTCTATTGTTTTTTTTTTTTGTCAAGAAAGCATGTCTAAGAATAATAAAGAAAAGTCGTCTTTCTGGAGAAAATTGGGTTTAGGAAAAAACAAGAGCTCGAATGCTTCTTTAAGCTCTGAAGCAGGTTAGATAAATAAAGTTAAATATTTCATATTTTACTCATTTATGAATAGCATGTCATGATGATAAACAAGACGCTGTTTCCATAAAAAGTCATAGGCATCCAAGGTAAACAAGCGAACATATGCATTGATATCCTCTTGTTAATATATATCAATAGCATGCCTCGTACTTCATCATTTCACAAGAGGCAACACAGTAGTCCATTATTTACCGAGGACCTCCCTCCGATACCTCATGGAGATATACCAAAACAATCAAATAACGAACAACACGTGGATCAGAGTGAACCCTATGTCATATTGTCTAAAAGTCATCTGGATGACTCTCCGACAATTCAACAAGATGAACAAAAAGATAATCAAGCATTGTTGCAACAAGAAGTATCTAAACTGAAAGAAGAGCTCGAAAAGGAAAGATCGGTGGTTGATTCATTACGAAAACAGAAAGAAGGTAGGGTAACTTGTAATAGACTATATTAATTAAAAATTTATTATATTTTTTTTTAAAAGCTATCACCAAGGATCTGGATTATCTTGGTTTGACAGTGGATGAATTATACGCTGAAAAGTCAGAGTTATTACAACAGTTGGAAGAAGAAAAGATAAAGAATCAAAGACAGCTGGAGGACATGAATGAGATTATGAACAAGATGAAAGCAAATGCTGATAATGCAAGAGATCAATCATTTGCTGTAGATCAATATAAATCAGAGTTGGAAGTAAATAGATTAAAGGGTACACAAAGCTCGTATTAACGGCATTCTATTAGAATCACTTGATTGAGTGTAAACAAGAAAAGAGACAACTACAACAGTCTATTGAACTTGGAGATAAAAGAATAAGAGAATTGACTATCGAACTGAATGTATCAAGAGAACAAGTCGAATCACTGAAATTGACAATGGATCAACTGATTCAATCTCATGCCGCAGAAATAAGTCGTGTAACAGCTTCGGCTGCCGCTGCTGCTGCTGCTGCTGCATCGGCAAACAATAAGAAAGCACAGAGGTAAAACAAAGAGCAAAAAATGTAACGTGAAAACTAAATGACGACTAGTTACCACATGAATACACCCAATGGATCACCACAACTTCCTCCCAAAGAAGAGGATGACCTGTGTTGTTCACCTATTCCTAGTAACTTACCAGCACCCTCTACTCCCACACCCTTTGGTACCCCACAATCTATGGATAGCGATTACCGCATCAAGAATGAACTTGATGCATCTGAAGAAAAGGATCTTGATAGTCAATTGATGAAACTTACCAAGGAAAAGGAAAAGGTAAGAAAAAGTTAGCTTTTCTGGCTTCTTTCTTACTCATAAAAACTATATAGCTTCAATCATTTTATTCAAAGATTCCATTATCAGGCGGAGGCCCTCAATCACGACGACGTAAAGAAGAACTTGAAGCAATGCTGGATCAAGTAGATTCTCAACTTAGTAAAGTTAAGCAAAGAATAAGACGCTCCTAAATTATTTTCATTCTATGCTTCACCTCCCCTCCTTTCGACTTTCCTTTTTATTACACACACACATTCATATTATCACACAGCATATTCCACTTTTTTATATATCTTATAGCCTTGAACCTTTAGAATTCCCATTCATTTACTCCCCCCTTTTCTTTCCTTTTTTTTTCTTTTCATATACAAAATCATTTAAACAAACTGACAAAGTAGCTTTCCTTTAACCAAATAAAGAAAATGCATAAAATTCTCTCCAACTCGATACATGCTACACTACTTCCATATGGATTGAAAAACAACGAGTTAAAGACAAGTGGTCAAACCATCCATTCTTGGCTGTAAAATCCATATTTTTGTAAATAAAAGAGTAGAAATGAGAGTAATAACTGCTCTGCTTGTTTGAAGCAGCTGTCAAGTACTTGAAAGCAAGTCTCGTATGCATCTTTGAATGCATATAAGGTTATTTGCTTTTGAGGACTGCTACTGTTTATCACAATGCCAGACTGAAACGACGACAATATTTTATTGGTCAACATACTCTAGCAGCATATTTTTCTCGTTCTTTTTTTTTGCGTAGTTTCTTACATTGATTGACAATAAAATGAATCTTATGCCAACAATGGAGATCACGGGAGATTCTTTTCATTTTAAACGTAAATACACATCAGTTACCAAGAGACGACCCAGGACGACATTGACAGGCATATCAAAGAGACAAAATATAAAAAAAGAGAGCCAGTTGAATAAAAGAGCCATACAAGACGAACTAGGAATAGAAGCAATAAGATATAGTCAACCAGTACTAGAGGGTTATGTGCTATACATAGACAAGTCTTTATCTAATAGAAAGGCCCTGGCTCAAATAGCAATAGCAATGAGGGCGCAAGTCAAGGATACGATGGATAAGAAAAGCGTAACGCACTTGATTCACGGACCAAAGACAGGAAATACAAATTCCAAGGTGATTCATGACGCCTTGAAACATGGCATACATAGAGTGTCACCTTTATGGCTGACAACATGTTATAAAGAACAACAATATGTGTCAACTGAGTTATACCCTTATGATGTCGATCCAAGAAAAGAACGATTAAAGCCTGAAGAAAGTGGCGATGTAGAAGATCCATTTAATGTTAAAGAAAAGATACCTGATTATGAAGAAGAAGAAAAGGAAGAAGGAAGAAATGATCATCAGATGAGAATTGATAATTATTTCTTTGTTAAAGATAGTAATAATAACGTATCTCAGCAGCAACAACAACAACAAGAAAAAGAAGAAGAGAAAGAAGAACAAAAGGAAATGAATGAAGCTGAAAGAAAGGAATACGAAGAAAGAGCAAAGATGATTAGAGAAATAGTAGAAGCAAGGAGAGCTAAAATAGAAGCAAATAATAAAAAATCAAGACAAAGTCCAAGACAACAATCTCAAAAGAAGAGTACAAAAAGGACTCAACTGTTCCCACCTACTTCCGAATACTTTTCATATGAAGGATTAAAGATTTGGTATGGTGAACAACCGCTGGAACCATAAACTGTGAATACAAAATAAAGCATATATTTAGTTGTGCATTTCATGTGATCGATACTATTGTTTTTTATTTTACTAATGAATCACGAACAAGTCTGGCGAGAACTTTGTATTAATGCCTTTAATAACCAGACAGAAGCAAATGATTTTGTGTTGTTTGTAGAAGGATGTAAGACAGCTACAGATAACGGTTATGCTTGGACAACCCAACGACCTGATTACCAGCAACTACTTTGCAACATTGGCTGTTCAAATGGCGCCGAACACACCTTCACATTACCTTCAGAGACATTTGCACAATTGGCGCAAATCAAACGAGAGGCCCGTACTGAATGGCACAGACGTCGTCAAGAAGAGTTAAAGACACACCTAAAGAAAACGTTGGCCGAGATACATCCACTTTCAGACTTGACTCAAACTCAACGATTAGCCCTTATCAAAGAATTTGTCAATGCACACAAGACTGATCTAGGATCGGTCCCATTCATCAGTGGTCTCAGAGGCTTGTTAAAATACCAACTAGCTCATAAAGATCGATTAGCAGAATGGTCACTGAGTGAATATATCCTGACTCAAAACAATGAAGAAGCCATAGAGGCCTATGTACGGTTACTCAAGGGCATACTATGCATGCAGCTCGTCTATCAAGACGAGATAGAAACGAATGAGAGCATAGTAATCGATATAGAAGAACATCAAGAAACTCTTCTCTGGCGTATGAATCCCAACCTTTCAAACGGTGCCATCCGTGACATCCTTTACAGCTTACCGTCGTCATCGGTAGACAACACAAGTTATAGACTATCCGATATACCTCGACAAAAAGAGCAAAGTGTGTTGGAGTGGATCATTCAATGGTTAACTCACTGTTTGTCTTTTTTACCACAAATAAAAACATAGCATGTTTTCCATTTTTATTTATTTATTTAATGACCAAGGGCAGCGATGGCAGAGTTGACATCCTTAACAGCATCAGCCTTGGCTTCAGCAGCCTTCTTTTGAATGGCAGCAAGGGCAACCTTACGTTGGTAGTAAGCAGCAGACTTGGCCTTACGCTTCTCTTCGAGCTTGGCAACAACATCTTGGTACTTCCATCCAACTTCGTGGGAGATACGACCGATGGTGGTGTACTTGCGACCAGGCTTAAGACGGAGGACACGGAGAGCGTCGGGAACGACCATGCGCTTGACACGGTCATAAGGAGCAGGAACACCTTCGAAAAGCTTGATGCGGTCCAAGGCAGCAGCACCACGAGCGGTCTTGTGGGGAATCATACCACGGATAGCCTTGTACAAGATACGAGAAGGAGCACGGAAGTGGAAAGGACCGCGACGAGGGTTAACGACACAACGCTTGTTGAGGTAGGCGTGGTACTTTACTATACTGAAGGTTAATATCTTCACTGGATCAACATTTGTATATACATACACTTGTTACGGAAGAATTCGCCAGAGACATTTAATTCTTCGCAACGGACAACAACGACCTTTTGACCATTGAGGGCTTGCTTGGCAATGATGGAAGCAAGACGACCGAGAAGGTGACCCTTACCGTCAATAACAACAACCTAATGCATGTAGGTTAGTAAAGTTGATGTGAAGCAAGGCAGTAACAATGTCAGATTTGTATCCTTTTCACAAACACACACACGCACAACACTTCGTTGCCTCTCTCTCTCTTTTTTGGGTCTTTATTGTTACTGCAGTTTAAGATGATGTTATACCTTTTCAAAAGTTGACATTTCTGAAATAAGGATAAAAAGAGAGAAGGAACAAAAATTTTTAAGTCATACGCATGTTTTATTTCCAGTGTGTCCTTCTGTGGCTTGTTTATAATTTTTGCGTGTCTGTGGCTTAGATCGATCTGGAGTCACTCTTGAATCTTGCCCTTGGTCCTTTGAATAAAAAATAAAAATTCTCTCAATATTTTTTTCTTTTTTTCTTTCCCCAGAATTATTGTTTGAAAACATGACTAAATATATTGTTGTCTCTGGTGGCGTCATTTCTGGTATTGGTAAAGGTGTTATTGCATCCAGTACTGGTACTCTCTTGAAGACATTGGGTCTTCGTGTAACAGCCATCAAGATTGATCCTTACCTCAATATTGATGCTGGTTTGATGAGTCCTTTAGATCATGGTACGCTAAATATGCTGTGAAGAGAAATAGTTTTCTGATATCATATGCGTTTAGGTGAGGTCTTTGTATTGAATGACGGTGGCGAAGTCGATTTAGACTTGGGCAACTATGAACGTTTCCTTGATGTCGAATTAAGCCGTATCAACAACATCACGACAGGTAAAATCTATAGTGAAGTCATTGAAAAAGAACGCAAAGGCGATTATCTCGGCAAGACTGTTCAAGTCGTCCCCCACATTACGGATGCTATCCAAAGCTGGGTCGAACGTGTTGCAGATTTACCTGTTGACGATTCTGGAGAAAAGCCTGATGTATGTATTATCGAATTGGGTGGTACTGTCGGTGATATTGAATCTGCTCCCTTTGTCGAAGCCATGCGTCAGTTCCAATTCCGTGTCGGTCATGAAAACTTTTGTTTGATCCATGTGTCCTTGGTCCCTGTTGTCGGTTCCGTTGGCGAGCAAAAGACAAAGCCAACTCAAATGAGCGTTCGTGATCTCCGAGGTGCTGGTCTCTCTCCTGACTTGATTGCCTGTCGTTCCTCCAAGCCCTTGGATGCTAGTGTTGCCTCCAAGATCTCCATGTTTTGTCACGTTGCTCCTGAACAAGTCTTGGCTGTTCATGATGTATCCTCTGTTTACCATGTCCCTATTTTGATGCGTGAAAAAGGTGTCATCGACTTCTTCCGTCGTCGCCTCAACTTGGATTCCATCAAGATTCCCGATGATCAACGTTTAGCCGGTGAAGAATTATGGAAGAAGTGGACCACCTTGGCTGGCAGCTATGAACATCTTCATGAAAAGGTCACTATTGCTCTTGTCGGTAAATATACCGATCTTCATGACTCTTACATCTCCGTCTACAAGGCACTCGAACATGCCGCACTTGCATGCAAGCGTAAATTGATCATCAAGTGGATCGAAGCTACTGATCTGGAATCAGAAACACTCAAGACCGATCCTATCAAGTTCCATGAATCCTGGCAAAATCTCTGCTCTGCTGATGGTATCCTCGTTCCTGGTGGATTCGGTAACCGTGGTATCGAAGGTATGATCATGGCTGCCAAATGGGCTCGTGAAAACAAGATCCCTTACTTGGGTATCTGTTTGGGTATGCAAATCGCTGTTATTGAATTTGCCCGTCATGTCTGTGGCATGGCCGACGCTGAATCTGCTGAAATGAACCCTGATACAACCACACCTGTTGTTGTCTACATGCCCGAAATCTCCAAGACTCATATGGGTGGTACCATGCGTCTTGGTCTCCGTCCTACTGTCTTCCAAGAAGGCACAGAAAACTCTCGTGTTCGTAAATTATACGACAATAAGCCCGCTGTGGACGAACGCCACCGTCATCGTTATGAAGTCAATCCTGAACATGTCGCCAAGTTTGAAGCTGCTGGCCTTAGATTTGTCGGTAAGGACGAAACTGGTCAGCGTATGGAAATTGTCGAAATGGAGAATCATCCTTACTTTGTTGGCTGTCAGTACCACCCCGAATACCTCACTCGTCCTTTGAAACCTGCTCCTCTCTTCCTTGGTCTCCTCTTGGCTGCAACTGGCCAACTTGATGCCGCTTTGTAAATACACTTCCCTTAGACTGTTTTCTCTCTATCATTTCTAAACATATGAAAATCCCTTGGAATTACTTTAATCATTATTAGACTTTGTGTGTGTGCAATAAATTGTAAATCTTTTTATGCTCTCCTCATTAAATCCTATTTTTATTTTACTACAGTGATGGATTTACGGATTGCAAAGCTTCTTCAATGTGCTCTTGCTTCACCTCCAATGATTGCGTTTTTAATGCTAATAAACCGGCTTTCCTTATCACAGCTTTAAGATCTGCACCTGTATAACCTTCTGTCAATTGTGCTACCCTCTCAAGATTCACATCAGGTCCTAGTCTTGTCTGCTTTCCCAACACATGCAAGATCTGTTCTCTTTCCTCTACATTAGGAGGACCTATATAAACGAGTCGATCTAGTCTTCCGGGTCTCAAGATGGAACTATCAATAGCCTCTGGATAATTGGTAGCGCCCAACAAGATGACACTTGCATTGGATCTATCCAAATGATCCATCTCAATCAAGAACTGTGAGATCAACTTCTTTCCGACATCACCACTGGTATCTCTTGAAGAAAAGATCGCCTCGAGCTCATCCAAAAACACCACACAGGGACTACACCGGGCAGCGGTCTGAAAGATACGAGATACGGCCTTTTCTGACTCGCCTACCTCTCCTTTGATCAGATCGGGTATACTTATCGTCAAAAAGTTGGCACAGGATTCTGTGGCGACTGCTCTAGCCAGCAGAGTTTTGCCAGTTCCTGGAGGTCCATACAGTAGCAACCCCTTTGAAGGGCGAATGCCAAGTCGTTGATAAGCATCTGCGTGTTGATAGATCCAAACTGCGGATTCCTCTAATGTTCTTTTTGCTTCTGTCAGTCCACCGATATCCTCCCAGCGTACCGGGTTTGGTTTCTCTGCCATGATCGTATCTAGTCCTGTCAACTTGACTTTATGAAGCGTATTTTTGAAATTGTCTATCGTCACTTTTTAAAAAAAGAGTTATAAAAAATATCATGATACGTGTTCTATGTCCCGTACCATATGCATTTCCCTCTAATAACGCGCTTTCTTCAGCCAATTGAAACCAATGCATGATATCTGCAGGAACAAACCCGTGAGCCATAAAAGATAGCTGATACATTTCGTCTTGATTTAGAGTAGTACGGATATAAAAATACGAGTCATAGATATGTTGCATGATGCACAGTCGCTCTATGGGTGTAGGAATCTGCAAGTGAATCTCATCGTCAAACCAGGATCTCACTCCCAAGGGCAGTTGATCTGGTCTTCGTGTAGTTGATATGACCATGATGTGATGTTGTTTTAGGAATTGAGAAAGCATTGGAAAGAGTTCATTGTCTTGTGGCTCGGATGCGTTTTTTGAGAAAAAGAGATCGAGATCTTCAATCAGCACTTTTTTGTGTACAATTAGTATTTAAGATGTCAATAATCACGTAAACATACATAAGGAGGTGTTCTGTTGGTTGGTTGCTTTCCATAAAAGTCGTCTAAATCCTTTTGACAGGTGACCATGATGACTTGCTGCCAGCTCACCCAGTATGGCTGTATACATATTGACATTGTACTGCTTGGCCAAATAAGAGGATATAAATGTTTTTCCTATGGTTAAAAGTTGATATAAAAACAAGAAAAACAGTTTTTTTTTTGTTACCTATGCCTGAATCAGCCTTCAACAAGATGTTGGGTGGCAATTGATTGTGTTTAAAAGTCAAATGAAATGCTTGATCTAATCTTTTTTTTGGTGAATCAATATACATTATCTCGTTAAGCGAAAAACAGAGAGAAACATAAAATGCAGTACCTTGCACCCTCTTCTCCATAACATTGTGAAGGATACGTCATGAATGAGAAAAAAAGTAATGTTTAAAGAAGTGAAAACGGGGTCTTTTCTATTTCCAAGCCCGAATACACTGTTTATTTTTATGGTACATCTTCTTCACGCACTTTGTGAAAAAATTCGTACACATGAGGAAAAAAAAAGTTTGGAACAATTTATTTGATGTAGTATACGGATTTATGAAGTATTATCGTAATTACACTTGAAGTGATCTTGGTTGTTCTCACCCTCCTCTTCCTGCTTTCTTCTCGGTTTGTCTCTGTTTGTTACAGTCTCGCTCAAGAAGATAAAGGATCATTGTGTTTTACTTTATGTTGTACAATTCGAACTAATAAAGAAAAGAATGATTACAGCAACCAAAAGCACAAAGCTCGAAGTATAATTAACAAAATTTGTTCGTTGCCAGCTTTTTCTTCGAAGCCCAATAGTGAACGCTGTTCAGCATATTTCTTAAATTATTGATTTCATCGAAGGAAATAGCTTACTATATGAATGCTGCGATGTAGAAAACGCAGCTCATACCACGTTCCTCCTTTGTCATTAGTGTATTTTTTCATGTTGATAGTCAGCACTTCGGGGTACTTGTTGAACTTTGTTACAATGGCAACATCATCTAAGTCTTTGTCTTTAACGTATGCTTCAATATGTGATGAAAACTCAATCTTTTTTTTTGATTTATAACAAGTCTTTTAGTTGTCAAATAAAAAGATCAGCTGTGTCTTTGCTAATGGATATGTCTTCATGTAGAGGGGTCCAATCGATGACAGCTGTTGTATTCAGCTTTGTAATTGGAAAAAGGTTATTAAGTCGACAACATACGAATTACATTCTTTGTAAATAAGATGCGTGTGCGTTTTATATGAGTAGAGAATCCAGGACTGCTATTTATATTATTGTCACTGACATTATTTATGCTTATATTATTCTTGATATAATGTACGAAATTTCATGTGGAAAGTGCACGAGTATTTTTCAATAAACTGTTCCAAACTTTTTTCCTCATGTGTACGAAAAAGGTGTATATGTCATGTATAAGCGCTACGCTTGCACAATTTGTTTATTATCATTTTGTCTTTGGTTCGACTTTTTCTTCTTTCCAACAAATTTAGGCACACTATCTCCTTTTAATAATGGATTATTTGCATAGGTTCCTGCAGAGAATGCATCTCTTCCACGTCTTGTAGAGGGTATCACTGGTTCTTCATCCTCTGAAGAAGACGATGATGAAGCTGAATCTATGTTCTCTACAATGACTTGCTTTGATTTACTATCAATTGTCATCACTTTCCGTTTTGAGCCCTCCGCTTTTTCAGACTGCTGTTTCCCGGATTTTCTTGCGTCGTCATCAAACAAATACATCTGTGAAAACAGTTCTCCATTGACCCTTGCCGCGTATCCAACAGACGCCGTCTCTTGCTTCTGTGGTTGATTCTGTTCAGCGCGTTTCCGTTTCGCTTCCGCAATCAATGCAGCTTCTTGATCAGAAGAAAGTATAGGCAAATGACAAAAAGTGCACGGACCCACGCCTTCTGCAACACATATGATCTTTCCACAATTCAAACAGTTGGGTGCAACCGTCAACAGTTCATGCTTGGTTGCCTGACATTGACACGGTTTTCTCTTTTTGGTATCTGTTTTGATATTTAATTCCTTCAAGGCAGTTTCCAGCGACATCTCCTTCTTCTTCTTTTTTTCCTGTTTTGGTTTATCTGTCAAAATGGCTGCGGATCGAAGGTCGTTGTTCGATTTGTTTTTCTTTTTTGATTTTCGTAAGCTAAAATAGATTTAGCATCCTGTCTCATTACTTTTTCTTTTTCTTTTTACTTTGAAAAGTATTCGTCTTCCTTCTTATGATGAACACTGATATTGACAGGCCACAATGTCTCTTGAGGTTGCTGTGTAGCTGGCAAATCGGGAAAAGACTCTGGAGTGGGTGTATCCAAACGGTTATTACTACCACTAGCAACAACAGTAGTCGTGTTCTGTCGCCTCTCGGGATGAAATCGACGTTCTGTGAATTCTTCAATAAATTTTAAAGCATCTTCACTTAGTCCAACCATTTCCTATCCATGATGAATATGATATTCAATGTTTTTAATATTTCCTTTTTACCATAAGGCGTTCACCAAAAGCTTCTGGTGTTTGTGTTGACATAAGGTATGGAAGCACTTGTGCACGAATTGTTTCTGGGTCAAAGCCCAAGAAGACACTCAGTTTGTCTTGTGCCCAAGTATCAAGTGTTGACATGTAAAATAGGATAATGTAAAAGAGAGAAGCTCTGTGGTCATATTTGCTCAAGTAAATCTATTCTCAGATTAAATAAATAGTCACAACAAGCTGCGGCAGAACACAAAGAGGGCCCTACTGTCCCCCTCTTCCAAGATGGATGCTGTCGAGCGATATGCCATTGGTTTTCCAAGAAAAACAACAAGAGAAAGAAGCATTGAAACCGTCAAAGATACATTTGTTAAAATAAGCTGTCAAAACATAAATTATACCAATAAAGCTGTTAGATCTTCAGTTTATCCTACATGGTGACTTATCTCTTTATGCCATGTTTCTCAAGACAACACTCTTTGTTGGGCAGAATGTAGTCCAAGAAAGTGAAGGTCCGAGTATGCGCAGCGTGCATACGTATCTGAGTTTAAATTTACGGAATTCCAGTGTGAGCAAGTAGGAGGAAGCCCAAAAGGAAGAGTCAAGCTGGCAAATGGATTGTTCTTTCCTTTTTTATCAGATTTCATCATGGGTAAGATCATCTACAAAACATACACATAGAGAGAGAGAAGGGAGGGGTAAAGAGATGGATGAATGGATGGATGGAAGAAATATATATATATATAGATATAAAGTGGATTGCACAAACCAGCTTAAAAAAAAAAAGAGAATGATGAGAGAGAGAATTTGACATGTTGAATGGAGCCGTCATTAACAACACAATTTGTAGGTAAGGGACAACCTAGAGGTTTGAACGCTGCTCGTAAGCTTCGTATTCACCGTCGTGATCAACGTTGGGCCGATAAACAATACAAGAAGAGAGCCCTTGGAACCGCCTACCGCTCATCTCCTTTCGGTGGTTCTTCTCACGCCAAGGGTATCGTTCTCGAAAAGATTGGTGTCGAAGCCAAGCAACCTAACTCTGCCATTCGTAAGTGTGTCCGTGTTCAACTCATCAAGAACGGTAAGAAGGTCACTGCCTTCGTCCCCAATGACGGTTGTTTGAACTATGTTGACGAAAACGACGAAGTCTTGATTGCCGGTTTCGGTCGTAAGGGTCGTGCCGTCGGTGATATTCCTGGTGTCCGTTTCAAGATTGTCAAGGTCGCTGGTGTCTCCCTCCTTGCTTTGTACAAGGAAAAGAAGGAAAAGCCCAGATCTTAAATTGCTTCTATCTATTTTTGTCTGCAAAATAAAACAGTACATATTCTTGAACGCTATTTAAAAAGTAAATGTAGCAACCATCTGTGACAATAGTTTGAACTTTGCCCTGCCCGTAAGAGTAGTAAAGAGGTGAATAAACAAGGAGAAATAAAGACTTGATGCCGGTGTATCGCTTCGGCAAATCCTGACGGGGGTCTTTATTAAACTATAGATAAACCGATGCTTAAAGTGCTTTTGGAGGAGGTTCTAAAGGAGAAACACTTGAAATTAATCTTTATGCATTCCTTCATAAAGTCTTCAGTAAAACCACGTGCGTGCAAGTACATTTAAAGTCCGTGCGACGAGAGGGTTTCGGGCCAAGGTTTTGCTTGTTCTTTTTCTTCTTTTTTTTTTTTTCTTCTTTGTTCATAGAATGTCTTTTAAAGCCAAACAACGAGCTAAACACGGTCATTTGTTTGGTGATGGCAAGTGTAATTCAAGCAGATATTCAAGCACATTACTTATACTTGTAATAGATCCTTTAAATGCGGCACTAGTTAGCAGCACAGATGACCCTCTTTTTGCACCTACCAAGAGCAGCCAAAGTACAAGGACAAGCTCACCAGTGAAAGTAGACCCATTATCACGCAATGATATAGACTCTAGCAGCAGCACGCCACTCTTTTCTCGCCGTACAAAAGCAGACAGTATATTTGGAGACATTGATGTTTCAAAACTCGGTAGGCGATCTCCAAATTCTCTAAGGTCAAACAAACCACTTGAAGAAGACGAGGACTTGTTTGGTGGGATGAGAAGAGCTCCTAAAAAGCCTCCCTCGATAGAAAGTAATGGCAATTCTATGCGAAAGCAACAACCAGTGAAAATAACAACAACAACAACAAAACCTCTTGTCCAGCCTTCATCACCCGTTAAAGTATCAACAAATCCACCATCCCCTGCCAAAACTCCTACGCCACCTACGCCACCTACGCCCATAAAGCCTTCTGTAGAAGATACCAAATCATCTTCATTTTTTGCCTCTGCTAGTCGATTCTTCAAGTCATCAAGCAGTACAAAGCCTTCTGCTTCGACCTCCACATCCTCCTCTGTTTCGAGTGATATACAAAATCAGCCAGTATCTCCGTCTGTAACACTACCATCACCATCATCAGTGGACAAAACTGTAGCATCTGTTCAACAACAACAACAACAACAAACAGAGCCACCTCAGCTGCAGGTGGTAAATAGACAAGTAGAAGAAGAAGAAGAAGAAGAAGAAAATGATACCAATGATGCAACTCCAGTGATCGAAGATGAGGCTACACGAGCATTTGCAGATGAAACCATATCTTTCTCGACACATGCCATCAACTATACAACCAGCTTAACACCAGATTTATTAATAGACGGGATAGATTCACTTAAAGTACGTACACCACTATCGCCTTCTGTAAGTTCACCTACACACACTACTACTACTGCAGGCGGCGTAGAGCTAGATCCTTGGGCATTATCTATCTCATTAGAACCTTCCGTAAGCTCACCTATAACTAGAGTTCCTGTCCAAGAGATTGAACCACAAAAGAGAAGAGTATTTGCAGATTTGATCACAAGTTGGAACACAGGACAGATACATCGAGAGAGAGAAGAGGTGGATCCTGATCAATTCTTTCATCACATCGCAGAGGAACAAAGAGATGTTGGATTCGCAGGCATTAGCAATGATTCGCCTATCAAAACTGTCCCGACAAGTGTAAATATTTGGGAAGAGGTAGAAAATCCTTGGAGCTAAAATAAAAAAAAAAAGTTTATTTATATAAAAACAAGAGATACATATAATAATACAATAAAAAGCATGAGGGGGAATATTTTAAAGTCTGTCTTGGTGTAGACACAGTTCGTTTAAGGTTTTCTCCAAATCTTGTATTTTTTGATGGTAGTCCTGCACCTGTTGTTGTAATTGACGCATATGTTCAACTGATTTCTTTAGGATAATACCCTTATTTGGCTTATTATTAGGCCCTAAAGTGGCATTTTCTAATGCATTCTCAGGTAATAAACTACATAGTTCCTGAATTCGATCATTGATATTATCTCGCCGCCTTCTTTCAACTATATATACATTTTAATAACTTCCTCTCTCTCTCATATAAATATCGACATTACCTGCGTTATGAGATTCTCTTCTTCGTCTACGCTTCTCCATCATGATTTGCATACTAAACATGTATAAGATTCTGTTTATCA
>NW_019671920.1:75129-97196 GCF_002708625.1 Rhizopus microsporus ATCC 52813 | reverse complement strand
AAAAAAAAAAAAGTACTTACTTCATCTGTGCCGCATAATCATCTTCAAAACTTCGAGGAATTGAATTATTCGATGACGAACTAGGGATATGACCGGTACTTGTGGTCGTAGTAGGCTGAAAAGTAAAATCATAACCCATATTTGCCGGCGCAGACATTGCCAAAGAATGTGTCGATTCTAAACTACTGCTTGGCACAAACACTGGATGATGGTTATTGTTATTAAACACGACGTCTTGTCTACCATGGCTTAAATCTGTCATGTTGGAAGAAGATCTTCGATGGATATCCATAGGAAAAGCAGACTACGGCCCTCATAAGTTTATGCTTCAATAAAAATTAAACTTACCGTTGGATGTCCAGTCGAGCTAAACGATTCGCTTCTGCCATACATCGGATATTCGGCATTATTATCTTCTTCATAGTCTTGATGAGATAATGAATTCATAAGAAAGGCATCGTTAAAGTCCAGCGGCTCTGAAGAGGGTGAATCTCGGTTATTGCCACTGTTCACATCAGATAATGGATGAGCAGGTGGCAATTGTCCTGTTGCCATCAAATGGTAAGGTGTAGGATGTCTAAGTCTCAGTGGTTGTTGTGATTTTTGTTGTTGTTGCTGTTGTTGTTGCTGTTGTTGTTGCTGTTGCTGTAGCTGTAGCTGCTGTGGCATAGTATTTGAAGTAAACAAAAAAAAAAAGAGAGAAAAAGCAACTCAATGGGTAAAAAATAGAAAGGGACAGTGGAGTACAAAAATATAATGAACTTAGCCAATCAGAATTAAATAAAATGCAAAAATCATTTGCATATAAAAATGTTTGTTTATCAATGAAAGGAGTCGAAGAGGGGGCAAAGGGTTCAGCATTAAACAATACCAAAGAACATATATAAGCTACTTTATATAAATAGCTTACGACTCTCTTTTCTTTCTTTCTCTCTCTCATTCTCTTCAAATGCTTCTCTTGGTCTTCTTTTTTTTCTGTTTTCAGAGATTATTGGCTCTATCCACTTTTAATGTTACGTTACCTGAGCCCAATGCACCTTTTGTTGCAGGACAAATGTTACCTATAAGTTACACCTTACCAGATGATCCAAATCTATTTCGCAGTAAGATATAAAAAAAAAGGAAAAAAGAGATTATTTATTGGTTTATAGCTTTACATCTATCCATTCTCTTTACCACAACTGACCCCTCTCTTAACCATACTGAAGCAGTTATCACTCCAAACGCAGACACATCACAGAGCTTTACTTTCAGAAAGGTTTATAATACTACAGTCTATTATGAACATCAATTGAGTGTAAGCTATATAAAGTAACAAAAAAAAAAGATAAATAACATGCTACATAGTATTCCATTCCGAACAATACACTTCCTGGTCAATACTCTATCGTCTTTGCTGACTCGATCACTGGTGCGAAAGAATCTGTACCAATTACTGTTCGACCTTATGCTCCACCTGCTCCACCTGCTCGTCCTTCTGGGAAACCATTCTTTGTCATCAGTGGAGCCCCTGCATATGTTATGGTTACATTGTCATCAATGACCACTTATTGCTCTCTTGTAGTTTTCATTATTACCTATTTAGCATTATGAATCACGCCCTCCTTCTTCTAGTTATTCTCGTGATTAATAAATATATACATATATATATATTATCAATTCTATCTATAAATTGGACTTCTTTATCATGAGAACTCCTAGCAAAAAACTTCTATGTTACACTCAAGCACTTTAGCTGATACAGATTTCATTATTCTGTATGAAAGAATATGCTCTGTTAATCCTCTCTCATGTAATATTACTTCGTTTTGTTACAGTCTTGTCCGTCTTTAATCACTGTAATTAGGAATACGAATGAGTTAATAGCCATTGCCTTTTATTTTTGGGGAAGTACAGCGATACTTTTTGTCCTATGGAACTTTTGCCCATTTCTGTGGCTAATACAATGTTCCGTGTTTGGAAATATAAAATTAGGCGATAAAAATAACAATGGCCAACACTATGCACCAGAAAATAGGCTAATGCTACGGACGCTTCCTTGGGGCGCTACTTATATTGTCACTTTACAGCCTCACGCTACCAAAGTCTCCCTACCTAATCTAAGGCTACCCAGTGATGTAAGATACTATGTTTTCATAATTACATGTGAACAAACTGGCCTTTGTTGATATAACTGACAACTTAAAATTAGAATAAAAACAACATTTCTTTTTATCTTTTCTTCTTCTTGAAAAAACACAAAACAAGATGGTGACTTTATAAAGTCATGTTCAGCGTGATGCTACGCATTCAAAGGTTTTGCTGGACAACATCATAGATAGTATCTGGAGGTAGCGTTCATAAGATTGGTCTAACTTTTGGTATATTTTTTGGTGCATGTAGTATTCATCTTATTCCTAACATACCTGAATACTATTTTTTTTTTAAAATGCACTACTTTCCCCACACAAAACTAAAAACTTGGAAAGTGATTGAAGCTGTATATGTTTATGACACGAACATCTTGGCTGCACTTTCTTTGATAACATTGAAATATTAAAAGCAGATTTGGTTCAATTCAGAACCGCTCAAGTTTCGCTAAAAAAAACACATTGATCCCATTCTAGAGGATATTATAGTAAGACATTTCTTCAACGTCTTGAGTTTGTTCATTAGCTTTCTTCTTTGCCTTCAGAAACTTGGCAATTTGAATTGTCTTAAACAAGCCACTTCGGATGATACCGAAACTAATGAACAGCAACCTCATAAAGAAAGCATTCATAAATGAAAATGTACATGATGCAGATTCTGGTGTCCAGTTGGAGTCCGCTAGTTTTTCTAGCTTCAAAATCCCTGCCGTCAGTTCAGTCAAAATTTCAAAGTTTTCTGGTAACTTCATGAATGGAGGTGGGCCAGTAAGTCTAACCTACAGAAAAAACGTAAAGAACCTCCAATTGTATTTCTGGCCTGTTCCTATCTTTTTATATATTTTCATTTGTTTTAGAATAGGAAGCGTTTGAATGAAATATCAAACTTCGTGCTCTTCACTAATCAACCGGTTAGTGAGTTCCTCCCCCATCTTATTGTAATCCTAGTGCTCATTCTTTCTCTTCTTTTTTTCTTTTTACGCCTAGACTAATGTGACTGTAACTGAAGGGCAAAAGGCATATCGATTCACGACGCCTGACCACAAATCTGACGACTTACATCGTCCAAAGCTTAGAAAAGTTCAATTGGACATATTAAAAGCCCTAGTATATTTTGAAACGTCTTTTGTATCAGATTATTTCATTACAATGAGCAAGTACAAAGCTTATGAACAAGGCCAGCACAAGAACAGATCTCTTTGTAAAAATGGGTTGCTTGAACATGTAATGTATCTTGAAAGTGAGGATACACAATTGTTTGTACAACATGTGTGGACAGCTGAGATTGATCGATTGACTGATACACTATCTCCAGAAAGAGATGTCGTGCTGACTTGTCGCTTTTTCGTATAAATTGTATAATAAAAACTGCAAAATACGGCTTCCTATTAAAAGACTGTATAATGGAAAGTTTTGTTCTCAAAAGGAGAGGTTATTTTTAATAAGGCTATTTATATGCTCTGTGTCTTTTGTAGATCACATCTTATGTAATTACATTACTATTATTGAAGTTAAAACTCTTTCCATAGAGCATCAAACTGCGCCTGGAACTCTTGAATACAAAGAGGAATATTAGTAATAAGTACATTTTCTCTATTCTTGAAACGAGCCCTAGTATTCAAAAAAAGTGTAAGTTTGAGATTGATCTTGACTGTGATTTTTACCCTTTGGACCAGTTGAAGCTTCCGTTCACTAGTGTTTGACCGTCGACAATGACAAATTTATTATGCATATAGCCCTGACTATATATATATGTACAGTGTTAGAAATTCCAGGGCTTAGACAAATAGGACAAATACTTACGTATGATCTGTCTTAAAGGGTATACCGTATGATTCCGATAATCTCTTTGCATCTGCGCCTTTACCTGCCGCCTGTTGATTATCAGTAATAATTCGAATAGCTACCTTTCGTTTCTTGGCAGCAATGAGTGCATTTGCAATATCATCGTCTGTGAATGCAAATACGCAGATATCCAATGTCTTTGTGGCCGAGTTTAGTACAGAAATGAATGCCTACTTTATAGTATAAGCATTTTCTTGTTCAGCTCTTTTATATATATATATATATATATATATATATACATTACCTTGAAGCTTTCTTTTGAAGGGAAAAAGAAGGCTTTAGCAAAGTAACCATTGGGTAGGGAATTGGATGAGGTCATGTCTAGGAAATATTTGTGGATTGTCTTGGCACCTGCTCCTTCTTTTACAACAGAAAGAGCTGTTTCGTTGGACGGTACGACTTGATCGCCGTTCTTCTTCTTACGAGGCGATTTCTTTTTCTTGGGTGTATCCATGACAGGCACAATGGCATTTACATCATCATCATCTACTTTAGGTGGTACATAATCATCATCCGAGTCGCCAGATTCATCTTCAAAGTCCTCTTCCTCCTCACGCCACGATAAATCATCGTCATCATCTATTCGTTGGCTCTTCTTTTCTTCCTTTACTGGCTTTTCGGACATAGGATACTTGTCCCCGTTCAAGGCCAATTCAACAGCAGATACTACACAGACTTGCATCCATTCGACCAAAGCACGCTCTCGATCAAAGTGACACGCCTTGGATGCACTCTCAAAGATCGTATTCACTGTTCGTAGCGTATTGCTTGGACTATTGGATTTATTGGATATTAGCCTTTTGATATGCTGGGATGCTTCTTGCTTCAGCTCTGCGTCACTGGAAATGCTATGCGCGCATCGCATCGACTGATAGAAAACAGCTTAAAAAAATTTTTTTTTCACTCTTTGTTCTTATAGTCGTACCTTATCCAGAAAGGCATTGAAGTTATTATCCTTGAAATCTTTAATAGAAAGCGCAGGTGGCTTTGGTATACAAAATAGTTGGTATAGTTGATCCATTTTTTTCTTCAGGAAAGAGTAAAAGAAAAAGAAAATAGTAAAAGGGCTAAAGAGTATATATAGTAGTAATGAGCCTCAATTTGTGTAACTGAAAGTGGTTTAATGAAAGTTTGTGTTCTGCAACTTTACTATATTGAGCATACAAGACTTTTCCGTTACTAGTGTTTAGGCTTTCTTTATACGTAATGCTCAATGACGAACCCAAAGACTATAAAAGGGTTTTGCTAAGGGCGAGCATGATTTACTGCTCTGTTAAGTTATTGTTTGAAGCAAGCAAACTAACTGTCTATGGTCGCAGCAGTTCAAACATAAAATTCATCCGTATCCACAATACGGCTTTTCCCATCAGATTTCTTGGCGATTTCTTTACGTTTTGTCTTTCAGAGGCACATCCGGAAAAGCAATCTACTGTTAACATGCGCTCTTATACCTTCCCCTATGATTCACGGTATTTTTACTCATAACTCATCCGTCTAATACACACCTTTTTTCTTTCAGGTATATCCGTTCTACAATATACACAAAGGTACCTCTCCTGGAATTGATTATAAGCCCCCAGTTTTTTTTTTATGTGTGAACTTTTAATAAAGGTAACAAAAGAAACAAAGCGATGGTTCAAATAGAAATAGATCAACTACTGATCCAAGGATTCACGTGGAAAAATGCTAAATTCATTGTTTTAGTTATCTTCTTGACGAACCTTTTTGTTTCCATTTTTGCTTTTTATATTCTACGTTTTTCATAAACTCATTTGACAAGGATAGCTTCGCCTTTATACCACATTATTTAAAGTCATTCGTTAACTTGTTTGGTTTCTCTAGGCTGATTTTCATTAGCTTTCAGATAAAGATGATTCCAACAGTATTCATCTTGATTGTAGGGCAGACTGATATATGAATGAAAAAGTTTTGGATTGCCCTGGAAAAGATATATGCAAGCTAAATGTGATCAATTACTACAGGTTTCTTTACTGAGCCTAGACGTACTTCATCTATAGACAAACGACTGCCACATCACCCAAGAACTAATGGAATGTTTTTATTATAAGCCATGGTTTTATTACATTACTTTTGTGGTAGTTTGTCTTGTACTACTCTGCCTATCAGGACAAACGAAATGTCTCAGTGCTTAGCATTACCTAGCTCAAAGAAACAAACATTTAATCGAACAGATCATGTATATATCAATCCTTAAAAGGCTAGTATCAGTTAATGCGTGTCTCTTTCTGAATCATCCAATCGATAACATATTAAAGTTTTCTTTTTTCTGCAGATGGTTTCGGAGTAAATGGAAACAGATATGGTTGAGTTTCGAATGCATTGACTTTAAGCAGCAAACAACAACATATGCTCTTTAAGGGAAATTTAATTCTTTCTATTGTTTCTTTATCAATGAATGAAACTTTTCATTCTCTCATGTTCAACAAAGATGTACTATTTTCGAATTTGAAATAAACAAAGAGTCATATGTAACTTGTCATCCATTCATGCTTCCAATCTTGTGCCAGTCTATGCAAAAAAAAAAGGCCGTTTTATATCATTTATTCTTTTATAAAGGATAAATGCTTAGTCATGTACTTTATATCCCTATTCATACTTTTTCAAATAGTTTCGTTATAAAGCATACTTTTCAACAAACAAAAAATGACAATGATTATTGTAGATCCTTATCTGAAACTCTTTTTATGCAGACCTGTTCTAGACAAGATAAGCTTTGTTACGATTCTACTTTGAACAATGATTGGGTTTGAAGCAAGAAAAATTTGAATAAGGTTTATCAATGTTGAATGTAGTTCAAACATGTTTGCTTCACACACAAAAGTTACACAATGGGCGTATTCTTTTTATACACAATAATGACGAATCCCCGAAGCTTCACTTTTTAGAACGCCCATTGTGTGTGTCATGTGATGAAGGACGCGTTCATTTTCAAAATAGCAAACATGTTTCTTTAGTTTAAGCGTATGAGAACGCGAGATTGTTTCTTTATGTTTTTGTAATAGTGAAAAAAAATATGGTCATTCTCCGAGAGGCCGTGTCTCAGGCAATTTTTTTTGAGAAATTAGCCGGAGAATGAATTAAGCCAATAATACAAGCAGAATAGTTTCACCCTATTTCATCATATCGTCTTACCAAGTACGCACAGACAATTTGACACACACACATAAAGCAATGGCTGCTATTTCGTTTATAAACCGGTTAATTTGATATTCAGAATTTTACCCTTTTTTTTTTATATAATTTGTATTTTTGTGAAAAGGGAAAAAATGGAGAATAGTTACTACACATTAACACCAACCTCTTCACAGACGTTTGCTTCCGAAGACAAACAAGAGAATGATAATGTTATCGACTGGCCACTGCCTACTCCCAGTCAATCGAGTAACGCTTTTCTACATGTATTGGCCCCTTCCGAGCTCAATATGTCCAATTTGATGGATCATTCGATATGGCCGTTAACAAATGCGGCGACACCATCCACCAGTACATCGACAAACGCGAGCACAAATTATATGGATACATTTAATCCTTTATTCACAAACGCTTCGAGTTGGTTACCTGAAGTCAAACAAGAGTGGCCACTACAGCATTTTTCTCTAGATCAACCCAAAAGACCACAGGTCATGATGTTTCCTCCAACACCACCCGAGAGCGCACCACTGACACTTATAAATGAAGAAGGACCTAAAAATATGGGCTTCAATCCTATCGTGTACCCTCTCTCACGCCGAAAATCAGCTCGTGAGATCACTCCACCGCCTTCAGCCAGCAACAGTCCACCCAAGAACTGTTTAGCCATCAAACGCACTGTTCGTCGAAAATCAGACGAGACATACAACAAGCCTACTCGCACCTACCGTCGTCGGGCTTCTTCGCATCCTTCTGTCGCTTCTGTTGTTTCACTGACAGCTCATGAACCAGCAACACTCTACATCAATGGTGTTGAACACATCAATTTTCTCTATTCGCATGAACGACAAGTAAGAGAATACACCATTCGCACCGATGTCGAGAGCGTCAATATGGACGACGTACCAGAAGACTTTCGTGGTCAAAATGCTGTAAGTGATGTCATAATACGGTCATTGAATATAATGATTTAATGAATGATAGATCTATCCTAGAGCCAACGTGCCCAGAGAGGAATATGATGGAAACAGATGGGAATATGAAACAACTTGTAACAGATTGGGTTGGCAACTCTGCTGGTTAAACAGAAGTCAACTCTCCGGTCGTCGTGGTCTCATCCAGAGAGCTGTGGATTCTTATCGCAATCGTCATGCCGAAATGCGTTCGCGTCGTGTAACCCGTCAAGAAAAATTGGCAAATGGTACACTTAGAAAACGAAGAGTTAAAAAGTCAAACGATGGAGTTTTCATGTAATTCATCCTAATCCTATACATTTTTTTTCTTTGCATTTTCCTTTTTTTTTTTAATTAAAACATTGTAAATACACCAAAAAGAGCAAGTCCAGAACTTTGTTTGTTTACCACGTTTTTTTAAGTATGTCATATCATACGTTTATTGACAGCCGTGTTTTATGATGCCATCTCATTGGATATAGTTGATGTCATTTAGTGTTTTATTCATATGATTTACAATGCAAAACGGACCTTCTTTGCCTTTTTTGTTTCCTAAGCAACGCAAAATAAAACAATGAGTTTCTATAACAACAAGCTATGGGTTCACATACCACAGGATTTTCTTTTTCTCGCATTGTTTTTATCTTTTGTTTTCTTGATTCAGCCTTCTTTTTCTTTTTGGATTCGAGATACTCTCGTTTCACTTGTTCCTGTGCAGAACGATTAGCTTCATTTTAAGTTTCCCTTTATTTATTACCAATTGCTCTTTCTTATCTTCTTTCTTTTGCTCCTTTTGTGCTTCCTTTTCTTCAATTATTTTGGCAACTTGCAGCTATATGCAAACATTTGAGTGAGAGGGAAAATGGATGTCATTTATGCTTACTCTTTTGGCAAGCTTTTTGTTTTCTCTTTCTGCTTCTTTTCCAGCTGCTTGTTCAATCAATTCCAACATGGCATTCTAAAACTTGTTTAATCTAAAAATGATTTAGATCTTGATCTTGTCTTACTTTATTGCTCAAAAACTTTGGATTATCTAACTCTCCTCTTGATTTCTTTTTATGCTTTGCGATCTTGGTTTTCTTTGAGGGTATCTTTTTCTAGGAAAAAAAATGTATATATTTAGTTTATATACACAAATCAGGTCATATCAATGTTACATTGCTCATGTTGAAAGGAATGGAGAACTTGACAATTCATTGAAAGAGTGGCTTTGATTCCACGTTTTAAATCCCGGTACATTCAAAGTCAATTTTTAAAAAATCAACTTTTGCAACTGATAAAGTAAACTATCATGGTCACACGAGTATGCCATCATGGTACAATGGGACAGAGGAGATGAGATAGGCAGGGAAAGAGGAAAAAAGAGAGATAGAGAAAGAAGGAAGGAGGATTAAGTTACAGGATTTTGGTCTTAATTGGTACGGTTGAAAATTTGTTATGTAAACACGAATATATGAAGTGTTGAACGCGTTACACGAGTAAATGATCTTGGTTGTTGTTATCAACCTTTTCTTTGTTTTTTCGAACTTGTACTACAATAAAAAGACAATAAAATAACTGAATATAAAAAATTTTGGTCTTCATCTACTTGAGTGAGCCGAGAGACAGAGCAGAAACAAGAAAAGGACGAGGAGGGCGGGAACAACCAAGATCACTTACTCGTGTAATGTGTTTAACACTTCATACATTCGTGTTTACATAACACTACACTTCGTAAGACGTGATCTTCGTTGTTAATCCTCTGTTGATCGTCCCTATTTGTGCCCATTTATCACCTTCGAACTTAGTTGTTTCCCTGGCGTATTATTTGAGTTTGTTCTTAAGCTGCATTTTGGAAGAGGCTTCCGGTTCGAGCTGAATATCTTCTTGTAATTCTGGTTGCTCGCCTCTGAGTTCTTGATTTCTGAATCTCTCACGGATTTCTTGCAACTCTCTAATTTCTTCGGCTGTAAGTACTTCATTTGTGATATCTGACATAATGGTTCCATAGTGTGCGGCTTTGAAAGGTATAAAGGGAATACAGTGAAAATTTTATTTAATTACATATAATACTGAAAATAAAGCGCTCTAACCACACCCGAAGCCGGAGTGGAGCCAACAGCGATTGTATCTTTGACATTCATGCAACATTCAATTTCCGAGACCTAATGAATCATTTAGGTTTGGTTAAATTGATATTCTTTTCGTGACACATATTCATTAAAACACAAAAAGACGCTTCTGTTTTTATTCAAATAAGGACCAACCTTTTCTCTAATTCCTTCATTTGCGTGCGTGCATATATGCTTTCATATGTTGACAACTTTTTCCTTTCTTGTTTCTGGTTTTTATTTCTTTTACATCTTGCTAAACAAAGTTATAGTAAGCTAATAAATTCATAAATCATCATAAGTGTTATAAGGAGGAGATGCGTAAATGGAGGCTGCTTGTTTTCGTTTATCTTCATAAGCCAATCGTTCTGTTCGTTTCATAACTACTTTTAGAGTAGTAGGTTGAGGTATCGTCGAATCCTTCATCATTGCTGTCATGATTGATCGGTAGTGAGGTGTAAGTGAGTCAATGTACCGCTTGAACAGTGAAGGCTCACTCAGATTCATGTTGGCATTTGTAGAATAAGTGTAAAACTTTTGGTTATAATTTTGAATGGTATCATAATCTTTCATTTTTAAATTAAGCAGGTATCCTATATATCGTTCTTGACGCGGAGTCGCCAACTTGGCTTGATCTGAATATTGATTCAAGTAGGCTTGTCTGGCTTCGGCCCATGTCATGTGCTTATTGTTGATTAGATGATTTTGAACCCAGGACAGACGATTAGGAGGCACGGCGTGCACAAGTAACGCCCTCCACACAAGACCGATTGACATATTGGCAGATTGAGCAAAGGTTCTGGCGTACATCTCAAATTGGTCCAGAAATTCTTGTGCTGACAATGCTCCCTGCGAGGCCTTGGCCGTAGGTGTAACCAAGGGCATTGTTGTCGTCGTCGTTGTTAGTGTTGTCACTTGTTTGTCTTCTAACCTTGTTATTCCGAATATACCTTCTGCGACATCTGAACATGATCAAATATTAGTGATAAATACAAAATCAATATATGAATTAATGCGCACCTTCTTCAATTACAGGACGATCCAAGTCATCTGTGTTTGCCATCACGATCCGTTCTTCCTTGTCCTTTTGTACGTAATGAAAAGATGAATCAGGGTGCTTCATGCTCTTTATGATAGACATCAGAGCACCAAGACGATCAAACCGATTTACTAAGTTATACAATATCTTCTTTGAACTATCATTTGACGCTTGGAATGTAGATTCAAGTTCTTTAGCGCAGCATAAAAACAGATCCGCAGCCTGAACGAGGGATCGCGTCATGTTTAATAAGTTCTCCCGTTGTGACAGTTTATTATATGGATCAAAGTTATTCATGAGTAAATAAATAATGAAAAAGAAAAAAGAAATAAAAATAAAAAAAGGGCTTTTTATAACTTTTTTATTTATTTATTTTGTTTTCTTTGTTCAGTTTAGCATAATGAAATCTATTTAAAGGGATACCTCAGCAGCCCTATTCCTTCTTCACTTTCTTTCACTTTTTTATTCATTCTCTGATTTCCCTTTTCAAAGGAAAACAAAGCAGGAGAGAAGGAAGGGAATACATTCCATAAACGAAAAAAAAAAAAAATTGTAGAGTTCAATTTAGCATGAAATAAAAGGATAAATTAAATCAATGAAATTTAAAATGATTGGCCCATGCACGCGCCTATCCTTTTTTTATATTTTATTCGATATGTTTACCTTAGGCCGTGTGTCTAGAATGACTAGACACAATCTATTCACAAAGATACCCATTCGTACATACATTAGGCCTCATTACTATGACAATTCATTATCAAAAGCAATGAAACAACAGCAAAACCCTTTTCGACGCATCGGTCGTTTTTTGGACGAAATGGATCATAAAAAGGTACTGTGGACAATGATTGGTACCAATGTTGTCGTCTTTTGTTGCTGGCAATATGCAAAGGACTCTTATAAACAATTTGGTGACTCACGCTGGCTGGACTTTATGTGTCGTCACTTTACTCTAAACAAGACATCGATGGATGCAAGTCAGTATCATACCTTGCTTACCTCCACCTTTTCACATTCCTCATTGCCTCACCTGGCAATGAACATGTTTGTTCTACAGTCCATGGGTGAAGGTGTATTAACGGCCATAGGCACCTCTCGCTTCTTATTGCTTTATACAGGTGCTGGCATAGTCGCTTCACTCAGTTCGTTAGTCTACTCAAAATACATTCGACCCTTGCTGGAAACAAACAAGTTTGGTTATAGACAAAATATGAATACATTATCATTAGGAGCATCTGGATCGCTCATGGGTCTCGCCAGCTTTTTTGCAGCTGCATGTAAGTTGTTGTGTGGATGGTGACATTGGTACACTAAACATTGTATTGCATATTTGTAGTTCCAAAAACTACCTTTTATGTATTCTTTATCATTCCCATGCCTGCTCTTGCTTGTGTAGGCTTGTTTGCTGCAGTTGATGTCTATCTAGCAAGTACATTAAATGTAAGTGACAGTAGATTTTTAAAAGAACATGATCCTAATTCATTGTTTATAGAGCGGTATTCTTGATAGTGCAGCTCATGTGGGTGGTGCTGTGTATGGGCTAGGTTACTGGTTCTTGAGAGTTAAGCCAATGTTGAGGACTGGTCGATGGAGATTTTGATGAGTGTGTGTATAAAGTAATGAGTGTGTGTAAGTAAAATAAAAAAAATGGTATACGTAGTTTGTTCCTCTTTTCCTCTTTGATGAATTGAAAGAGAAAGAGGAAAGAAAGCGTCGTGGCGATCCACTCGCAAGTTCATCCTCTCCTTTCTTTCCTTTAAATCATTCTTTGAATGCTTTTTGGATATCGTATTAGGCTGACTCCCCCCTCTCCTTCTTTTGCTACTTGTCGTAAATTGCTTTTTCATTGGAACGCTGTGAGAGGCTGTAAGAGAAACTTTTTTCAGTTTTATATTACCAAGCATTCTTTTTAGTGCAGATTTACCTATGGTTGCTACAGTTACACAACAAAGGAGTCTTAGGAGGTCATTGATGTAGCCTTTCCTGTATACGCCAACCCAAGTTACTCCTAACATCCCCTTTTTCAGCATTCTCTGCCCTTGATAAAAAGAAAAAGAGGGAAATTTTTAATTTTGATTTTGTGGAATGAAACGTTATTCAGTAATACAACAGCTTTAAATTACTCCAATTCGTATGAGTCTGTTTTTTATCTAGGGCAGTTTTAGGGGTGTACAAAGGGGATCATTGTCGTTAGCATTCATAAAGATCAACTAATGTCAAGAAATGTCTTTATAATTTGTTGTCGTGTCTAAACCAACCCTGATTTGCGCGTCCAATGCTCTCACTTGATTTCTGAGCCACACACTTTATGTTCCTTTATGGTAATAATACAAATAGAAACACTCTTCTTTACGTCTTTCTACCGGCGCGTTAAAGAACACACTGCCGTTATGAACAGCGTGTGCTCTTCGCTTTGGCCCAGATTGAGCAAGAGAAGTGGACTCACAAAAGGCCTTGAAGCTCCTCTTTATACTATCAGAGGCATATCTTCTTTAGCCAGCGAAAACGGAGAGTATATTGTAGAACAAAATCTGAGTGATCAAAGGTAGTCCTTCACTATTCTCGAGAAGTTCCAAGAAATAGTAATTAGCAAAGATAGATATAGTGTATACTAATTGAGTAATGTGACCAACTATTTCTTGGATCAAGGTGTTAATCAAAGGTGTTTTGATCACCAAATTTTTCTCAACTGCATCTTTGGGCTTTGAAAGCTTTGTTATTGCCTTGTTCATAGGACACAACTTGCTGGAAAAACGGACGTGATCAGTCCACTACAAGAAGGACAACGAACTTGCTTTTTGCTTACTATTTAATGCCTTGTTCTATTCATTTTCCCTTTAAAGTACTTCAATTTTATCGACCTTACTCTTATATTTCTTAGCGACTCTGACGGGAGCAGAAGTACAACTAATGGAAGGAGTGGGAACGGTTAATACAAATTTGATACTTGTATGAGTTGAGGTTCCTGAGCGTAGATTAAGAAAAGTTTTTATATTGAATAAATAAGGCGATTCATTCATTGAACTAAAAGCTCATCAATGGTTATTGTATATGTTCGTAACCTACCAAATTCAGGCATAATTGCCTATAATTCATTTCCAAAGGTTTAACCGGCTTAGCACAGTGCTTAAAGTATGTCAAAGCATGATGGTTTAAAAGAGTTAACGATGAAATGCAGCGATTTGTATCAATAACATAATATGTGCGCAACACAATCAACTTTTAAAAACGAAAAAAAAGAAATCATAACTTGTATAGCTTAGTTCTTAGATTTATCTTGTCTCATCGTTTCTACTTTTCTTCACAGAAGAGCATTTCATCTTTATCTACATTGTTAATAACAAACATTAAACTTTGTGCACATTTAAAATAAGCGAATTTACCATCATGCATTTTGTACACACCGGAAGGTGTGCATGCTGGCTGTTCGGCTTCAGCGAATCCTTTGCAGGCTCAGTGTAGAACTAATTAATAGCTAATAGTTAAACAGAGTTCTTCTTTTTCAGCCTTAACTTGACGTTTTGAAGGGAACGCTGAAGCCTTACAAGACCAACCATGCGGGTCCTTGTCATCGGAATGACGCAGTCCATTACCTGCGTCATTACATAGGTGTTGTGATGGTTGTACTCCATCACATACAGCTTTGGCAACAAGTCTATGTCGCTAAATGTTAAGATCATCTTTTTAAAAAAAAAATACAACTCACCTTCTACTATTACTCCACAGACAAGTACATCACAGTAGCTCTTGCTTTTGGCCTTGTTGATGGTCGTCTTCATCTAGTTTCCCAGTTGGACCAAGTCGCCCTTGTGTCTTTGTTCTTCCCTTCCGTCAACTTTCATTTCAATAATGAGGGTTGGACACTCCTCACTGTGTGCTCCCACGCCATAGTCAACAAATGTTGACTTTGTTCTTACTCTGATATGGCAATTTGCCTGGTTCTTCCTTTCCAAATTGTTGTCAAGAAGCGGCTCTGCCAACGCATTGTCCAGGAGGGAGTTTATCAGGAGCTCCTTATATGTTTGCTCTGCAGTAGGCCTTTTTGAGGTTTCCTATTTGTACAGCAATCAGCATTATGTACAAACTTTCATACAACACATCGGTCGTATTTACCTTATAATCATATCATCTTGTTGTAAAAGATTGGTTGAAGAAAGAACAACAAAAAAAGGCTGACCACAAAAGGAGATATCCTTATAGTTGTATTATGCTCAATTCTCATTGGCAATGATTAATGCACGTAATAATCCTATTTGTATATAAAGATGATACTGCTCGTCATAATGAACTTTCTTTCTTTTGTATTAATCCATGTTAATTGGTTATATAGAGACTCATCGATTTCTAGTTTCTATTACTCTTATCAATGCTTCAGTGTTGTACAAGATGTTGTGTAGTGTGCCTAGCACTTACGTCATACACTGTCGCAAATGCTGTGCAGATGTGTTTTGCGCAAAGACTGCTTCTCAGTAAGGATATCATTTTAAAGCCTATCGCGCCTTTAAGGTAACCGATGCAAAGAAATCAAGCAAAAGGAGCGCGCGCGGGAGCCAATCTCTATCTCCCTCGATTGAACCCCGAAAATAGGGAGTAGCAAAAAGTGCGCCATTGAAACTATACACAAAATCACGAGTACGCGTTCGGATATGGATTTCAAGAGCGTGAAATACTTGGTAAAAGAGAAAGATTGCTTTAGAAAATAGTTGGTCGTTGGTATGGTGGATTGTGCCTGTTTTGTGTCAAAAGAAATGTAGCACCATCGTATGTACTGTTAACAAAACTCTTGTAAAGCTTTCGAAAGCGGTATATATATACTATTTGAGACAAATAGAAAAATATAAAACTAAAAAAAAAAGACAATCATCCGATCTAATGGGTGAACTGTTAATGTTGATTCAAATGCTCATAATGAGAGACTTAGTCGACATGAACACAGAAAAGTATACCTTCGCCCAACTCTACCTCGGAAAATAAATGTCCTGATGATTTCGGCTCATTGTCCTAAGTAATTTTTTTCTGAGAATAAAGCGTAGCCAGAAAGCCTATGGCCACGTTGCATGAATCGACTTGATAGACAGTCTATCTCTCGTCTTCATTTTTGAATTAGCCTCAAAAATTTAATTTACAACCATGCCATTTTTCTTACCAATAGAGATCATATTTAGCTTTAATAATAATGAAAGCGCGTTCCAGAACAAAGCAGCACGTTCGGGCAAACTATCGGACTAAAAAGAGATATCATAGCCGACCTTATTCCCAAGACTCGTGATCACATTTAGTATGCTCATACTATTTCTTACTTCTGTACAAGGACGTTCCTTTATATATGAACCAAGTTGTCTCTCTTTTGCTAGCGGTATGATGATATGTATGTCCAAAATTGGATATATTGAATTTTTAGAATACTTGAAAAGTTAAAATCTCAAACGAAACCAACCTTTAGCTTGGCCGATTTGTAAGCTTTTTGAAATGTAAAAGAACCTATCCGAACAAAAATGGAAATGACTTTTGCATATGTTCAAGCCTATTGCTCCAAAGTATCCTTTGGCGCCATTTCTCCACTTTGGTGTTCCTTTTTCCGGAAATAAGGTTGTGTTGTAAACGGATGCTTCACCAAGTTTAGCCTTTGACTACTCTACGTCAATACGTGATATATATACAGTTATATAGACAAAGAAATGTTGACCGCAACATCGCTCTCTCTTTGTAAAATCTGTCACGAACAGACCTTACCAATGGCAATAACTGCCATCCGACTCCGTCATGGCTGTTGGTTGGGGAATCACCGATTTCATTCCAACAAATAGTTACTTTTCATCTCATCTTTTGACTTTTAGATTTTAGTAAAGTTATATGAAAACATAGTCCGCGATCCTATCTATTAACTCTGCTGATAAGCTCATTGCTGGTTTTTTTATTTTCATTATTATTTTTTTTTTTTTTCGTGTAGCGTGCACACGACGGTTTTGTTCACTTGCCACGAGATGAAGGGAGCACAAGCGTAGGCTTTAGCTCCATTGCCCCTCAGAACGGAATCCTTGTTATTCCGATAATAAGCGATTCAAACCGGGATGATTGAAAGTTTTAAGGATTTTAACATGGCGTCCTTTTTAAATGGCATCATCAAATAGAGGAGCAAATTGAATAGAGAAAAAAAATAGACCACATATTCCTTCTTTCTTTTTTCTCTGGGAATTTAAAAGAAGTTGGGGGAAAACAAAAGACTTTTTTTATCCGAAACAAAAAAAAGACAAGCATCTGCAAACAAGCGTGTGATTTAGTCATTTCCGAATTACTTTCTCTTCCAAATAGCAATCTTTTCTCTTCCCAATCTTGGTTCATGACCCTTAGCATCCTTGATGAAGATCAAGTCAAAATGAGCAGATAATAAATCCTTATACCTAAATAAAACAGAGTTATGAACTGTTTTTGTTTTCAACTCATCATCTTACACTTGTTCGCTGACAGCATAAGGTGGGCCACCTTCATGGTTATCGATAGGATACATCAGTGTAACGAAAACGCCGCCTTTTTTGATAATCTCGCTGTATCTCTTTGCCCAATCAGGTCTGAGAACAGGTGGTAAAGCACATAAAAACCTAAAACAAAAATAAAATAAAAAAAATCGTACAAGTTTGTGTGTGAATATTACGTGTAATCGTAGGCAAGGTCATAGCCTCCATCAGGGACATCAAATTCGAAGAAGTCAGCACATAGAAATTGATAATTATGCTTGGCAGCATCAGGATGGTTCTATAATGATCCTATGAGTTTTAAGTTTTATTGACGTGAATGGAGTGGTACCTTTAACAATGACTCAACACAAGAAGGGCTCAAGTCAATGCCAGTTACGTGTCTCTTTTCGTTTGCCAAAAAGACAACATCGTAGCCTAAAGTATCCAGACATTAGGAAATCGTCTATTAAAAAAAAAAAAAGTTACCTGATCCGCATCCGGGAACAAGAGCTTTTCCATGATCAGGAATAAGGGAACGTGTTTCTTCATTTTCAAACAATTCAACCAAAGCAGGACTAGGCTTTCCAGCATCCCAGTTCGTCGTTCCTTCCTTCCAATGACCTTCCCAATCGTATGTATCAATATCTGCAAGATATAAAAGGTAAATATGCATTCTTCATAAACCAGGGTATTAACTAACCTGCCACTGTCATTATGATTAATAATAAAAAGAAAAAGAAAAAGCATCAGGTTATTAAACAAGAGCAAAGCCGATGATTGCATATATTTTACCGGATATCGGCAATACAAAAAAAGTTGAGCCACATGAAAAATGGAGGGCGTGAAACGATCATTCATCCGCTTCTTTTTAATAAGGTTTATTTTTTCTCTCTCTGGCTAAAAAATAAACGTTCCTTTTATCCTCCTTTGGATCTTTCGTATCCCCACGTTTCGTTCTCCTACTTATATCCCCTTTTCTCTCTCTCTGTCTCTCTCTCTCTCTTTTTCTCTTTCTTTCTTTTTTTTTTCTTACCTTCTGTCCCTCCCTTCTTTACACCCCGGTTCATTCAAGAAACGTTCCTCCTTTCCTTTACTATAATGAATACCACAAGTACCACACCCTTGGAAAATGTAGCTGTCAAGCTGGTTACGGATAAAACAAGACGCAAGCGACTTAAAGTGATCAGTGCATGTTGTGAATGTAGAAGAAAAAAGACTAAATGTAATGGAGAGAAACCTTGTGTTGGTTGTATAAAGACAAATGTTGAATGCAAGTATGCCAACAATAACAACAACAATTCTCAACAATCCATCAAGACGGCAAGTAAATCAGCTGCTGCTACTTCTACTTCTACAACTACTACCACAACACCTACAACCCCTATTGTTGCCAATGCTAATAATACGACAACAAATACTTTCAACACAAATCAAATGAATGACATAAATAAACTTTCCCTTCAATCGATCGAACAACGTCTTGCTGCTATTGAAGATATTCTCCAGCTACTATTGCAACAACAACAACAACAACAACAACAACAGCAGATTTCGGAATCTCGTCATATGAACTCCGGTTATCCCTCATCTCATTCCGGTAATTATTACGGTAAAAGAAAGCATGAAGAGGTAGATGATTACTACTCTATCCGATTGCCTCCTCCTTTAAACTATTCTGAATCTTCCTCTTCTTCATCCGTTTCCTCTACTTCTCCAAAATTGAATACAATTCAAAACTTGTTAAATGAAGGTGATAATAAACAACATTATCATCCATCAAGGCCCTCTGCTTTTTATAGATTAACTGCCGGTTCAGATACTCGTTACTATTAACTATTATTATTATTACTATTTATTCTATTTTTTTGCTATCTTTCTTATACCCTTTTTTATATAAACACAGTTAAATAATAAAAAAATTAAAAGCTGACTTTTTTCTTTTCTTTTTTATATAAAAATGAGTGAAAAATACAGACACTTGAAAGTAAAAGAGCTTCAAGGTATTTTGTATAAACATACTCAAAAGGGGAGGCTACTAATAACATATTTAAAGAACTCTTGGAAAAGAATGGTCTTTCTCAAACAGGCAAAAAGGAAGAACTTATAGAAAGACTAGTAGATTATGATAAGCGCAAAGAGTTGGAAAAGTTGGAAAAAGAATTCAATTTGGACGAATTCACTGATCCAAAGCTGTGAGTCATTCTTTTTTTATATCTTTTACAAAGTGTTAATCATGTACTCTTTTTAAGTCATTCATTTGACATTTTGAAAGAAAGTGTTCTTTCTGATGACGATGACTTACTGGACGACGAACTCATGACTCCTCTTCCAACAACAACAACAGCAACAAAACCCGCTACTACTCCTACTACTTCCACTGAAAAGACAACGACGACGGCAACGACAAAAGCAACAACAAATGAATCCAAGCAAGAACAACCTGCTTTCAAGTTTACCCCCATCACCTTTGAAAAAAAGGCATCTGCCAAAAAGGAAACTTCTATTTCAGACCAAGCCAAACTAGATGCTCAAAAGAAACTGGAACGAATGAAACGTTTCGGTGTGAAATTAAGCGAAGAAGAAATGAAACAGATTCGTGCTGCGCGATTTGGTACGTTGAATGAACAAAAGAAACAGGACGTCACCACAAAGACAAACAAAAAGGTCGAACAAGGCAAAGTGACTAAAAAGATAAAGACACCCATCAAGAAAAACCTATCGACATTGAATAAAAAGCCCATCAATATCGATCGCATCGTAGACAAACTGAACAAGACTCAGTTGGCTGCCAAAAAGGACAAGAAGCATGATGCTAGAACCATCGTATTTGAAAATGGCAAAAGAAACAAGGACAAGAAAAAAACAGCTGATCATACGACGCAGGGTCGCATTGTCACTATTGATCATGCAACACCACAGCCCAATCGTGCTGTCAAGATTCAGAAAAACAAACATGCTTCTCCTTTTGTTAATAAGAAAAGAAATGTTTTCATTCAGCAAGAAAAAGCTCAGGTATATAAAAAGTGGCCTATTGGCGACTGGTGAATTAACTGTCTTGTGTGTAGAATTCAAAGTTCAAAAGGAGAAGAACATGATACCCTTTCGTTTTTACATGATAAAAAATAAAAAAAAAGCCGTCGATTTTATTACCATTAAAAAAAGCAAGAAAAAACATGTACAAGAGACAAGCATTTCTTTTGCAACACTAGAGGGTAAGTTTTGATAAACAACAAAGAGAAAAAAAAAAAAAAAGACGATAAACATCTATTTAGGTTATAACGCAATCCTCTGATTGTTTTCTGTTGCTCTTCTTTTTTATGTCCCTGTTTGAAGTCACTTTATGCTGCTTGAATGATTCTGCCTTGTTCATTCGCTGCAGTGATAAAGCATGAGAGAGTAAAGCTTGATTCGCGATCAATGCATTCTGCTCCTGCGGTGTCAAACCTAGAGTCAAGACATATTGTCGAATACTTTCTGCATCTTCTGGCTTTAATTGATGAAAGAGCGCGTTATTCATCATACAGGCCTTGGAATCAAGCGACGATGGACGACGTCTGTTGTATATTTTTGCAGAAGACTAGAAATATATATAAGGTATATTGTTTTCACATCTTTTTTTACACTTACATCGTAGGATGGTTGTTGATCGTTCACCTTGGGAGGACACAAGAAGGCAGTTTTCTTACACTCTTCATGACATATCAGTGAGCATACTGCGATAAAGAGAGATATGAGATATAGGGCCAATACAAATGTATCCATTTACCTTCACAAAACAAAGATTGACCTTTCAACAGATCACCACACACTTTACATTCAACTTCTGCAACTGGAATTAGTTATATAGATGGATCTATTTTGATATTTACCAAAGGATGTATGAATAAAATGATGATTACTACTATGATCATGGCTGAACTCTAGTAAAGAAGTCTTCAAATGGTCCACGGCTGCTGTTTCGTCATACAAAGTAACCTGACTTTCACTACTCGTAAAGCTAGACAATCTCCTGTGCTCATCACCCAATGGTGATGCATATGACTGTAGATAATTGGACAGTTCATGAGCGTATGTCTCTGATTTTTTCATGCGCTGTAAGCTTTTGACGATCCATTTGTGTTGCTTCAATTGGCTAGCTGATGGACGTGCCTGAGGATCCTTTTGAAAACAGGCAAGTAAGAAGTCGCGCATATCTTTGGAGATAGTATCGGGCAAAGGCGGGTATTTATCTTCAACGATGCGAAACATGGCAGACATGGAGATCAGGTCGGCATAAGGCGGCTTACCCGTGACAAGTTCGATCAGGGTGCAACCAAGTGACCAAATATCTGATTTTGTAGAAGCTCCTTTTAGCTCAATGACCTCTGGTGCCACTATAAAAAAAAAGGTAAGCCTCTTTTTTTTTTTTT